>NC_045439.1:112450797-112629310 GCF_002776525.5 Piliocolobus tephrosceles
GGGCAGGCTCTCTGGTGGGGTCAATGGGCAGACTTGCTGCTGTAGTCCTCAGGCAGGCTGACCTTATGTTGGGATCCACTGGGACCTAAGCCATGGGGGTTGCCTGGCATTATTACTCTTTGTGTCACAAGTCTTCATGAAGAATGAATTGGGGTTGGGAGAGTATCAGTCTTCTAGTGCTGCTCAAACACAGTGTAGCTGTGGTGTGATTTTTGGCTGAAATCAAGGAGTACTCTTTGTCACCTCAAAAGTTTTGAAGACTTTGGAACAGTAGAAAGAACTCTAGGGGCAGTTAGATCAACAGCATTGAAACACCATCCTCCTCTGGTGTGTAAGAAGCAGACATCAAAAAAGAGGCTAAGACAGAAGGATATGAGCACGCTTGTCCTTGAACAGAAAAGAGGCTTCCTTTGGGTAATCTAAGAATAAATGAGAAACATGAGATCAGTGCAGACATTGACATCAGCAGGTGGAAGTGATGATCTAGGGAAACTGAGGTATTAATGTTGCCTGAATGTTGAGCCACAGAATGGTGAGGCCTGAGGACGTTTGGGTTAAGTTAACTTAAAATACATCTTCATTTTTATTCCTTCCCTTTCATTCTCTTTGCTAGTATAAAGAGGCCTTTGCCATTTCACATATAGGCTCTTAACTCTGTAACATGCTTTCCATTGATTTTCTTTCCCTTGTCTCATTCAGCTTCAGTCCATCTTGATCAGTTACCAAACTGATTTTTTCTAATAATATGGCAAAAACTGTTGCTTTTGTTATATTATTAGAAACTCTTGAAAATAAGGAAATATACATAGTCTTTGGAGCTTCAGGATAGAGGTGGTAGAGTGATAGAGAGGATAGGGATCAAAGTAGCATGAGATCTCGCCTATCTTATTTTCTAATTCTCACAGACACACAAAGGGATATGTGATTCTCATGACAATTCTAGCATGTCAGAACTGTTCATCCTTAGCATTTTTGTTAAGTTGATTAAAATAAGCAAATAACACTGGAAGAAATAATGAGCAATGCTGCTGAACATCTAACTTAACAATAGGCAAAACCTTAGCAAAATTTTCCTCTATTCATAGATTCAGAAACTTGGAGTCATATCTATACCACCTGATGCTTTGGCTGGTTTTTCTAGAAGCACATTCTGAGACAGGGATTCAGGTGCACATGTTTTGAGTTCTTTTTTTTTTTTGAGACAGAGTCTGGCTCTGTCGTCCAGGCTGCAGTTCAGTGGCCGGATCTCAGCTCACTGCAAGCTCTGCCTCCCGGGTTTATGCCATTCTCCTGCCTCAGCCTCCCAAGTAGCTGGGACTACAGGCACCCGCCACATCGCCTAGCTAGTTTTTTGTATTTTTTAGTAGAGACGGGGTTTCACCGTGTTAGCCAGGATGGTCTCGATCTCCTGACCTCGTGATCCGCCCGTCTCGGCCTCCCAAAGTGCTGGGATTACAGGCTTGAGCCACCGCGCCGAGCTGCACATGTTTTATTAAGGGTGTTTTCTAGGAAAAAAATCTGTGGAAAAGCAAGGGAGTAGAACAAGGAAGGGAAAGAGGCAAAGCAAGGAATAAAATTTCAGATAAAGTAGAGCTCATCCATGGGCTAGGAGTTGGGGGATCTGGAGCATACATCACACTGTCTTTTGTACCCTACCCTGTAAGTCTTTGGCAATGTTGACAGAGATGAGGAGGTGGGGATTATAGTCTTCTGAGCAAGATGGTTCCCATTGGCTGAGGGCAAGCTTCTATAGAGGAAGGCACTTGTGAGCTGTTTTCAGCCAATACTCACAGCAGCTGAGAGAATGGGTACACAACCCACTAAAAAAGATTCAAGTGAGATAAAAACAGCATCTATTACAGTTTACCCTATTGAGATCCATTGTTTCTCACACATTAAGGTTATTTCATTAAGTTATAGATTCTAGTGGATTCTGTTTGGTCGCAGTTCTGGCAAAACATACAAGAGGAAGGTTAGCAGGAACAGTATAGCCTGACTGGTGCAGTCGTCCTAAAGTCACAACTAATACTCATAATCTCCACCCTTTACTAGTCATTCTAGATTCTTCTCAGTCTCAGCCATCAGTTCTGCTGGTCTAGATGGCCTATCTGGTGGGATAACTCACACTTTGTTTTGTTTTCTTTTATATGGAAATGAGGGAGCTTTATTGGTTACATATTGTACTGCAGAGTCAACAGAGAGCATTTAAGCCAGAGGATACATGCAGACAGGCAGCTTCAGTGATACACATGAACCCAACGAGCCCTGGGCCACTGCTCATGGCTTTGCCCTGGCTTCCAGTGACAGGTTCCAGCCTCCTTGGTTCCATGCTTGGAGCAGGAATGTAGAAGCTGTTGCACCTAAACTCCAAGGGGCAGGGGTGAGACCAGAGCACCTGCCTGAGCAAGTAGGTGTGGACCAACAGATTGCCCCCAACAAAGGGGCCTATAATGCAATGGCCAGTTTATTTGAGGGCTACCTTCTTAGCCTTCCCAATAGTTAAAATACAAAAAAATAGAGTTTATTCTCTAAAAAATACATTCCATTCAGTATATGTTTTGAGCAGGAAAGGAGGGCCCCTTTCCTATGATCTTAGTTGTGAGGCATTGAAGAGAACCCTGTTCCGCACTCAGGATATTAAAAAATAATCCCTAAAAGCAGCTCTTTCCAGAGCAATCTTATTGGAGAAGAAAAAAAATAACAAACAAAATGGAAAAACAACAACAAATAAAACAAAAAACCCATACCAAGGCAGCCAGGGACCCAGCCCTTGGGTCCCTATTCCTTTATTGGGAGGTGGTAGCACTGGGAAAAACCCACACTTTGATCCCTGAGGGATATGAGATCAAGAACCAAGCTCATGTATTTCTTCTTTTTTGCCAGCTAGTTATAGGGAACTCTCCCATAAGGTCATAGGTGTGAGCTAAGAAGAAGGCATTGGCTCAGGAATGGTAGGTGTTGTAGAAATCTGGACCACTTGTTCCCACAGCTTACTTGTGACCTCTGAACCTGCTCACACCTGATTCTAGATGTACCACTTTAATCTTATGGTGTATTTCTTCTGAGCCCATGTAACCTCATGACTTGGTGGGTCATGATGGGTATTTATAGCTACAGGTCACTTGGTATCTCATGATAAGGTATTCCATCTCTGTCATGCCAGGAGTTATGTTTCAGGTGGTATATAATTCTCTATATACCTTCTACATGCAGAACCCTAAGAATATGCTGTGACTCTCCACTTGGGGCTTGCCTGAGAGTTTACAAGACACCTTTTTCTCCCTCTGATATTGTGGAATCTGCCAAATGGTATGACCCAAGTGGCAGGATGGCTTGTACTACAGTCTGAGCTTGATACTGATCTCTTCCTTCCTCTGAGCTCTATTCATAATTGGACACCTTCAAAATCATTTGATAAATGAATCAGAATGTTATTCCCAAGTATGAACTATACTTAATACCTACTAACCACTGTGATTTTTTTTTTTTTCTCTTAGCGGTGGTAGGTACAAGGTATAATAAACTGTCTTTACTTTGGAGGTGATGTCTTAGAATACCCGAGAGCATTATACCCCAGAATTTTGGAGCTAGAAGGACTCTGAATCTTAGTAGTTTATTTCCCACTCTCTGGAGTCCATATATCTTACAAAGACATTGAGAATACTTACCAATTCTAGCTTACCATGTCTAATTAACATGATCTCATCAATACAGTAGATACAGTGTGATGTTCTGCAAAATGTTCGGATGATCTAGGTTGCTTTGGGACTATGATATAACAGAGGAGAATTAGGAATCTGGGGCAAGATGATGAATGTACGTTGTTCCTTAGACGTGAACGGGATCTGCTTTTGATCTTTCTTTCTCAAAGATATGGAAAATAATACATTAGCCAGATCACTACCTGTATATCACATTCTAGACCATGTGTTAATCTCTTTTAGTAAAGATACCACATCTGGCACAATAACTGCAAGGCTTCTGCTTAAGTTTGTGCTAGTCCACTGCCATCACAATAATTCATCAGGTATTTGTGGAGGCCACACAGGTGAATTACATAAGATTGTAAATCATGACATGGATCATGATTTATAGTCATGGATCATCACCACTGCATTATTTAAATCTGATAGTGTTACTGAGCAAAAGGGGTCACTGCCTGATGTGGTAGAAACCAATACTATGACACTGGGTTTTTGAGAAAAGAAAAGCGTTATTTTGAAAGTCAACTCCTAAGGAAACAGAAATCAAACTCAAATTGTCTCCCGATGATGGTTTCAAGGCAATATTTTTATTAGCAAAGGTTCTGCGGGTAGATTCTGAGATTAGTAGGTGCTTGGTAAAAGGAAAGGGGAAGTCTGGAAAGTCCTTGGGCATGTGCAGGCATCTCTCTATGTTAACTCATGGGTCACATGTGCAAATTTTGGGGGAGTTAGTATGAAATGTGGTGGAAATTCAGGTGGTGATGTCAGCAAGCTCATTCAGCACAAACTCCAGTCAGCCATCTTGGTTCCAACTGATTTCAGCCAGGTTTTGTTCTTACTTTTTAATCTCTTAAGTAGAGGACATTTCAGCATGTTATCTTCTGTCCTGCAAACTTGAGAATTTGTTAGTTACTGGTTTCTTACTCTTGAGGTGGGGAGAACATAGTTTCAGCTTTTTTAGTTTCAATTATTTCTTTTCTTACCTGCTGTCCTGTAAGTCTAAGAATTTAGCCATTGATTTCTTTAACTCTTTGAGGCATCATTTCAATAGTAGTCCTAATCTCTTTCATTGCTTCCCAGGGAGCAATATTAAATTTTAATTTATTATTTCGGCTAAAGCTGCCAGCAGTTTCAGGGGCTTCCACTAGACCTTTCCTACTATAATTCTTTTACTTTATTGTTAAACCAGTGTCCAATGTAAGAGTTTTAGAAATTGGCATGTCTATTCCAGTTATACATTGATGAACTGGAGATATGACCACTAAGGTAGATCCATAAACTCAGTGGACTCACTATGGGGCCTGTAGGATTGGGTCAGAAATTCATTTATAACCTGACCACAAACATCTTCTTTAATAGAAGGTCAGAATGGTACTGTGGTTTTCTGAGTATCAATGTCATTTGGGACCTTGTGTCCAACATCCTTTTAAAAACATGTACAGTTGGCCGGGTACAGTGGCTCACACCTGTAATCCCAGTACTTTGGGAGGCCAAGGCAGGAGGATCACGAGGTCAGGAGTACGAGACCAGCTTGACCGACATGGTAAACCCCGTCTCTACCAAAAATACAAAAATTAGCTGGGCATGGTGGCATGTGCCTGTAATTCCAGCTACTCAGGAGTTTGAAGTAGGAGGATGCTTGAACCCGGGAGGTGGAGGTTGCAGTGAGCCAAGATCACTTCTCTGCACTCCAGCCTGGGTGGCAGAGCAAGACTCCATGTCTTAGGAAAAAACAAATGTGTAACCTACTTCCCCCAGTACATGGTTATCTGAGTAAATGATCATGGACCCCTTTCAGGAAGGACCAGGGTAATCACTATGATATAAAATTATTTTGGTATTGAAGCTTCTTTATGTTTATTTTGATATATATATATTTTAAATTTTTACATCTTTTCAAATTTACAGAAAAGTTGCAAGAATAGTTCAAAAAATTCCTAGATAACTTCTACCAGATACCCCAAATGTTAACTTTTTACTACACTTACTATAACCTTTTATTGATAGATAAATGTATATGTATCACACACACCTTTTTTTCTTTTTCTGAACTGTTTAAGACTAAGTTGCAGATATGATTCCCCTTTATTTTAAAACACTTCAGTGTGTATTTTCTAAAAAAACAATTCTCTGGCCAGGTGCAGTGGCTCACACCTGTAGTCCCAGCACCTTGGGAGTCTTAGGCAGGTGGATTGCTTGAACCCAGGAATTTGAGACCAGACTGGGCAACATGGTAAAATCCCATCTTTACAAAAAAATACAAAAATTTAGCCAGCTGTGATGGTGTGTACCTGTAATTCTAGCTACTCGAAAGGCTGAGGTGGGTGGGAGGATCACTTGAGCCCAGGATGTTGAGGCTGCAGTGAGGCAAGATCATGCCACTGTACCCCAGCCTGGGTGACAGAGTGAGCCCTTGTCTCAACAAAAACAAAAACAAAAAAAAAAATTCACAGTACACTATGCAGGAGGATATGTTTTAAGAGGTCCCCACCATGGATGCCTGATACTAGACAGTGCCAAACTTTGTACATACTATACTTTTTCTAATATAAAAATACTCAAGGTAAAGGTTAATTTATGAAATGGGCACAGAAAAAGATGAAAAATAGCTAATAATATAGAACAATTATAACAATGTATTGAAATAAAAGTTATGTGAATGTGGTCTCTTTCTCCTCCAAAATAACTGATTGTACTTTGCTCACCTATTTCGGACTGCAATTGACCTTGGGTAACTGAAACTGCAGAAAGGATAAGGGGAGATTGTGATGATCAAATCGGGGAATTATCATTGATACAATACCATTATCTGAACTACAGACCTTATTTAGATTTTGCCAATGTTTCTAGTAATATTCTCTATACCAAAAGAATATTCAAGATCATGCATTGCAGTTAGTTGTCATCTCTTTGAGTTCCTTTAACAGACAACAGTTCCTGAGTCTTTGTATTTCATGAAATAGACATTTTTGAAGAGTACAGACTAGTTATTTTGTACAGTGTCCTTCATTTTGGGTTTATCTCATAATCAGATTCAGGTAGTGCATTTTTGGCAGAATTACCACTGAAGTGATGTTGTGTCCTTCTCAGTGCATCATAGCAAGAGGCACCTGCTATAGATTAGTTCCATTATTGGCAATGTTAAACTTCATAATTTGGCTAAGGTGGTTCCTGTCAGGTTTCTGCACTGTAAAGTTCCTATTTTATGCTCTGTAATTAATAGGTATCTCGTGGAGGTGACACTTGGGATTATGTGAATGTTACTCTATTTCTCATCAAACTTTCACTATTTTAGCAGTCATTAATGATTCTTGGCTGAATCAAGATAATTATTAAATGGTTAATGTTAATTTCATTATTCCTTCTACATTTATTTGTTGGCTTTCTCCTGCAAGTAAGGGAGTTTCCTTCTTTATTTATATCAGTGTAGGCCCCATGGATTTTTACTTAATGTTATAGCCCTCTACTGTCATTTTCTTGATGCTCAGATTGTCCCAGATTTGTCTGTCTTCTCAATTAGTGAATTCTGGATCTGAGAGATTGCTCAGATCTGGGGATTGGGCAAAGAATCATGGCTTTCTATTGGGGCAGTGATCTCAACTTTCTGCTTACACATTCTTGGTCTCTTAATTCTATTAAGCAATATTCCCTTTGCTGTCTATATATTTTGCCTCTAGTAATATGTTTTCTAGACTACTGTAGGTCAGCCAACCTTGGCTACCATTCTGACTTTGCTGCCCATCATTCAGTGCTGATACCAGGCCTCTGCTATTTTGGGGGTTTATGATCCCCATATCTAGTAATAAACCCAATTCTGAAACTGCATCATCTACCTTAGAAGAGAGCAACTACTAAGCTTTTCAAGGATACCAGTAATACTCACTCACCAGTTCACTTCATATTATATTGTCTTGATAACCAGAATGATCTCTGGGCTCTTCCAAGGAATAGAGTCAGCTAGTGGGTTTTCTGGTGTGATGGATTATAATAAATCTATTATAAAATGCCCACTTCTCTGAGCCTTTTAATCCTTCCTCTATAGTCTGCCACAGTTGTTCTGGTATCTCTTCATTTACTATGGGTCATCAAATTTTCTAGGCTTCTAAGAGCCATTCCAACAGTGGATTAGGAAAAGTCTCTGGAAGCTTATCAGGGTAGTAAATCTTGTGTCATGGAAGAGTGGCCCATATTGATAACTCTCCTTTATCCAGCTTTATATTCTACTCCCTTTGAATTAGTACCCTGAAGATCTATGTCTGGGCAAATTCTCCCCTTTTCTGTCTGTACACTTTTGCCAGCTCCATAGCTTCTTCAATGTACAACCCTCTCATCCCTTAGTATATCTAAACTTCTGTAGTTGGGGCCATGCTGAGTTTTGACCCTGGACAAGCATTGTCCTATAAGGTACCTGCCTCCATTGAAGCTTCTGCATTGTCTTCGAGTGAGGGTTAGCTGTTCTCCTCTAATAAGGGGAAACATTTACAGACTCAAAAGGTTCAGTGAAATTTGGGTATTCAGTGTTGTCAAGTGTGTCTACTTAGATATGCCTACCCCAAGTATCAGAATTCCATTCCCTCTCTACCAGGGACCTGAATTTAGTGTAGAAGACCTGCTACGGCTGATAATTCATCCTGCTAAAATTGTGATAGTCATAATATTAATTCCTGACCTTGGTCTTAGTTTGATCAGCCCTCTGGCTGTAAGAGATGAATTTCTTTAAACACAGCAGGGATGTAAGGAGGCTCTCTGATGTTTACACTTTGGTGACTAATTACTGAGAGCCTATCATTTTCTCTTTAAAGCATCTGCAACAGCTACCAATTCCACACATGCTTATAACTATATTCCCTCCCATGTTTATCACACGCTTGAATTATTCCATAAACCAGTGCATCTTCTCAACCTATATTTCCACCCATGCCAGTTAGCCACAGGTGACTTTTTTTGTTTTGTTATTAATATATTTTATTTTTTGTACAATTTTAGAGTTAAAGCATAATTGAGCAAATAGTACATTGAGTTCTATATACTCATTCCACCCCTGCCCCCCATATAGTTTCTTCTATCATTAACATTTTACATTAGTGTGGTACATTTTATTGCAGTTATTGAACTAATACTGAAATATTGTTATTGACTATAGTTCATAATTTACATTAAGGTTTACTTGTGTTATACCATTCTGTGGGTTTTGACAAATACTTCAGGGCCTATTTTTAAAAATTACCATTGTAAGCATTTTTAGGTGTACAGTTTAGTAGTGTTAACTATATTCACATTGTTGTAAAACAAATCTCCAAAACATTTTTTATCTTGCAAATCTAAAACTCTATATCCATTAAACAATTTCCCTTTCACCCTAGCCCCTGGTAACCACCATTTCACTTTCTGTTTCTAAGATTTTGACTACTTTAAATCACTCATATAAGTAGTTGCATGGAGCATTTGTCTTATTGTGGCTGGCTTATTGAAGATAATATCCTCAAGGTTCATCTATAGAGCATATTAAAGGAGTTTCTTCCTTTTTAAGGTTGAATAGTATTGCATGTGTGTTCCATGTCTTGTTTCTCTTTATATGTTGATGGACATTGGAGTTGCTTCCACCTCTTAGCTATTGTGAATATTGTACTATGAACATGGATGTGTAAATACCTCTTTGAGACTCTGCTTTCAATTCTTTTGGATATATACCCATAAATGAGATTGCTGGATTATATGGAAGTTCTATTTTTAATTTTTCAAGGCACCTCCATATTGCTTCCCATGGCAATTGTACCATTTTACAATCCCACTAACCATCCAAAGGGGTCCCACATTCTCTACATCTTTATCAACACTTGTTGCTGATTTTTTGTTTTGTTTTGTTTTGATAGTAGCCATCCTAATGGTATGAGGTAATACCTCATTGTGGTTTTGATTTGCATTTCTCTAAATAGTGCTGTTGGACATCTTTTCATATGCTTGTTGGCCATTTTATATCTCTGTCTATTCACATGCTCTGTCCATTTAATTTCTCTTTTAAAGTCAGGGTCTCACTCTATTGCCCAGGATGGAGTGCAGTGGCACAATCATGGCTCACTGCAGCTTCAACCTCCCAGGCTCAAGTGATCCTCCCACTTCAGCCTTCCAAGTAGCTGGAATTACAGGTGTGTGCCACTATGCCTGGCTAATTTTTGTATTGTTTTTGTAGAGATAGGGTTTTGCCATGTTGCTCAGCCTGGTCTTAAAGTCCCGAGCTCGAGTGATCCCCCTGCCTTGGCCTCCCAAAATGCTGGATTGCAGGAATGAGCCACTGAACTGGGCCTAAGAATTTTAAAATTAGATTTTCTGATTTGTCATTGTTAAGTTGTAGGATTTCTTTATATATCCTAGATATTAATCCCTTATAATATATATGTTTTGCCAATATTTTCCTCCATCTGTAGGTTGCTTTTTCATTCTATTATGTCCTTTGTACAATACTTTCAAAGACTGGATGTAGTTTTATTGTTTTTTTTTTTTTTTTTTTTTTTTTGTCTGTCTTTTATTACTTGTGTTTTATGTTATACCCAAGAAATTATTGTCAAGTTCAGTGTCATGAAGATTTTCCCCTATGTTTTCTTCAGGTTTTAAGTCTTTAATCCATTTTGTGTTAATTTATGTTTTTGGTGTAAGATAAGGGTCCAGCTTCATTCTTTTGCATGCAGATACCCAATTTTCCCAGCACCATTTGTTGAAGAGGCTGGCCTTTCCCTATTGAGTGATGTTGTCACCCTTGTTGAAGATCATTTGCTCATATACATGAGGGCTTATTTCTGGACTCTCCATTCTAATCCATTGATATTTGTCTGTCTTTATGTTAGTACTACACTGCTTTGATTACTGTGGCTTTTGTAACATGTTTTGAAATCTGAAAGTTTAAGTCCTCCAACTTTGTGTGTGTGTGTGTGTGTGTGTGTGTGTGTGTGTGTCTGTGTCTGTGTGTATGTGAGTATGTGTTTTTCCAAAAGTGTTTGGCTATTTGGGATCCCTTGAGATTTCCTATGGCTTTTAGGCTGAATTTTTCTATTTCTGGAAAAAAGTGCTATTGGGATTTCGATAAGGATTGTGCTGAATCTTTAGATCTCTTTGGGTAATATGGACACTTTGACAATATTAAGTCTTCCAACCCATGAGCACAGATGTCTCTTTATGTGTCTTTAATTTCTGTCAGCAAAGTTTTGTAGCTTTCACTATACAAGTCTCTTCTCTCTTTGGTTAGGTTTATTTCCAAGTATTTTATCATCTTTAATGCTGCATTAGTCTGTTCTCACACTGCTAATGAAGACATACCCAAGACTAGGTAATTGATAAAGAAAAACAGGTTTAATGGACTCACAGTTCCACATGGCTATGGGGAGGCCTCACAATCATGGCAGAAGGCTAATGAGGAGCAAAGTCACATCTTACATGACAGCTGGCAAGAAAGCACGTGCAGGGGAACTCCTTTTTATAAAACCATCAGATCTTGTGAGACTTACTATGAGGAGAACAGCATGGGAAAACCTGCCCCCATGATTCTCTTACCTCCCACCGGGTCCTCCCATGACACTTGAGGCTGATTACAATTCAAGATGAGATTTGGGTGGGGACACAGAGCCAAAGCATGTTAGATGCTATTATAAATAAAACTTTTCTTACTTTTCTAATTAAGAATGGACATTCTTTTCTTCTGATCTTTTACTACTGAGTATGATGTTAGCTGTGGTCTTTTCATAAGTGGCCCTTGAAATGTTGAAGTAGTTTCCTTCTAGTCTTAGTTTGGTGAGTGTTTTCGTTACTGGCTTTTATATCTTGAAAGGGTATTGAATCTTGTCAAATTATTTTTTCTGCATCAATCGACGTGATCATATTTTTTTTCCTTCATTCTGTTAATGTTACATTTATTTTCTTTTTTTTTTTTTTTAATTTTTTTTCAGCAGGGGCTGGCTCTGTCACCCAGGTGGGAGTGCAATGGTGCAATCATGGCTCATTGCAGCCTCAACCTCCTGGGATCAAGCAGTCCTCCCATCTTGGCCTCCCAAAGTGCTAGGATTACAAGTGTGAGCCACCACACTTGGCCCCATTAATTTTCATATTTTGAAACACTCCTGCATTCCATAAATTGCATATGATAATGACATGTAATCCTTTTAATATGCAGTTGAATTTCATTTCTAGTATTTCTGAGGTTACTATATTTTTCCATGTATTTATGTTTATCAGAGAAGCTTATGTTTTCATTTGGCTTCATGTTTCTATCTAATGTGTTTCATTTCAACTAGAAAGACTTCCTTTAGCATTTTTGGTAGAACAGGTCTAGTGATAATGCACTCCCTCAGCTTTTGTTTATCTGAGGTCTTAATTTCTCCTTTATTTTTGAAGGAGAGTTTTGCTGAATACAGTATTCTTCATTGAGAGCATTTTTTTTTTCTTTCAGCACTTTCATTATATTATTCCACTCCTTCTGGCCTGCAAATTTCTTGTGAGAAATCCACTGATATCTTGTGGAAACTCCCTTGTATATGAGTTACTTTTCTCTTGCTGCTTTCAAGATTCTGTCTTTTATTTTAGATAGTTTTATCATAATATGTCTTGTTTTCTTTGGTTTATCCTAGTTGGAGTTCACTGAGCTTTTTAAATTTTTATTTCCATTTCTTTCATTAGATTTGGATGTTTTAGGCCATTAATCTTCAAAAAGCTCTCTGTTTCCCACTTCTCTTTCTGGTATTTCCATAATGCATATATTGGTCTGCTTGACAGTCCTTTAGGCTCTCTTTACTTTGCTTCATTGTTTTTTCGTTTTGTTCCTGTGATTTTTATTTCAAATTGCCTGACTTCAAGTTCACTGATTCTTTATTCAGCCTGATCAAGTCTGCTGTTAAATCCTTCTAGTGAATTTTTAAATTGTTATTCTATTTTTCAGCTCCAGAATATGTTGTATTTTTTAGTTTATATCTTTCTGTTGATATTTTATTTTGCATACTTTTTTGTCATTTCTCTTTTCATTATTTATTTATTTATTTATTTATTTTTTATTTTTTTATTTTTTTTTTTTTTTTGAGGCGGAGTCTCGCTCTGTCGCCCGGACTGGAGTGCAGTGGCCGGATCTCAGCTCACTGCGAGCTCTGCCTCCCGGGTTTATGCCATTCTCCTGCCTCAGCCTCCGGAGTAGCTGGGACTACAGGCGCCCGCCACCTCGCCCGGCTAGTTTTTGTATTTTTAGTAGAGACAGGGTTTCACCGTGTTAGCCAGGATGGTCTCGATCTCCTGACCTCGTGATCCGCCCGTCTCGGCCTCCCAAAGTGCTGGGATTACAGGCTTGAGCCACCGCACCCGGCCTATTTTTATTTTTATTTTATTATACTTTAAGTTCCAGGGTACATGTGCACAACATGCATGTTTGTTACATATGTATACATATGCCATAATCCTTTGGTTATATACCCAGTAATGGGATGGCTGGGTCAAATGGTATTTCTAGTTCTAGATCCTTGAGGAATTGTCACACTATCTTCCACAATGGTTGAACTAGTTTACAGACCCACCAACAGTGTAAAAGTGTTCCTATTTCTCCACATCCATAATTTGCCTTATTTTTGTGTAGTTATCTGTGTTCACTTTTAGCTCATTGAGGATCTTTATAACAGTTATTTTAAATTCCCTGTCAGAAAACTCATAGATCTTCATTTCTTTGGAGTTGTTTTCTGGAGTTTTGTTTTGATCCTTTGGGCCATGTTTCCCTGTTTCTTTGTATACCTTGTAATCTTTTGCCTGGGGTATGGGCACTGAAAAAACAACCTCCTATTCATGTCTTTGTGTGCTAATTTCATGTAGGGAACGACCTTTACTGATCAAATCTACTGATGTTCCCAGAGTAACTCTCAAAGCTTTTCTGAAATCTTATTCACCCTGGTGTATGCCTATAGAGCTTCAGCTCTACTGTGTAGTGCTGCTCACCTAATTTCAGTGATATCTAAACTCTGCTGTTCCTAAGTGGTCTGAGTTAGGCCAGGCACAAATCAGTTTATCCAGCAGCCTCCAGATAAGCCAGAATGTTAGACATACAGTCCATTCTTTTCTGTCCCAAGGTAAGAGTCCTGGTACGGAAAGTTTCTTCCCAGTAGCACACACTATATTGCATAAGAAGAGGGGCATGGATGGGTGTTCAGAATGCTGTGAATTTTCTTACCCCCAATGCTGGAAACTGTTCTTGGTTTTAAATTCTTTATGGCCTGGGTACTATAGCTTCTCAACTGGTCTCTAGAGTTCTCAGAGGAGTATTCTGGTTCATAAATTGTTGTTAACTTATGTATTTGTAGGGGAAGGAGAGCCTGTAGCTTTCTAGTCTACCATCTTGCTGACATCATTTCCTTTGTAAAAGTTTTTTTCTTTTTTTTTCTTTTTTTTGAGATGGAGTCTTGCTCTGTCGCTGAGGCTGGAGTATAGTGGTGCCATCTTGGGTCACTGCAAACTCCACCTCCTGGGTTCACACCATTCTCCTGCCTCAGCCTCCCAAGTAGCTGGGAGTACAGGTGCTGGCCACCAAGCCAGGCTAATTTTTTATATTTTCAGTAGAGATGGGATTTCACTGTGTTAGCCAGGATGGTCTCGATCTCCTGACCTCATGATCCACCCCCCCATCAGCCTCCCAAAGTGCTGGGATTATAGGCATGAGCCACCACACCTGGCCCAAAAGTTTTAATAACAACTATAATATAATGACAGGGACTATCAATACTCTACACCTGTGACAGGGTCCAGCCAAATGACGGGTGATCCAACTTCAGCATTCTACCCCTAGGTATGCTTCCTGGGGCCACTGCTGATACCAACTGTCTCAGGTCAGATTCCTTGGAAACTGAATTTGAGAAACAGATTCTGTTGGTATGTTTTATAAAAAAAAAATGTATGGGAGAGGAAGGGAAGTGGGAGATAAAGATGTGGTTTCAGATCAAGTTTATTTTTTATTTAATTTACGGGGAGGGGGAAGCCTGAAATCATAAATCTCATCATAAATTGTCCTCATTGAGATAAGGGGTCATATGGTTTGGCTGTGTCCCCACCCAAATCTCATCTTGAATTCCCATGTGTTGTGGGAGGGACCTGGTAGGAGGTAATTGAATCATGGGGGCAGGTCTTCCCCATGCTGTTCTCGGGATAGCAAATAAGTCTCAGATCTGACAGTTTTATAAGGTGGAGTTTCCCTAAATATATTCTCTTTTTCCTGCTGCCATTCATAGAAGATGTGACTTGCTCCTCCTTGCCATCCACCATGATTGTGAGGCTTTGCCAGCCACATGGAACCGTGAGTTCTCCATTAAACATCTGTTTTTTAGTAAATTGCCCAGTCTCGGGTATGTCTTTATCAGCAGCGTGAAAATGGACTAATACAGTAAATTGGTACCAAGAGTCAGGTATTGATGGAAAGATACCCAAAAATGTGGAAGTGACTTTGGAAATAGGTAACAGGCAGAGGTTGGAACAGTTTGGAGTGCTCAGAAGAAGACAGGAAAATGTGGGAAAGTTTGCAACTTCCTAGAGACTTGTTGAATGGCTTTGACAAAAATCGTGATAGTGATATGAACAATAAGGTCCAGGCTGAGGTGATCTGAGATGGAGATGAGGAACTTTTTGGGAACTGGAGCAAAGGTGACTCTTGTTATGTTTTAGCAAAGAGATGGGCAGCATTTTGCCCCTGCCCAGGAGATTTGCAGAACTTTGAACTTGAGAGAGATGATTCGTACCTCTCAAGGGTTATTCGTACCTCCCCTTTTTAGGCCATATAGGGTAACTTTCTGATGTTGCTATGGCATTTGTAAACTGTCATGGTGCTGGTGGGAGTGTAGCAGTGAGAATGACCAGAGGTAACTCTTGTGGCCATTTTGGTTTTGGCCAGTTCCTTTACTGAAAACTGTTTTATCAGCAAGGTCTTTATGACCTGTATTTTGTGCTGACCTCCTATCTCATCCTGTGATTTAAAATGCCTTAAACATCTGGAAATGCAGCCCAGTAGGTTTCAGCCCCATTTTACCCAGCTCCTGTTTAAGATGGAGTTGCTTTGTTTCACAGGCCGCTGACATTTCCCCCCTCCCTTTCATAAGAGAACCCTTAATCCTAAGGGTTGCAGAGGGTCGAAGATCTATCTTCTGTAACTTCTTCAGGCTGAATAGGGGTGATGATACTTCTGCCTAACTATGAGAGTATCTTGTATTTAGGGTAGAAAGGAGCTCAGTCAGAAAGTATCAGTATGGTAAGGTCTATTTATACCTCTTGAGTTTCTAAAGAAGATGATATCTGGAAGACTAATAAGTGTACCATTTAAGAAAACATTCAGTAAGCTTGTCCTGTATTACTATACAAAAAATATAACAGCATTATATTCCACAAGAGTAAAGCAAAATAAAGCTATTTCAAGTAAACTAAATTAGAAGGCTTTCCAGGAACTGGGCAACTGTTGGAACTAAGCTGATATGTGGTTGTTAGCTGATTGTAATGTGCCCAGAATTAGAATACAGATTCAGATTTTTACATTACCCATCCCTCTTGTTTCTTATGAGCAGCAGTCAGAAATTACTGGTTGGTTCACAGGAATAAGCAGGGTTAGCCTAAATTGCAGAAACAAACTTAAAAACAACTATTGAGACTAGAATTTAATAGCAAGTATACCATAGTTTCTGAAACGTAATATTTCTCTCTCCAGTTTCCCATTTTTACTAAAGACAAATCATGGTAAGACTGATTTGCTTTATTATACTTGGTCTGATTATTTGTATAAAGTGCAGCAAGAATAACCATTTTTCACATAGACTTTTTCAAAATTGGCTTTGATGGAACTCTGTTCCACAGAAGGAATCTTAGATAAGATTTTTTTAAAGCCGATCCCTGCCATGGGTTTGTACCCTCAAATACCTATGAGTTGGGTAAATTCCTCTCCTTCTGAGGTCCCAAGATAACCTGGGGCTCCTGGACCTGTGAGAAAGTGACATTCTTTACTTACCATAGGTCAGAAATCCTGTACAGGGACTGTGTTGGCAAGATATGAGGCCAGTTCCCCAAAGGGCTTTTACTGGCTCTATAAGTCAAGTTTGATTCCTTAAAGGAAAGCATATCATTCCAGTCAAAGCCTTGGTAAAACAACCAGTTTCTCCAATTGTGTCCTGTTACAAAAGAAAACAGATTCTTATTGTACCTATGCAAATAACTATATTGCCATAAATTAAGAATACTCACAAGTAGTTTCCAAATTCTGGAGAAATCAGGTAGAGAGAAACAAACATGTTCCAAATTTTGTTCACGGCAGTGTACTTTACTCAATTGCTGTAAGCTGTGAATCACTCAAAAGTTTCCTTGACTCTGAAAAACAAAACAATGGATCAGCAATGTTTTAAGCAAAGTTAAAAAGATTACTTCAGTATTCTATTGGTTCAGTTAATTCAGTTGACTCCTGTTGTATTTAATATTCATGAACATTCCAGTTCTTATGAGAGTTCTGAAAGTTGTTTCCTCTGTTCTAATGTTGCAATTTCCAAAGTTATCAGAAACCTGTATTTAAGAACACCTGCTAGAGTTCTACAGTTGATTATAAACCACCTTCTAAAGACGATTAAAACAAGACAACAATTGTGTGTAGATAATAAAAGCTTTTAGGACAGCCACTATTAAAACTGCAATTGATAAGGAAATTTGGTTACTTATCAAATTTGGTTACTTTTGTGGCACACAAAATTTTACATAACAATTAAAATTATTAATAACATACACTAAGTTATATTAGAATTATAGGAGTTTCCCATAACTTTGGAACATATGCAAATACAGTCCAAAGAAAGCAAAGCACTATTTCATGTTTGATAATGTTCTCTATATGACTTTTATACCAAATAAGCCAAAGTTCATGTTTGTGTTAATGTACTATCAATGTTAAACCCAATTTCTAATAAAATATTACAGACACATTTATCCCATTTTAATGTTTAACCATAAGGTAAGACTTTTATAAGCCTTTTATAACCCTTTACATTTTTTCTTTGTGTGAAAGAGCAGATTAGTGCTCTAAGAAAAACCTGTTGTGCTTCTATTCCAATATTTAATTTATGGAAAAACTGAATAATACCCCTTAACTTTAGCTAATGTGTTCACACACAGAATCTCTTACAGTTAATTTTTATAAACCTTCCACAACTTGTTTAAACTTCTAGAATTTGTTTCTTACTTAAAATAATCCTTTAACACTTCAGGCAGAAAAAAATCCACATTCCCATGATTTCTTATAATCTTTCACCAAAAACACATTTTACTTTTTTACACACCTTGCAAGTAAAATTGTTTCTGCATGAATAGTAGTTTCAATTATATGTTATAATGTTAACTCTTAGCAACTTTTATTTTTGGTGAAAACCGTGGTAAGTAAGGGATTTTAATTATGCACTAGGTGTGGAGTCTAGTCTAGGACACACCAGGCAGAAGTGCAGATAAGGGGGGACTCTCCAGCATAGCTAGGGGGCATGGCTAGCTCTACATATCCCCACGCCTTATCAAGAATCTAATGGCTTTAAGGTAGGTAAATTGAACAATTTTTAAAAGTCAAAGAAACAGTTTGACCTTAAAGCATTTAGCAAATCTGGTATCTGACCTTAATTTAAACCAAATGTCTACATTTTCAAGACATTTTATTTTACCAATAATGTTTAAAACTGCTTTTATTTCCAAAGGATTACTAAAGTTACGTGAACAAAAAGGCATTAAAGTTTCTATTTTTCTGACAAAATGTTTGATTTAAGTGCTTATTTTTCTAAGCCAATTAGAGCTCTTTTATATATAAACATAAAACACATATAAATACACAGACAGAAGATTCAGCACTTGTAGGATTTTTCATTTGCCAGTTTCTTGGATTACTGGCTTCAGGGTGGAGCTGTTGGAGAAACAGGGCCAGGAAAGCATGCATTTTTAGGGCACAGTAAACAGCAAATAAGCAGCTGAAGGCAAAGACAGATACCAAAATTAAGGGTGCCATTTTATACTGGTTCCTGGATTTCCAAAAGGAGGGAGGTACTATGGGAGAAGACAGTACAGTGCTTCTTTTCTGCATTTCATTATAAGGGAACTCGGCCAATCAGCCCATTTTGTAATCAGCCCATCCCTCTTGGGAGTCTCATCTCCCAGAAGGGGGTGGGGATGTTTCCTAATCTTCCAGGTGGCCAAGAGCATGCTTCTCTGATGCAAGTGTGCAAAGAGCCAAGTAGCCCTCCATAACTACTATTAGCCATCCCTTAAAGTAGATTTCCTACCTAGTTATTACACACCAAAACTCTCTATGCGAAGTGATTTCTGATACCCTTAAAACTGTTAGATAACACAATGCAAAACAGAGCAGAGACTTTGAAAGGAATCTATTTGCTTTTAATTCCTGGGGTTTCATGAGGAAAACAGACTTTTTTCCCCCAAAATGGGGTCTGTGGCACCGCCTCTGTTTTTCCCAAGGAGTCCCAGGCTACCAGACATTATCTTAGGGCCTCTTGTGTGTGCACTAAGAGTGACAAGACAAAAAAAAGAAAAGAAAAATAATACAATTGACTGAGAAGAAAAAGTCTTTTTCCAGGAAAACAAGTTCTAAGAAGAGAAAAACATACAGGCCTTTTAAATATATAGCTTGTTTATCTACTTTTAATTAAGCTGACTTTTAACCATAGTGCTCTTTAAAAAAGAAATACTTTCAGATCTCGTTTTCTTTTTCTTTTTCTTTTTTTCTAAAATGAAGTCTTGCTCTGTTGCCCAGGCCGGAGTGCAGTGGCACGATCTTGGCTCACTGCAACCTCTCCTTCTTGGGTTGAAGCAATTCTCCTGTCTCAGCCTGCTGAGTAGTTGGGCCTACAGGCATGTCCCACGCCCAGTTAATTTTTGTATTTTTAGTAGAGATGGGGTTTTGCCATGTTGGCCAGGCTGGTCTTGAACTCCTGACCTCAGGTGATCCACCTGCCTTGGCCTCCCAAAGTGCTGGGATTACAGGCATCAGCCACCATGCCCAGCCTCAGATCTCTTATTACCTGACTTTAGCCATGTCAAGCAGCCAATATTTCTAGCTTCTGAACTTTACCAAAGGTAATCTCCTAGGTGCTTAGAGAAAGAAAAATTTATGACAGGCTGTGGAGAAGAGAATAGACAGTGTCACACAGCTACCAAACCAGAAATGACTTACTTCCTAGGTGGGGAATTGAACCCGGACTGTCATTGTGAAAGTGGAAAACCCCTGACTACTGAGCTACAGGACAGGGCCATCTCCATTTTCTTTCCCAGAAGAAGTCTAGAGTAGTTAATTTTGAGCTTGCAAAGGCTTTTAACTACTTAATATGATTTTTAGAGCTAACCATGACATGAACCCCAACATTCCTGTTCCCTGAAGGCAGAGACCAAAAAGCACCATCACATGGTTAAAAGGCCAAACTCTCAAGGACATAAAGCAAGATGGAGACTTCATCCCGTTTTTTGTTTGTTTCAGGGACTTGCAGCCAAGTTTGTTGCTGACCAGCTTCCTGGATCATCTTGAAAAGCAGGCTTACAGGTGTTCTAAGCCATGTTTTATCCTGAAGTACCCCTCAATACAGAAAAACGAATTCATAGCACAAAACAAACCAGCTTAACACTAGCCTTAGAATTATTTTTCACATAAAATTTTACAGAGGAGATAAACACTGATTTATTTATTTATTTACCATTCATTCAACCTTTTGCACAGAGAGAGAGAAGCCAGAAATCTGACTGTAAGAAATTATCCTTGTGCTGGCATACCAGGCTTCTGGGTTCCCTTTCCCTGAGTTGCCCTAGTGATCTGGCTTGTGGCACCATCACCCTTGGGGCCAAGCCACATCATAGAGGAAAATTATTTTTTTTCGTCTGGCTAGAGCGAAATACATGTGATAAAACATAGCCATTAGCTACTCTACTTAGCACCCAATATCAAACTGGCAAGGCTTAAATTTGCCCCCAGATGGGCCCTGTCATCTTTAATTCATCCTCCAACTTGGAGTTTCAACACATGGTCTCTGGGCAAGATGATCACCCTGAGTAATAGAAAAGATAAGAAGGGTAAAGGAAAAGTAGAAAAGGAAAGCATTGCTTGTGGCAGGGTAGGGAAGGTGACATGATCAGGGAGGTCAGAGAAAGACTCACCCATTGCAGCAACACTGAAAAGTTTAGGCAGCTGCAGCTGCTGTTGTGAAGGGATTTTTTCCAGCAGTCCCATCAGCTCTCAAGTTTCCCTTTTTAGGGAAAACCTAAAAACCTAACAAACCAAAGGTTGGTCAAGCATCCTTGCCTTTTATTAAGAGGGGCATCTAACCCACTCTGTCTTAGGAAAGACTATAACTCTCCTAAATTTGGCCTCTAACCCAATCCCATTCTTTTCCCAGGTATATGTACCCCACTTACCCAAAGTCAGCCAATTGGGGTGTGTAGATGATTTTCCTCTGGGTCAGGGGTCTCTTCAGTTTTGTCCCTTCTATAGTCTGACAGAAATATGTTACAGAACCCCAATAATTACCCAAAGGTAGCTGTTGGGTCAGGGTTTCTGCACTGCAGTCCCTTCTGTGGTCACCAGACATATGTTACAGGACAGGGGTCCCAATCCAGACCCAAAGAGAGGGGTCTTGGATCTCACGCAAGAAAGAATTCCAGGCAACTATGCAGTGCAAAGTGAAAGCAAGTTTATTAAGAATGTAAAGGAATAAAAAAAAGGCTACTCCATAGAGCAGCCAGGCAGTCAGTTTTATAAGGGAAGCAGAACATGAAAGTTCAGAAAATTTGCAGCCTGACAATGAGATAAGAGAATCCCATTTTCTGAGGAGAAATTCAAGCCAGTTGCAGAAATTTGCATAAGTAATGAGGAACTGAATGTTAATCTCCAAGACAATTGGGAAAATGTCTCCAGGGCATGTCAGAGGTCTTCATGGCAGACCCTCCTAACACAGGCCTGGAGGCCTAGGAGGAAAAAATTGGTTTTGTGAGCTGGGCCCAGGGTCCCTGTGCTGTGTGCAGTCTAGGTACTTGGTGCCCTGCATTTCAGCCACTTCAGCTGTGACTAAAAAGGAGACAAGGTACAGCTAGAGCCATGGCTTCAGAGGATACAATCCCCAAGCCTTGGCAACTTCCACACGGTGTTGAGCCTTTGGGTGCACAGAAGTCAATAATTGAAGTTTAGGAATGTCCACCTAGATTTCAGAGGATGTATGGAAATGCTTGGATGTCCAGGCAGAAGTTTGCTGCAGGGATGGGTTCTCATGGAGAACCTCTACTGGGACAGTCCAGAAGGGAAATTCGGGGTCAGAGCCTCTACACAGACTCTCTACTGGGGCACCGCCTAGTGGAGCAGTGAGAAGAGGGCCACCGTTCTCCAGAACCCAGAATGGTAGATCTATCTATAACTTGTACTGTGCGCCTGGAAAAGTTACAGACATTCAATGCAAGCCCATGAAAGCAGCTGGGAGGGAGGCTGTACCCTGCAAAGTCACAGGGGTGGAGCTGCCCAAGACCATGGGAACCCACTTCTTGCATCAGCATGACCTGGGTGTGAGACATGGAATCAAAGGAGATCATTTTGGAGCTTTAAGATTTGACTACCCTGCTGGATTCTGGACTTGCATGGGGCCTGTAGCCCCTTTGTTTTGGACAATTTCTCCCATTTGGAATGACTGTATTTACCTAATGCCTGTACCCCCATTGAATCTAGAAAGTAACTAATTTGTTTTTGATTTTATAGGCTCATAGGCAGAAGGGATTTGCCTTCTTTTGGATGAAACTTTGGACTATGGACTTTTGAGTTAATGCTGAAATGAATTAAGACTTTGGGGGACTGTTGGGAAGGCATGATTGGTTTTGAAATGTGAAGACATGAGATCTAGGAGGGGCCAGGGGTAGAATGATACGATTTGGCTGTGTCCCCACCCAAATCTCATCTTGAATTCCCACATGTTGTGGGAGGGACCTAGTGGGAGGTAATGTTAGTTGCATCATGTTAGATGAAACTATTACCTTGCTATTGTCTTTATTTGGAAAGTAAACATGTTTTAAGAAGGTGCATGTGAATGCCAAGTTGACAAAGGGTAGAATTATGAACTTAATTTTAGGTGTTAACTTGACTGGATTAAGGAATACCTAGAAACCTGGTAAAGCATTATTTTGGGTGTATCTGTGAGAATGTTTCCAGGAGGAGATGAGTGTGTTAGTCTAGGTGGACAATATAGGGAATGTTGGTCAGTACCACCCAATCAGCCAGGGGCCTAAAGATAACAAATACAGGAGGCAAACTGGCCTTTCTCTGGGAGCTGGGACAGACTTTTCTTCTGCTCCCTTTGGTCATCAGTACTACAGGACTTAACACTAGTGGCCTCCTGGATTTTGAGAATTTGTCTTGTACTGAGAGTTGTACCATCAGTGTCACTGGCTCTGAGGCCTTTGGACTTGGAGTGAGCCACACTTTTAGCACCCCAGGGTCTCCAGATGTCCTGTCTTGGGACGTCAGCCACCAAAATAATGTGAGTTAAGTTACCTAACAAATTTCATGTCATATATCTATATACATAACTTATTGGTTCTATCTCTCTGGAGAACCCTGATTAACACAGAGTTGGTATTGGGGAAGCTAAATATAATTTCTTCTTAGTGCATTCCTTACAACATAGTAGAAAAGATCTGTGAAATTGTTCCCTCACAAAAAGACTGTGCAAGGCTATTTAATGGTAAAAGACAAAAGTTTAAAAGCTTATTATTATTGACACTGCAAAAGCTGAAAATCACTTAATTGCAATGGGCAAGCAAAAACCAGACTTTCTGTCGTTTTTTTTTTTCTTTTTTCTTTTTTCTGAGACTGAGTCTTGCTCTGTCACCTAGGCTGGAGTGCAGTGGCACAATCGCGGCTCACTGCAATCTCTGCCTTCCAGGTTCAAGTGATTCTCCTGCCTCAGCTTCCCAAGTAACTGGGACTACAGGCACCCACCACCACACCTGGCTAATTTTTGTACTTTTTGTAGAGATGGGGTTTCACCAGGTTAGCCAGGCTGTTCCCGAACTCCTGACCTCAGGTAATCCACCCACCTTGGCCTCCCAAAGTGGTGGGATTACAGACATGAGCCACCGAACCTGGCCAAAAACCAGACTTTCAAATGGACAGCATATACTTACAAAATTTGCCAATCACAACCACTCTCTCTCTCTCTCTTTTTTTTTTTTTTTGACAGAGTCTTGTTCTGTTGCCCAGGCTGGAGTGCAGCGGCATGATCTTGGCTCACTGCAACCTGCGCCTCCCAGGTTCAAGCAGTTCTTCTGCCCCAGCCTCCCGAGTAGCTGGGACTATAGGCATGCACCACCATGCCCGGCTAGTTTTTGTATTGTTAGCAAAGACAGAGTTTCACCATATTGGCCAGGCTGGTCTCGAACTCCTGACCTCATGATCTGCCTGCTTCGGCCTCCCAAAGTGCTGGGTTTACAGGCGTGAACTCCCACTCCTGGCCACAAACAGTTGCTAAATACAAGTGTAATAAGTGTTTTGAAGATCATGGGAGTGAAAATGCAGGCAAAAGATACAAGAAATCTCCCCTGCCAGATTAATCATGTATGACTTCTGCCCCTTCACACATAGTGCCAATTTGCTATGCCATGTATTTCATCTTTGCATCATTTCCAGTGCTGGAGATACAAATTATGTAAAGACTTTTAGAGAGTTCTATTTTGTTTTATACTTTTTATTTTTTTGCAAATTTGATTCCATGAAAGTGCATTATCATAACATTGACTTTGTATGTAAGCTTTGTGCATGTGCATAAAAACATTGAAACTTCTTCAGTAAACACATGTCCTTTTTGTACATCTACATTTGTACAAAGATAAAATTTCTTGATCTCGGCTCTTTAGGATTCTACAAATGCAGTGGTGACCCATTGTGATTATTGATTGATCTCGTCAAAAGAAATAGGATGTCTGTCACAATATTTCAGATAACTGTGGTTATAAAGATAGGTGTGCACAATTACCAACCATAGTTGGCAATTTACCCATTTTTCTTTTTTGACCTGTTTCTTTATGATATGGTCCATCTGCTCATAACTATTATACCAGTGGGACTGTAGTTAGTGTACTTGAGTGCTTATGCTTTCAACAATATGTATTATTATTGCCTATTGCCTGGACTATTGTGTAAAGTAGTCTATGAAGTGTTCTGTTGTTTTGTATGTTTCTTCAATCATTTTTTTTTTTTTTTTTTTTGAGACAGAGTTTTGCTCTGTCGCCCAGGCTGGAGTGCAGTGGCGTGATCTCCACTCATTGCAATCTCTGCCCCCAGGGTTCATGACATTCTCCTGCCTCAGCCTCCCCAGTAGCTGGACTACAGGTACCTGCCACCACATCCAGCTAATTATTTTGTATTTTTAGTAGAGACGGGGTTTCACCACGTTCACCAGGATGGTCTCGATCTTCTGACCTCGTTATCCGTTCTCATCAGCCTCCCAAAGTGCTGGGATTACAGGTGTGAGCCACCACACCTGGCCTTTTTTCTTCTTCTTCTTCTTCTTTTTCTTCCTCCTCCTCTTCCTCTTCCTCTTCCTCCTCCTCCCCTTCCTCCTCCCCTTCCTCCTCCCTTTCCTCCTCCTCTTTCCCTTCCCCTTCCGCTCCTCCTCCCCTCCCCTCCTCCCCTCCCCTTCCTCCTCCCCCTCCCCCTCCCCCTCCCCCTCCCCCTCCTCCTCCTTCTTCTTTGACAGAATCTTCGACAGAATCTTCAACAGAATCTTACTTTATTGCCCAGGCTGGAGTGCAGTGGCGTAATTATAGCTCAGTGTAACCTCAAACTTCTGGGCTCAAGCAATCCTCCTGCCTCAGGCTCCTGAGTAACTTGGATTACAGGTGTACTTGCCACCATGCCTGCATATTTTTTTCAAACATTTTTTGTAGAGGTGGGGTCTTGCTGTGTTCTCAGGCTGGCCTTGAACTCTTGGCCTTTTAGTTATTCTCCCACCTTGGCCTCTTGTGGTGCTGGTATTACAGATGTAAGCCACTATACCTGGCCTAAATCCTCTTGTAAAAATATAAATAAATGTCTTTACATTTCTAAAAATTGTTATTTTAGAATTATCTTTTTGAGATTTTGATCTTTCAGGATTGTGATTTTGGAATTTTAGACCTTAGGGATTTTTATCTTTCAGGATTTTGACACTCATATTATGGCATGTGGGACTGTATGTTTCAGTATCGTCACCCAAGCTCATTTATGTATATATCCTTAAAGTTTTCTAACAGGTTTATACATCGAGGTCTTGCTTTCCTAAGTAAGGTGTAGATCACCTCTTTTACGACTAAACATTAAATTGATTTGAAAGGTTTTTATAAGATTTTCAGGAAATAAGACTTTTCATTTCTCATAGCTAGCCAAATTTAAAGTAACCCTAGAATTTGACAATCTTCATACATTGGTTAGCAGTTCATGTAGGCTGCAGACTTCGCTCATGGCTAACTCACTCAATAAATGTGTTCTCATGAAAACTAGTCTACAAACATTTAGAATTACATTTTCAGTATTTAAAAGAGAACTATCTTTACATAAGGCAGATAATCAACCTTGATTTATATTAAAATCTAGATTTTCAGATGCAACATTTTTGTTAACAAATGCTTAATGCTCACCTCATTGCTTGCTATGCCAGTACTTATGGGATACAGGGAAAAATATAGGCCTTTGAGGGCAGAGTGCATATCTCTATCTAATTGGGTGATGGTATTAGATTTCTATTGCTGTATAATGAACCATTCCCAAACCTAGTGGCTTTAAACACTAACATGTATTATTTCTCACCATTCCTGGAAGTTCTGCTGCTGCTCTTACCTGGGCTTTCTTATGTAGTTGCATTCAACTGGTGGGTCAGCTGGGGGCTGGGCTCTGGGGACAGCTAAGGCATTTAGGCCTTTCTTCTCTAAAATCCTGACTTCTTCACTGCATAGCGGTCTCGGGGTTGCAAGAGGGCAAGCTGCAGCACCCAAGCATTTATCTAGCCTCCCTTGTGTCACGTTTGCTATACTCCATTGGCCACAGGAAGTCATGTGGCCAAAGCCAGAGTTAAGGTGGGAAGGGGCCACTCAGGACATGGGTACTAGGAGGCATAATTCCTTGGAGGTCATTACTGTAAGAATCTCCCAAAGGGTACAGAATATATGTATGTATTATAAATATAATTTACATATTACTATAGATCACCGTAAATCTCCCAGCTTGTATATGTAATATTAAAACAATTCTTTGGAATTGGCTGTACCTTTATTTTACTATGATGGAAAAGACTGAAGTATGGCCTTCATGTCCCAACCCACTGAGAAGAGCCAGGCTTAGTGCAGACAGATTCTGTAGCCATGCCTATTAGTTAACAGGGCAATAGTCTGCACCTGGCTATAAGCCAGCTTTGGGGTGTCTGATGCTTTGGGCACTGATATGTCTTCTGGTTCCCTAGACTCTACTATCTCTCTGAGCATCTTGCAGCAGCATTGCATGGAAACCCACAGAGGCTCTGGCACATAGAATTGTCTTGGGGAAGGAGCATGCATGGCTGGAAGAGTTCAAGCAAGGGCCTTTTAAGGCACTGGTTCCAGGGCCAGAGCCCCTGGTCTAAAACAGCACAAACGTAGGTGAGGTGTAGCTCCTCCTTTGCTTCACTACCAGGCTATAACCAAAGCAAGTTTTCTGATCACATTTTGTCATATGGCCACTTTTTAGTAAATTGTCACAAAAGCACCTCTTCTGAAAGCTCTGCAAAGGCCGATATTTTATTTTGACCACTCTTGTGCTTGCCTCAGTGCCTACAACATTGAATAATGCCTGAGGTAAACAAGAAGACACTATTCCGGTGCCAGATTTACCTAACTCCATGGCAGATAACTATTTGGGGACTTAGAACCCACTGAACTGGTGGTGGAATCCAAGACCTTTTAGGGTTTAAACCCAGGGCACCATGTCCATGAGTAATAAGATGAGTGCTGTCCAATAAAGGTAAATTATGAGCCATATTTGAAAAATAACAAACATATAATTTGAATAATATGTATTTGATATAAACTAGTATATACAACATATTATTTTAACATGTGCAAAGGTTACATTTCAACTGCTGAACAGCCACATGTGGCCAGTGGCTACTACTTTGGACAACACAGTTCTAGATTCTTAAGCCCTATTTCTAAGGGTTGGGAATGTGTGTAAATATTTTAGCCACTGCACATGTATTTAATACCATAAACTTCCCCAAAGAGAATCCAATTTGAACACTCCTTGTTGACAAAGTGTCTAATGTTGATGAGAAAAGGATTACTAAAGGGTTTGTAGGTACTTCTGGAACAGAGGTGTTTTTGGTTTTGTTTTTGTTTTTGAGATGGAGTCTCACTCTGTCACCCGGGCTGGAGTGCAGTGGCACGATCTCAGCTCACTGCAAGCTCTGACTCCCAGGTTCACGCCATTCTCCTGCCTCAGCCTCCCAAGTAGCTGGGACTACAGGTGCCCACCACCATGCCCAGCTAATTTTTTGTATTTTTAGTAGAGCTGAGGTTTCACCGTGGTAGCCAAGATGATCTCGATCTCCTGGCCTCATGATCCACCCACCTCGGCCTCCCAAAGTGCTGGGATTACAGGCGTGAGCCACTGTGCCCGGCCAGAATAGACAGTTTTTTGATGGACTGTGCAGCTGACTGAAACTGAGGTGTATATTCCTGACCAGCACAACTGACTACTTCTATGGTGAAACCTAAAGTGACTCATGCAGAATGAGACTTAAACTAACAGCATGGAATTTATGCTGGTATTTTTACAGCATTTTATAAGTAAATCAATATTACCCTTACTTGGGGAAATAGTCCTAAATAGCTCTGAGAACAGATTTTTCAAAAATCTTCCATATGCATAAACACAAATATTGTTTCAAAGTTATGTATGTGTGTTCATACCCATACACAAAGGATGAATACTATAAGTCAAGCTGTCTTGGGTTTCTTGCTAAAGCTCTGTCCCATTATTCTTTAAAACATTTTAATATAATAGTACCAGGGAGCCAAAGGCAGCAGGACCTATACTGGTGCAGCAGAGAAATATTTTGAGATACTCACTTGAATTTTGTTTGCTGAATATTTTATTTTTCTCTTGAATTCTAACTAGGCAACTAGACCCCTAGTATTTCTTGCCTGAGGTATTTTTACAGGACCACAAAGCAGAAGCTGCTTGGTCAGTGCCTCTTCTTTCTTTTCTTGATTTGCCAAGCTTCTTGAAAAGAGGATGCTGGGACAATCCCATTACTAGATATATACCCAAAGGATTATAAATCATTCTATAAAGACACATGCACACATATGTTTATTGTGGCACAATTCACAACAGCAAAGACTTGGAACCAACCCAAATGCCCATCAATGATAGACTGGATAAAGAAAATGTGGCACATGTACACCATGGAATACTATGCAGCCATAAAAAGGATGAGTTTATGTCCTTTGCAGGGACATGGATGAAGCTGGAAACCATCATTCTCAGCAAACTAACACTAACAGAAAACCAAACACCACATGTTCTCACTCATGAGTGGGAGCTGAACAATGAGAACACCTGGACACAGGGAGGGGAACATCATATACCAGAGCCTGTTTGGGGGTGGGGGGCTGGGGGAGGAATAACATTAGGAGAAATACCTAATGTAGATGATGGGTTGATGGGTGCAGCAAACCACCATGGCACAGGTATACCCATGTAACAAATCTGCATGTTCTGTACATGTATCCCAGAACTTAAAGTATAATTTAAAAAAAAAGATGCTGGGAATCCCAGAGGTGAGAGGAGAGAAGAGAGTGCTGGAGAGGTGGGGTGCCTCAGCATGGGAGGCAGTGGACAGTTGACAGGTTGATGAATGATGAACAGGAGCAATGTTTTGTGGCATTCATTGCTCCAGAGATCCTGAAGGAGCGACACAGACAGCTTGGGGAGATTGGAGACCAGGCATCAGGATTTCCAGCCTTGTCAAAGATAGTCATATCTTGGTGAAAACCAGTGTGGATTGATACTGAGAGGGGCATTTGGAAAGCTTGGGTGGTGCATGAATCTCCCAAGAACTTGGCCTAATCATGGGTGGGGGTCAGGGGAAGGAGGCCCCAGTAACTATGAGGCTAACTGCTCAGTAGTAGAGCATTCAGAAGGATTTAAAGAAAATTAGCATTGTGCTGCTGTTTCTCACCTGAGTTGGGACTGAGTCATCCTGACATAATGGCTTAGCAGACACATGCAGATTCAGGACTGAGAACTGGAGGGTTTCCTGTGCTGTCATCCTCTAGTCCGGTGGATCATAAATGGACCAAGACCCAGTGCTGGCCAGATACAGTGGCTCATGCCTGTAATCCTAGCACTTTGGGAGGCTGAGGTGGACAGATCACCTGAGATCAGGAGTTCAAGATCAGCCTGGCCAACATGGTGAAACCCTGCCTCTACTAAAAATACAAAAATTAGCCGGGCGTGGTGGCGGGTGCCTATAATCCCAGCTACTTGGGAGGCTGAGGCAGGAGAATCGCTTGAACCTGGTAGGCGGAAGTTTCAGTGAGCTGAGATCTTACCACTACACTCCAGCCTGGGCGACAGAGCAAGACTCCATCTTAAACCCAAAAAACAAAACCCCAGTTGCTAATTACTAAAAGGAACTTAACACTGAATCAGAAGCAGGAAGCCTGATTTGTAGCCATGGTTCTGTCTTGGGTACGTTGTACCACTTTTCTGGGCCTTGATTCATCTGAGGCCCAGGGATTCTGTGAGATGTTTATGCTTCACCTTCTATATGATGAGCACTGGGCAGAAACCACAACTCTAGGGAAATCAGTATGTCTAGACAGATATGAGCTGGTGGAATTTTCCAGTCTCCTGCAGATTTTCCTAATGATTTCAGAAGCAAGACTTGAAGTTACTTAATAGGTAAAGAAAAACACTTAACAGACAAATTCATCTGTCATTACAGGTTTGTCTGAGGCTCTGTGCAAGTATTTCTGTTGCAAGGTTCTGGCTTTTGTATCCACGAGAAGCTCCACATAGGATGATTCTCTGATAGTTTCCAATGGGGCATTTTCCTCTGCATGCCAGGACTGCAACTGAATGCCCAGGTCCTGAGGGTTGGGAACAGTTTCAATTCTCTTGAAAACAGCTGTTTGATCTCTTTTTAAACTTCTAGAGCACTTTTCTCTGACTTGGAGAAGTGGTGGCCAGAACCTGGCCTGTAGCTCACAGTTTGAGTTTCAAAAATCTCAGGAGGAGACACTTATAAAAGATCTTGACTTTGTGCAACTTGCTGGACAGAAGAGTTGGGTGGGCAGTCGGACCACTGGAGCTTGGGGCTCATTAATATTTTCTGCTAAGTAGTTCTCAAGGGGTGGGTTTTCACAATATTTTGGATGTATCTTTATTACTCCTAATTTTCATAACCCAAATTTGAAATGTTATCTAAAGAATTATTTGTGTAAGACTAGATATAACCTTCAACTCTGGTAAACCTCAGGGCCCTAATGACCGTTTTTCTTTGAAACTGGGTATCCCAGGGTATGTATTTAAACAGGGTAAAATATTTTAAAAGGTTTTACTAACAATCATGGCAGCTTGCTAAGAAGGGGTGGGGTATTTTACAATGTGTATTATATCATAATGATTTTGTTCAAAAAGACATACACGTTTACAGTTATTCAGAGCTTCCTATGTTATATCTAGCTTTATCTTGAGGGCTTGACTTGGAGCACTTCATTCACTGCTCATGATACCAGGGAGTTCTTGATCACATTCCATTCACAGAGAGGGAAACGGGATGGAGAACCTAGATATCCTATCTATAATCACGCAGCCCAGGGGGCGGGCAGAGCTGCGATTAAACCAAAGCCATCTGACTTGGGGCTTACTGTCTTCTTTCCAACTGATTTACATTCATATATATGTAATACTTATACCTAGAATCCCTATGCATGGAGTAGTTGTGTGTGCATGCTTCAGGTATCATGATTCACTCCATCAAATATTGACTACCTGCTACTACTCTGTGCCAGGTACTGTTCCAGGTGCCAGAAGAGAAGGAAGAAATATGACAGACCAGGTCTTTACCATCCACGGGGAGAGACAGGACACAGATTAATAAGATCATTCTAGAAAATGAGTGCTATGAAGAAAATGAAATAGGGTGCTGTGATGTAAGATGGACCAATAGGAGGCAGTTAAATATGGTAGTTGTAAGATGTATCTTTGGGAGGGTAGTATTTGACTTCAAACCTGAATGGAGAGAAAAATCCTTCCTGCCAAGATCTGGAGGGAGAGCTTTCTAGCTTGAACAGAAGTCCCTGGATGACAGTAAGCAGGGTGTGTTCAAGGCACAGAAGAGAAGGTAAGTGAAGCTGGAGCATAATGGGCAGGAGGAAGAGTAGGTGGAAATGAAGTTGCAGGGATGGGCAGAGCCAGATCTCAGAGGGCCTGTGGCTTGTGGTTGATGAGAAGGAGAAAGATAAAGATGTTATGTAAGTGTTGGCCTCCCTTGGACAGGTGATGGCCTAAGGTCTATAAAAATATGCCTTAAAGTGGGGGTTTCGTCCCAATAAACCCATCGCGAGCTGAAAATATTGTAAGCGGAAAATGCATTTAATGCACCTACTGAACATTATTGCTTAATCTAGTCTGCCTGAAGCATGCTCAGAACATTTAAATTGTCCTACAGTTGGGCAACATAATCTGGTAACATAGGACACTGCAGAGTGTCAGTTGTTTGCCCTGGTGATTGTGGAATGGATGGGGAGCTGTGGCTTGGCTGCCCAGCATCACCAGGGTATCGTACTCCTTTCCCCTAAATGTGTATCACTTTTTTGTCATTGTAAAGTTGAAAAATCCTAAATTGAACCACTGTAAGTAGGGGACTGTCTGTACATATTTATCTCATTTAATCCAACAACCCTGGGAAGAAGGAACTGTCATCCACACTTCATAAAGATCAACTGTGAAATATGAGCCCTAAGTGCTTACTATGAGCCTTCAGGGTTTCAAGGATGACTTCAGAATCCTGTCAATCCAGCTGAATTCAGAGGCAAAGTGATGAAAACACCCACTGGATGTTTGTGATTGATTTCACTGTTAAATTAATACTCTGATTTCTCCTCAGTCTAGCTGTATTGGAGGTCCTCTGAAAATAGTCACGTTGTTTAACATTGAAACAGGCTACACATCTTTCACTTGTCTATTCTGTCTAGTCAGTTAACATTTATAATCAAAATATTTTCTTTTTTCAGCATTAACCAGCAATATTGTCTTCACTAAGAATCCTTGCAGTTCTCATGCAGTCTATGAAGATAGCATCTTTTTTCATTCATTCTTTGAGCCTCTATTTACTGACCAAGTTACTGGTTGAGAATGTTTCTCATGTGTCCCCACTGGGACTTCCAGAGGTGGAGCTGGTGCTGTGAGCCTGAGTCTTTGTGGTTTACAGTGGCTCAGGGGTCACAGGGATCTACCCACGCACAGATTACCTTCATCCAGGTATAAACCACTTTTAGCTTTTTCACTATTATAGCAGAAAGAATTTTGTACTAAGAGTTTAAAAGAAAACTAGTTGGACGTTTTGCTTGGTCTCTTTCCTTCTATATGACTTCTAGGCAGGTCACAGAACCCCTGTAAGCCTTAGTCTAGATGGAGCAGGATCTTTCAGGATCATTGTGAGAATTAAATTAAACACAGGATGTAAATAGGCTTTTGACCCAGTGTTTATCTCCAGTTACTGTCCCTTTTCTCGGCCCTCGTCTTTGAGTAAAACTACACAAAAGTGTTTTCAATTCCGTTTCTGGTTCATCTTTTATTCTCTATTGAACCTATTCCAAATAGGTGTTACTTTTCCACTGAAATCGTCTCTATCAAGGAGAGCCACAGCTTCCTTTTACCAAAACCAGTAGTCGATTCTCAGTCTTCTTACTTGGCCATTTCCCTGCCGTTAGCCATGAGCACTCATGCGATCTCCTCAGACCTCTCCCTGGCTATTCCCATGCAGCACAGCTGCCCCTCTCTCTCCCTCCATTATTTTCTTAACAGTACTTGCATTAGTTTCCCATGGCTGCTGTAACAAATCACCATGAACTTGGTGGCTTAAGACAACATACATTTATGCTCTCACAGTTATGGATGCCAGAAGTTCAAAATCAGTTTCTCTAAGTATGGGCAGGACCATGCTCCCACTCGAGGCTCTAAGGAAGATTTCCTTCCTTGCCTCTTCCAGTTTTTGGTGGCTGCCAGCAATCCATGACTTGTGGCTGTGTTACTCTGTCTCTGTGGTCATACTGCCATCTCTTCCCTGTGTGCCAAATATCCCATGGCCTGCCGTGATAAGGATAGCATGTATCCTTATACATGCCATTGTCTTCAACGTCCACCAGGATAAACTCCTATTCAAGATCCTTTAGTTAATCCCATCTGCAGTCTCTTTTTGCCATATAAGGAAATATTCACAGGTTGCAGAGATTAGGAGGTGGATAGATTGGGGGGACATTTTCCAGCCTACCATCACATTTAACATTCCAGGTTGCTCAAAATCTAGTTAGCAGAGTATCTTATGTCTCTCCTTCTAGACTGTAAACTTCATGTGGGCAAAGTTTTTGCTTTGTGTACCTTAACAAAATGTGAAGAAATACCTTATTTTGCTAGAACTCTGGAATGGAGAAGAGAATTGAGAGTCTTTTTAGTTTTAGATGGAATTTGGTACACACAGAGACTATTTCTGGCACATGTGAATGCAAGTTTTCAATTTGCTTGATTTCCCAGGAGCCACAGAAGCATAATGGTTTATAAGCCTTTTTAAATTTGTAAGACATGTTATGCAACTGCATATGCTGCTGCTCACTACCTGACACTCTAGCAAACTATATTAATCTATTGATTTCTAAGGTAGCAATGGGACTGAACCAATTGGCATTACATGGGTTCTATGTAATAGATGTTTAATTGGCACATGCCCAGAAGGAAACAACACATTAAACGTTTGGGCAGAAGATTTAATGTATTAAACATCTAGTGTGGAAGGTCAAGTCTGGATTTTCTCTCTACTTACTTTGCATCTGAGAATGGTAGCTCAGGAGACTATCTGTATAGCATAGCTTTTCATTGCACATTGCAAAGGCTTTCACATATGTCTCCTCATTGGGAAGTTAGGTGGTGGTCTAAAACCACATAAATCACCAAGAAAAGTGTGAATGAGCTAGCAAGCTGGAGTAAAAGTCCCACCTTTCCTCCTCCCCTCTCCACTTGATTTACACTTTGACCAAATCTGTGAAATAGTGTCTCCACGAGCCTTCTCACTTCCCTGTGGCATAGAGGCTTCTAGATAATATTTGCAAAACTTGGACCCTGACATGTTTATTTATAAAAAGTAAACATTAACTATAACATCACTTCATAAGTAGGAGTGTTTAACATACAAAAGATATGGCTTCTGAGCTTATATTGTAAAGCTATGCTTATATCCAAGGGTTGAGATGGGCAAAACAATTACAAGAGTTTCGACAAAACTTGTAAGAGAGAAACTCCATGTTAAGGACAAGTGCATAGAAAAACTATGTTGGGATTCAGGGAACCTACATGGGTTTTGTTAATGACAACTGTACTTCCAGAATCCAGTCTGTTTATGTAGTCACAAATTCGTATTATGGGAATGCTGTGAGCTAGGCATACTAGATTTTGTATAAAAATATAGAATTTCCCAGGCTGGGCACGGTGGCTCATGCCTGTAATCCCAGCACTTTGAGAGGCTGAGGCGGGTGGATCACCTGAGGTCAGGAGTTCAAGACCAGCCTGGCAAACATGGTGAAACCCTTTCTCTACTAAAAATAAAAAATTAGCTGGGTGTGGTGGTGGGCGCCTGTAATCCCAGCTGCTTGGGAGGCTGAGACAGGAGAATTGCTTGAACCTGGGAGGCCAGAGGTTGCAGTGAGCCAAGATCATGCCACTGCACTCCAGCTTGGGCGACAGAGCAAGATTCTGTCTCAAAAAAAAAATATATATATATATATATATGTGTGTGTGTGTGTGTATGTGTGTGAATATATGTGTGTGTATATATGTGTATATATATATATAATTTCCCTCCAAAGACTTTCTAGAAAGAGAGAAAATAATCTTTAAAATATTGTGATTAATGTTTGTGTTGGAAATTGATACTGTCCATCTTCTCTTTCCACCCCACCCCTCACTGGTGGGAAGAACTCTCTAGAGCTTCAGTGCCCCAGGTAGGCTGCAGGCCATAGCCCCTGTGGGCACACAGGCAGCCGATCTCAGCTCTGATAGCTACTTTATTTAAATTATCTTTTGTTTATTGCCATTGATATGCATTGTTCTTACTGATATATTTTCACTAAGTATGTGAGAGCAATATATTGTTACACAATTGTATCACTTCACTTTATCAATCTTTATTCCATTTTTTTCTAACTTTTAAACTGTTTGGGGAAAAGGACTTATTTCCTAACCCTCAGGAAGTTTATTACTATGACTTTAAACAAGCCCCTGTGATCTCCATCTCCTGGTGTTCACACCTCCTGTATAATGCCCTCCTCTTGAGTATAGGCAGCACCTGTGTCTTGATTGTAACCAGTGGACTATCGCAAAGGCAATAGGATACACGTGATCACATAAGAATGTAGCATCCCTCTTGCTGGAGGCTCTATTCCTGGCTTTGAATAAGCAAGCTGCCAGGAATTCTGTGGTCTCAAGGAACTGAATGCTTCCAATAACCATGAGTATGGGAAAGTAGATGCTTCCCCATTCGAACCTGCAGATGAGAGCCCAATCCTGGCCCGCACCTTGGTTGCAGGCTTGTGAGATCCTAAGGTATTCCTGATCCACAGAAATTGTGAGATAATAGATGTGTGTTGTTTTAAGCGCTAAATTTGTGGTAATTCATTACATAACAATAGAAAACTGGAATAGCCTCCAAACCCACCTCCCTCTCTTCCCCTAAGCCCCAGAAGTATGGCTTGGTCATAGTTTCAGCCCTGGATAAGCAGAGGCAAGAAGCAGATCATGGGGAGCTGTGGGGGAAGGGCTCAAAGGCTAGAGTTCATATCAAGGGCACTGGGGACACTTTGGAGAGTTTGAAATAAAGAAATAACAAATCTAGATCTCTGGGCTCTAATTTTCCTCCCGATAAAAAGGAGGACAAAAGACAGCCTTAAATTATTTGTATCTGAAACCCATCACCTGCTCTTGCACTCTTCTCCCTTCCTGGACTCCATGCCTTGGCTTCCTTTCTTGCCCTGTATCATTGGGGTCGTCGTGTTTTGCATCCCCATTCTCCCGTCTCTTCCCAAATGCTGAACTGTTATTAATAGTGAAACTGCAATTGCTTTTGCATTAACCTAATATTTCTAAACCTTACTTCTTCCAAAATTTCTAAAGATGAGTGGAGTGACTATACTATTGGCTGTTAGAAAGTATTAATAGCTTCAGAGACAATCCAAACAAAAACCTGCAGAGTTGAGACATTCTAGATGGGTCCTTAAGGGACTCAACATTTGATAGGCAAATGCAGCCTGAGCGTGGAGGGAGGGGATCATTTCATAGGCTCACAGGCAGCTGGTCTCAGCTCAGACAGCGACTTTATTTAAATGATCTGTTTCTATTATTGCCAGTAATATTGCTTTGTTCTTTCTGACACATTTTCACTAAATATGTGAGAGAAACATAATCTTGTCACACAACTGTGTCACTTTAACACTCTACCAATATCAGGTCTTTTGATTTCATTTCTTTCTAGCTTTTAAACTTTGGGGGAAAAAAAAACTTACTTCCTAACTCTTACCAAATTTATTCCTTTTACTAATCAGGGTTGTTTCAGACTCATCACCAGCTACCTTTTTTCCATGCCCTCTTGCTGTGGTTCTGGTGTTTGTTCCTCCTGTCCTTCTCTCTCTCTCCATACCCTCCCTTCCACTCCCCGGGGACTGCTCCTCCCATCTGTTCATGTATCAGATGCATGCATCGTGTATTCACCCATCCAGCATTTGATAAGTGGCTCCGTGATCTAGTCAGTGAGAATAAAAAACAGATTGTCCCTGCCCCTAGATGATTAGCAATCAAAGTGGGGACAGACAAAACCAACACCTGTGCGGTTAAAGTCCCGTGTGTATCCAGTTGCCCTCTGACTGTGTCCACTGAGTCGCTGACAGCCACTTCAGCCTGGGGACTCCACCCTGGACTCTTACTACACTCAGCCCTGTTCATCCGCTCTGACTCTACTACTACCTCTGTTCATCCTCTTTGACTCTATTCCAGCAAAAGCAGCACCACCATCCACTCAGTCATCTGAGGCTGAAACCAGGAGCTATCCTTGATTCCTCAGTTGCTCTCTTATCCGGTTAGTCCAGGCATTTTGTTTATTCTGTGTCTCTATCACATTACTCTGTCTGCGTCCCATCCACTTCTGTGCTATGGTTCCTACCATTTCGCACTAGATTGCCCCAATAGCCTCCTCACTGAGTTTTAGGCATCCTTCTTTCCTCTCCCTCCAATCCATTCTTTTCACAGAAGCCACAGGCATGGTTTTAAAGTACAAACCTGGTCAGGGCACTCCTACTTACCATCCTTCCAAGGTCCTCACTGCCGCAGTGTGGAGGCCCAGCTCTTCCTGCTCCGGCTTCTGGGTCCCTACCTGGTCTCCTGGCTCCCCAGCCTTGCTTCCTTCTCCATTCCAGCCCCGGCCAGCGTGTGCACGTGGGTCCTTGAGCAGACCGCGTGAGCCTCTCCTCCCTGGGACTTGGGGCATGCTGTTTGCTCTTCCTCATAAATACTGCTGACTCTGTTCTTGTCGGACTACGACCTCCTCACGGGGAGTTTACCTTGACCACAAGACAGGATTATGTACCTCAACTTTTCTATACTTTCGTATATTATTTCTTACGTAATAATTGTCTGTCTTGTCTCTTTACTCCCTACCTTCAGCCAAAGGGCAATTTCTTTTTTTTTTTTTTTTTGAGACGGAGTCTCACTCTATTGCCCAGGCTGGAGTGCAGTGGCGTGATCCCGGCTCACTGCAAGCTCCGCCTCCCAGGTTTACGCCATTCTCCTGCCTCAGCCTCCCGAGTAGCCGGGATTACAGGAGCCCGCGACCACGTCCGGCTAATTTTTTTTTTGTAATTTTAGTAGAGACGCGGTTTCACCATGCTAGCCAGGATGGTCTGGATCTCCTGAATTCGTGATCCGCCCGCCTCGGCCTCCCAAAATGCTGGGATTACAGGCGTGAGCCACCGTGCCTGGCCGGGCAATTTCTTAATGTCTGGGATAGCTCTTGGGCAATGTAATAACATAATAGAACTATATGGGCTAACAAATGCAGCCTGTATGGTTTAATGGCTTAGAAGTCAGGCTCCTGGCCGGGCACGGTGTCTCACACCTATAATCCCAGCACTTTGGGAGGCCGAGGCAGGCGATTCACCTGAGGTTGGGAGTTCAAGACCAGCCTGACCGACATGGAGAAACTCCGTCTCTACAAAAAATACAAAATTAGCCGGACATGGTGGCTCATGCCTGTAATCCCAGCTACTCCGGAGGCTGAGGCGGGAAGATTACTTGAACCCAGGAGGTGGAGGTTGTAGCGAGCCGAGATCCCGCCATTGCACTCCAGCCTGGGCAACAAGAGCAAAGCTCCATCTCAAAAAAATAAAAAAATTAAAAAATTTAAAAAAGTTAGGCTCCTGAATCAGACAGCCTGAATTCGTTTTCCAATCTCATTCCTTATTGGCTATAACCATGGACAAGTTACTTAATTTTCCTTAATCTTAGATTCTTCATATGTAGAATGGGGATAATAATAGTTACCTCTTAGGATGGTTGTAAGCATTAAATGAATTAATAGGCCAGGCATGGTGCTGTGCACCTGTATTCCTAGCTACTTCGGAGGCTGAGGTGGGAGCATGGCTTGAGCCCAGGAGTTGGAGGCTGCAGTAAGCTCTGATTGCACCACTGCACTCCAGCCTGGGTGACAGCCTGTCTCTAAAAAAGTAAAAATTAAAATAATAATACGTAGAAATCACATAGCAGAGTCCTCAAAATGTAGCAAGCATATCTTCCCTTTCTTTGCCATAAACAGTGGTAAGTATTGTGATTGTCAGCACCAGGTGTGGACTCATAGAAGAAGGGTGTAGGACTCAACCTGGGGTGGAGGAAGATTCACAAGGTTTGTCTCAGCCTCTAAGGTTTGTTTGTGTAATAGAAAAACTCAAGAGCAACAACTCCAATCCAAGCTCTGGTCTCATTCTAGTTTTCTTGTGTGGCTGAATTCCTGAAGCCCCTGTCCAAGGGTGTCCCTGCTGGGCAGGCAAGGGAGCTCAGTGGGGCCCTCTAGTGATAACTTCCTCCCATGCCCTGAGGCACAGCTTTGCTCAGAGGCCTCCCAAGGGCTCCCACATCCTTGGGGATTTTCTGAGTCAGGAGCAGAGCACAGCTAGCAAACGGGAGAGCAGCCCTGCTGGTACCGTGGCTCCCTCTGTGGCAGCTTTGAGGTCATTCATGCAAAAGGCACTTTTAGGAAACCCAGATCAGCTGCGAAAGAGCGTTTCAGGTGAAAAAACAAAAATGCTTCTTAGTGATTGACTTAGAGTTCTGAATCTATAGATACTAGATTTGGAAACTGTATCCAAATGGAGCAATTACCAGAGTGTCCGTTTCCTAGGGAACATTCACTTTTCATCCAAGGAGTAGAACAGCAGCCTTGCTTCCTGCTTTCCTGTAGCATAATGGAGTCCCAGGATTCAGTGTCCTGATGCTGTCCAGGAGGCTTTGGATGTAAAAAGGAACCAATGCTCTGCTCCATGAGCAGAGAGAGACAAGAAGCAGAGCATTTGTTCCTTGCCCATCTCAACCTAATGAGGACATGGAGAGATTCTGATTGCTTTTCCATGATTATGTAGGCCTGTCAGAACCACAGCAGCTGGACAGACTTGACCCCTAACTGTGAGGGTGTAGAGAGTCACTTTCTGCTTGGTTCCCAGGTTTGGCAGCATTCTTCTCCCCACAGCTGCAGTCACTTGACTACCTGCTTTCATGACCTCCTGTCTGGTTCTTCCTTCTTTATTTCATTTTGAATAGAGCAATGTAAAGATAGCTTATATGCTACCTTCAGTAAAGGATACAGATATTGCAAAAATAGCATACAGAAAGGCCTAATGGAAACTGGAGCTACAAATGATAATAAATCATTAAGTGCACAGGTTCTGGAGGTGGGGGGACTAGATTTCACTTCTATACCTCTCTGTTTCTACCTGTATGAATTGGGAAAGTTCTGTTGTCTTAAGTTTGATGTCCCATCTGTGAAATGGAGAGTGTAATTGTACTAGTTAGAGTTCTTTGTCGCAAGCAATAGAAACCAACTCTGATTTAAGTTACAAATAAGGAGCAGGAGGAGAACTAACAAAAAGGACGTTGAGATAGCTATTTCACAGATTTGTTGTAAGGGTGAAATTAGATAAAAATCATTTAGCACAATATGGCATGTAGAAAGTGTTAGATATGTTAGCTATTATTGTATCATCATCATTTATTATTATCATGAGCTCTGTCCTAACTTTCTTACCTGTAGCTTTGGCTCGATAGAAAGTCAATGCTGGCATTGGTGCTATAGTCTTTTGAATTTTGAGAATTGGTTTCCAGAATATATGGTTGGTGATCAGTCTCTGGTCCAACCAGCTATTGTCAAAAGGCATAGGGTCACATGGCCCTAAACCTGGACTATAGGTTTTTTTTTAAACAAAAATTTAAAATACATATATTGAGGGGGTACAAGTGCAGATTTCTTAACATGCTTGTATTGTGGAGCAGTGAGGTTGGGGCTCTTAGTGAATCCATCATCTGAATAGTGAAAGTTGTACCCAATAGGTAATTTTTCAACCTTCATCCCCCTCCTACCCTCCTACCTTTTGGAGTCTCCAATGTCTGTGATTCCATTCTGTACATCCATGTGTACTCACTATTTAGCTCTCACTTATATGTGAGGACATGCAGTATTTGACTTTTTGCTCCTGAGTTATTTCATTGAGGATAATGGCCTCCAGCTCCACCCATGTTGCTGCAAAAGGCATTTTATTTATTGATTTATTTTTTATGGCTGAGAAGTATTCCACGGCATGTGTGTGATGGATGGACACTCAGGTTGATTCCAAGTCTTTGCTGTTGTGAATAGTGCTCACAGTATTGTGAATATGATAAACATATGAGCACAGGTATCTTTTTGATATGATTTCTTTCCCTTGGGGTAGACACCCAGCAGTAGGATTGCTGGATGCTAGTTCCATTTTTAGTTCTTTGGGAAATCACCATACTGCTTTCCAATAAAGGTGGTACTAATCTGTATTCTCACCAGCAGTGTATAACTGTTCCCTTTTCTTCGCCTTGTTGCCAACATCTGTTGTTTTCAGACTTTTTAATACTAGTCATTCTGACTGGTATAAGATAGTATCTCACTGTGGTTTTAGTTTACATTTCTCTGATTAGTGATATTCAGCATTTTTTTATGTGCATGTTAGGTTTCTAGCCTCTTAAGTCAGCTGGGGCTGCAGACAGGGTACAATTCTCTGAGAAAGGCGAGCAAAACTAAGTCTAATTTACCTAAATACTTGCTTGCTTTGTAGGACCATTTCCAATATCATGTAAGAGGCATGTAAAGGTTCTAGATCAGTAGTCAACATCAACTCATGTCTATTGCCTTTAATAACTAGGCACTTGCCTGAATCAATTGAATGTTTACTGAACACCTACTATGTTGGAGACAGGCATTGTTTTGTATACCCAGTGCAAAAGGGACTTTTAGGAAACCCAGGTCAGCTGTGAAGCAGGGTTTCAGGTAAAAAACAAAAATTCTTCTTAGTGATTGACTTAGGGTTCTGAGTTTCCAATTTATACTAAATTTGGAAAATTTATCCAAAAGGAGCAATTACCGAAGTGTCAGTTTCCTAGGGAGTATTCACTTTTCATCTGAGGAGTAGAACAGCATCCTAGTTGCCTGCTGTTTCCTGTAGGATGATCGAGTCCCTACATTGATACCCCATCAAAAACTGGGTATACAAAAAACAATGCCTGTGTTCAATGCACTTACTGTTTCATGGAGGAAGCAAGGGATAGAGGAATAATAATAACCCCATGTTTTGAATGTTGCAGTAGAAGCACAAAGGGCCTATAGAAGAGAATGGAATTAATTATGCCAAGAAGAGCAGTGGAGGGAGAGATAACTGGGGACAGTCTCATGGAAAAGTTGACATTTGATTTGGGTGTTTGAGATGAGTAGGAGTTTGCTAGGCTGGCAAATGGAAAATGGTATGAACAAGAGTACAAGGACCTTCAAATCCATGCTATGTGGTTTATGTTTTAACATCTTGAAGTTGACAAAGTAGGAGAATGAACGTGATCAGATTGGATTTCTGGAGGCAGTGTGGAGGATGCTTTGGAAGGGGACTGCCAGAACCAGGGAGACCAATTAGGAAACTGTTACAGGAGTTTAAGAGATGATGAGGACTTGACCGGAGACAGTGGAGGATGGGATGGATCTGAAGTCGTAGGGCTGGAACCAATTAAGCACAAAGAGTGAGGAATGGGGGGGAGTTGGGGTTATTTTGAGAATTCTTATTTGCCTGCTTGTGTGGATGGAGGTGCCATTGTCTGATGAAGGACTCGAAGAAGACAGAGCTTGTTTTGAAGAAGATAGAGCTTATTTTGAAGGGAGGAGGCTGAGTTCCATTTTGACATGTTGCATTGTACTGGTGGAACATCTTAGGTGAGAAGTCTGTGGGCAGGTAGAGGTCTGGATGTCAGGAAAGAAGTTTGAGGCTGCTCGGGAAGGGCTCACACCTGGAACTAGCCTGTGGGTATAAACAGGACCTGTCTCTTGGACCTGAGCCCCTGAATTTTTCTGCCTGGGGCCCTGGCCTGTGGCTGGATACCCATCCAGGGCCTGGAGTTCTTCCCTGAGCTTCCCCATGGCGGCTGCCTCCTCGCTGGCCTAGTCCCGTCCTCAGTGATGGCTGCCTGCTGCTCCCTTGGCTTTCTGAATGTTGTACCATGGCGTGAGCTCCATCCACCTGCAAAAAAGCCAGGCACCAAATGTTGGGCCTTCCGGTTGCTGAAGGCCATCCTGGCCTGGATTGCCCTCTGTCTGTGGAGACACTTGTGGAAGCTTCGATCTACCTGTGATGAGAACTCCCTCTCATCTCCTGTGGGAGATCTCACCCAGAACCTACAAGCCAGTCTTTGTAGCTGACGTTCATCTTGTCCTGTCCTGAGATAACTGGAAAGTTCTGTTAACTTCAAATAAATAAATCCATGAAACTGTCCAGAGCTCCCAGCAGTTGGGCAGGTTGGGAATGTGCTGCAGCCATTTAAAGAAGAGAAAATGGCCTTCAGATTAGCAACTTCTCCCAGCTTCCAGAGGCAAGCACAGGTGGGAAGTCGCAAAAAATCAAACATGAAGGTGTTGTCCCTAAGTGGCACAGAGGAGATGAGATTCCAACTCTCATTTTCTATTAATGGGCCTTTGAAGCCTTTATGGAGTTAGCTTTTAAGGAGTTTTTGTTTTTTGGTTTTTTGGTTTTTTTTTTTTTTTTTTGAGATGGAGTCTTGCTCAGGCACCCAGGCTGGAGTGCAGCGGTGCGATGCCGGCTCACCGCAACCTCTGCCTCCCAGGTTCAAGCGATTCCCCTGCCTCAGCCTCCCGAGTAGCTGGGATTACAGGCGCATGTCACCACGCCCGGCTAATTTTTTGTATTTTTAGTAGAGACGAGGTTTCACCATGTTGGTCAGGCTGGTCTCGAACTCCTGACTTCAGGTGATCCACCCACCTTGGCCTCCCAAAGTGCTGGGAAAACAGGTGGAAGTGAGCATTTTTTAGTAATGACATCAATGAAAGTATTTGATTTGTAAACTGGGGGACACATAGCTACAATTACTTTGCATTTGGCAGTTATTCCCATCCGTACTATTTATTACCCCCACCTCTGCCCCCGGCATATATACTTATGTCCTGTCCCACAACCCAACCCCTCACTCCCACCACTCAGTTTTTTTTTTTTTTTTTTTCTTTTAAGCATAGAGCTGAATCTGAAGGGGGTTGGCCCAGCTTTTATCTTTATCCATCATGGACACACTCGGGCCACCTTTACCTTTCCTCCTCACATGATTACGTGCTGCTGAGCGGTGTCCTTAGACCTTTTTTTTCCTTGCCTTCTGGGGCAGTAAACTCATTTTTGGAAGCTAGAGCACTGAACCAGGAGACAAGTGTTGCATTCTAGTCCTAGTTCAGCCACAGTGAAGTTGGGTCACCTTGGGCAAGTCTTTTTGCTTCCTGGGCCCAGATTTCCTTATCCACACAGTAAGGAAAGTAAGTTGAAACGCCCGGGCAACTTATTTCACCTCTCAATTAGGTAAGTCACCCTGTCCGCTTCAGCCATCCTCCCACACCCCCTCTCCACTTCTGAGGGGGACCCACCGCTTGACCGCAGCTCCTGCCGCCCAGGTGGCCATGTCTCCCGCGGTGTGAGAAGACCTTCTCTTCCTCTCCTCCTCCCTTCACCGTACTGGCCCAGGGATGGATTTGTGAGTCAAGAGCAGTCATTTCATAAGTTGGTTCTGTAGTCAAGCTTAAAGAAGATAAACTGGATGCATCCCTTTTGATGGGGGATGGAGGAAGGCAGGGATTTGAAATAAGGAACCCCAAAGGAATTTTTCACTTGACAGTAAGGATACAAGAGATTCTATATCACATAAGGCTCAGACGAACTTCTTTTCTCTTCTTGCATGTTCTTCAAGATTTAATGCTCTATCTGTAGAATAATCTGGCTTTACTTGAACACAAAATTTTGACTAGGCTATAGGAATGGAAAGATGAAGCACCGCTACTCGAGTTTCTAATACTGAGCAGGAGAAACACACAAGTAACCCACCTGTAACCTCTTCCCAGCTCGGAACCATCTTCCTCAAATAGATTACGGGAAAAGAGAGTTAGTTTCCTGTCTGTTTCTGAGTTGTCTGCACTACAGCTGTCTTCTCTATGGCATGCTCACGGAAATCTGAGCTCAAATCCCAGGGCTGCCACTTATTAGCTAGATGATATTGAGCAAATTCCTTAACCTTTTTATATCCCAGTTACCATGTCTGAAAAGTGGGGATAATTCTTGTTTCTGTCTTACAGGTTGGTCATGAGAATTGCAAAAGCATTGTTTTTTGTTTGGTTGTTTTTTGGGTTTTGTTTTTGCTCTGCTGTTCAACTCCTGAGTTTTAAATGTGGATGCATAACTGAGGGAAAGATTATTCTTCCTCATGTCCGTATTGTTTCAGTGTGTGTTCTGCAATTGGTAGCTAATCAAATGACGTGGGATGGGAACCCAGGAACAGTGGGAAAGGGAGTCTGCCCACACTCTCACAGCATGTTTATGACAGAAACACAGAATTTGCTTTCTTTGGCTCTGGGCCTAGTTTCTTATTCTTTAAGTTGCATTGCTTCTCTGTGCACATATGTGTGTGCACACACACCCATACAGGTATGTGTGCATGCATATGTATTGTGTGACTGTGTGTGTGTGCGCGTTGATTTCAACTTCTACAAAATAGCCACCAGCTGATAATTCTACTATAGATCAGTGGAAGAGAAACATCCCAGAAGTTGGATGGAGAGCTTCCGGGGGGGAAGGCAGGCTCAGATACAATACATTTCTGGCCCTGTCAGCTTTTAGTACTTTGTGTTTTGAGTGGGAAAAAATGCAAATAAATAATAAATAAAATTCACATTAACCGGAGAATTACCTTACAGTGTTTTTTGAAAGGAAAAAACATCGAGAGTTGAGCCAGCAGATCTATTTCAAGATGATTTAACAGGTGAAAGGGAGTTAGCTGCGATTGTTTTATGTCTCAGTCTATTAGGTACTGTACAATGCGATAGATCTATTCTAATTTATACAGTTGTTCAGCAAAACTTTTGTGGGTTTTTAAATTGACTGTAATGTTTAGCAATTGGAATATAAATTTATTCAAGCCTCTTATTTGGTCGCCTCAATGGCGCATTACAAAGTATTTTATAGTGTCTGATCTGCTTAAGTTTTACAACCAGCTTCCATTGTTCTGCACTTTTTACAGCTAGTGCTGAGAGCAGGACTGGGTGCCCCTGCCTCCTGTTGGTCCCTAAGGCTGCTCCCAGGGCCTGGGGACAGGCTCACCAGGTGAGCCCAGGATGTAAACAGCACCTACCCCCTGCCCCAACTCCTTTTGAAATGCCCTCCTCTCCCTGGCTTCCTGCCAAGTGTCTATGGTGTGAGACTCTATTTTGACCTAATCTAACTCCATTTGGGAATTTGCCTGCCTGGTCCTAGCTATGATGATTAATACTAAATTTTCAAGCTGCTTCTTGCCATGGTTTTTTCCCTTGTTACTAACCTTCTTGAAGTAATGGAATATTACAGTGAGTCTTCATGTTCTCATGAGCTCCTTTTTCCATTGTCTTTTGGTTTCAACCATTAGCCACTTATACAAACGACTTTCTCAAAGATCTACAATGACCTCTGGTTGTCAAATTTAAGTGCCTATGTTTCCTGGGTGTCTGCAGTGGTTGACACTGAACACACACTTCTTTCTCGATACCATTTCTCTCCTGATCAGCCTGACATGGCTGATATGCCTCCTGCTTTCATTGGCTCTTCTCTAAACTCTTGGTCTTCCCATGCCATCTGGGAACAGCCCAGGCCTCCTCATCTTACATGGTGCCTGCACCGATCAAATCTCTGCAGCCTTCCCTGCGCATTGTATTTCCACTCACCTCCTCCTCTGAACTCCCTCGTGTGTACCTTTTTTAATGCTATTTGTTACATTTTACTTTAATTGTCATAGCTGGGTCCTCCTTCCCCATGACTGTAAATTCCTTGATACAGGCAGATATGGCGACTGATACAGCTTTGAAATCCGCATGCCGCCTGGCACACCACAGAAGCTCAATTAGTTTACCCACTTTCAAACATGGGTTTTTGAGAAGGAAAGGTAACAGTGGTGTGAGACAAGGCTGGAGAGGTAGCACAGGGCCAGATGAGGATGACAAGTTTAGGACTCTTTGAGGATTCTGGATTTTACCCAAAGAACTGTATTAGCATGGGATTTTAAGTATAGGATATGACATGGGTAAAATCAACATTTAAAAATGTTTCTCTGCTGGAATGGAGAGGGGCGGGCAAAAGATGGTGGTAGCTTAGACTGATGGTCGGGGGCAGTGGGAAGAAAAAAGGAAAAGAGATCTGAAAAAAAAATCTAGTAGATAGAGTGGACAGGAATCATAATTGATTTTTTGATGTGAGATGTGAGGAATGAAAGAAAGGAAAATATTAAGAGTGTTTGCCAAATTTGACTTAAATACCTGGCTGCATGGGGATGCAGATTTCACAATGAGAGACTGTCAAAGAGCTGGGTTCACTGTGTGCACAGAAGGAGGAGGTGTAGGAAGTGAGGAGGTAATTTAATTTGGTTCATGTTGAGCATGAGGTGCTACGAGACATTCAGGGGGTGATATCTAGGAACATGGGTATGGAGATGGAGCTGAATCTGTAGGAATAGACAAAAGCATCTAAGAAGGAGGTAGAACAAGAAAAGAAGAGGGCCTGAGACACAGCCTGGAAGATTCCAGCATCAATAGGCTGGGGCGAGATGGCCGAGTCAGCCTCAGACACTGAGGAATAGTTTGGTGTTCCTGGGCCTGAGGGACAGCAGTGTTCTCAGAAGGTCACCTGTGGCAAAGCTGCCAAGAGGTCAATTAAGAAAACCGAAGAGCTTAGACTGGAGGTAGTGCGGCCACGTGAGGCACTGTGAGGGCAGGTGGAGGGAATGACATGGGAATGAGCTGAGAGGTAAGTAGACAGGAGGAAACGGGATTGGCTCGCATGGAGCTCTGCTGAGAAGTTTCATTGCAAAGTGAGGAGAGATGGAGGCTGTGGCTCACAGCATCTATGGGGAGTGGGAGAGGTTAGGTTTTGTTTATTTGTTTTTGCTTTTAAGATAGAAGAGACTAGAACATGTTGAAATGTGAGAATGGAAGGAGGCAAGGAAGAGGGAGAAGGTGAAGAATCAGGAACCAGACATGACAAATGATGACTAAAAGCATCAAGTTCCCAAGAAGGTGGGAAGATGGAGCCTCCAGGCTGCAGATGGAAGAGCTGGGCTTTGTCTGATGAGGAGGGAAATGTCTTCATTTACAACAGAAAGAGGAGATGATGAGTACAGTGCAGGGGCTTTGTGACAACAGGAAGGCAAGACAGCCTTTGGAGAGGCTTTAACGTCTGTGATATGAATGTGCAGCTAAAACTCTATTACTATGAATAATGAATTATCATAATGAAGCAGCTACCAGTAGTGACTGTTGACTATGCTAACTATTTGTATTTAATAATTTAAGCCTCACAACAAACCTATTGAGTAGGTTTTATTTATAGACAAGGAAACTGGGGTTCATAGAGATTAAATAATTTAGCCCAAAAAGTGACAGTTGATAAGAAATAGATCCAGGAATTGAACTCTATGTCCATTCCAAACTCCCCATTATTGCTGTTACTGTGGCTATTGTATGGCGATTGCTGTTACATTGGCAATAAGGGCCAACTCTTCACTTGTTAAACTCACTGCGTACTTCATGCTACTGGGAAAGTTTGTAGTATACTAGAGAAGGTTTTCCTTTTCAAACTTAAGATTAATTGAACTGTGTGCAGCTTATAATTCTAAGAATACTGGAAATGAATGGAGACAGTCAGAAGTGTCCTCCCCCACATTGTGTTCCAAAATGCAGTGATTAGGTGTCATATTCTATCTTAAATTTTTTTATCTGCTCCTTGTCTGCACAGGAGTGCAGCAGATATTTATCAGCACTGGAATAGTTAATGAAGCATGAAGCATTAGGTCTCTTTCTCACAACAGGCTTTGGAATTTTTGTTGTGATTGTTCAATGTACACTCTGCCCTCTAGTGGCCAAGATCTCCCTCGACCCGAGGGGTATCCACGGAAACCACGTGCAGGGTGGTGGAAGGGGATTTGCCTTGCACTTCACAAGAGCTCTGTCCAAAAAAGATTTTCTTATGTGCATTTCTGTATTATTTTTATTCATTAGTTTCTCTCTCCATCTTCTACAGTAATGTGCTGATCAGTTGGAAAACCCAGCTGACCCAAACTCCAGTGCCATTTCGTAGCCATATAGCCTTGAATGCAGTTGTTATTACTGAGGGTTGGAGCTGGAGCCCGTGGGTCTGAACATGGGCTTTGGAGGCAAAAAGACCTGGACTCCAGGCCCAGAGTAGCCCACCTTTGTACACGTACAGTTTCTTCCCGTGGGAAATGGGGATAACATTACCTGCCTGAGGATTAAATGGGCAAGTGTGTGTAAATGGCCTGGCACCTCACGATTGTCCAATAAATGTTGGTTCTCATGTTTCTTCAGCTTAACTCCCTGATTTCTGGGACGATCTTTGAAGAATACGTGAGAATCGTCTCTGACGACAGTGTTGCATTTAGCCGGTGTTGCATTGTAATGGTCTGATTCTTGTTCGTGTGCTCCATTGGACAATAAGCTTTGGTGAAGATAGGGGTCTTGTTGGTATCCCCACCACCCAACACATAAGCCATTCAATAAATCTTTGTTGAATGAATAAAAATGAAATGTGTCCTAACACAAAGAAATGAAAAATGTTTGAGATGATGGATATGCTAATTGCCCTGATCTGATCACTGTACATTGTATTGAAACACCGCTATGTACCCTGCAAATATGTACAATTATTATGAATCAATAGAAAACAACTAGCTCTGCACAGTGGCTCATGCCTTTAACCCCAGCACTTTGGGAGGCCGAGGCGGGCGGTTTGCTTGAGCTCAAGAGTTTGAAACTAGCCTAGGCAACATGGCAAAACTCTTTTATCTCTACCAAAAATACAAAAAATAGCCAGGCATGGTGGTGCATGTCTGTGGTTCCAGCTACTTGTGTGACTGAGGTGGGAGGTTCACCTTAGCCTGGAAGATTGAGGCTGCAGTGAGCCATGACTGTACCACTTCACTTCAGCCTGAGTGACAAAGTGAGACCCCAACTCAAAAAAAAAAAAAAAAAAAAAAGAGAGAAAAGCAAAGAAGAGAAAGAAACCCCTGAACATATGGCTCCCAAATTCAAGCATCTCAAGTCATTTCCTAGGCACACTAAATTTTAAGACCTGCTCTAGAGGTTTCACCTATAGGAGTCAAGCTATGGATAGAATTTAATTTGGGACTTACCTTTGTTCTCTATAATCTGCTTTATATCTGGTGACTTTTGACCGTAGCTGGGAAACAGAGCTCGTGACTTCCTGCCAGATTCTTTGGGAAAAGAGCTAGTATATGTGTTTATGCAGTGGTGCTGACTTAATGCAGAAGCTTTCTTTAAAGGTCTTGACCATAATTTAGGGTTAAGGGAATTATTACAGAAGAAACAATTGTATCTTACTGACTGTAGGCTTGAAGCCTTTCCAAATAAACAATTTTCTTAAAAATGTTATTTATCTTTTACTTAAAAATGGCCCCTTTAGTCTCTGTATGCTCTTCTTCTTGAGCCTGGTCTCCAGGGTTTCCAAATGAGCTCATTACTTGATCTGGCTCGTTGCAGTTTCAGGAAGGTGGTTCCTATAACTTTTCTGATTGTTTGTTCTGACCTTCTTCAGGCATCAGTTACACAAATGCAGAAAAAGGTCTAGGCTTTACTCTAGCTCGAGTTGCCAGCATGCTTCTATGGACTCTGATCCCCCGAAAAAACTACTTATGAGACCCGAATCTGGGGGCAGATACATTTCCGTAGCTCTTGCCTCAAGTGACTGTTTTTTCAGTTTTATTGAGGTATAATTGACCAACTGTATATATTTGTAGTATACAACATAATGTTTTAATATATGTATACATTGTGAAATATTACCACAATCAAGCTAATTAACATATCCATCTCATGTATTTTTTGGGGTGAGAACATTTAAGATCTACTGTTAGCAATTTTCAAGTGTATAATATACTTACTAAATATATAAATAATCTGAAATAATCTGAAGATTATTTATTGTACAGCATGGTGACTGTACAATAGTAATTCATCCTGTCTACCTGAAACTTAGTACTTTTTGAGCAAATCACCCCATTCTTCCTCAAGTGAGTATTTTAATGTTTAAGAAACTTTGGGGAAAAAAAATTCTCTTCTCTTTCACAAATTAAAATCAAAGAACCCAGTCTGGTTACATGTAAGTGAGGCAGGAGGGCAAAGTTGGGGAATATTATGCCTGGGGCTACTTGCTCCCAGACCAACAGTTTAACAGCAACAACAATACTTACTGAGCATTTATTACATGCCACGTGTTGTGCTGATTACATCACAGGCCATATATCCAATGCGGACCTCACAATAGTAACTGTGACACAGTGCAATGCTTATTACCCCCATCTTACAACAGAGAAGCCGAGGCATATAGCACATAAGCGACTTGACAGAGATGATGTGGTCAGTAAGTAACAGCACTAGAATTCAAACCTGGGCCCATCTGATCCACATTCATAAAAACTGGGCTATCCTCAAGGACAACTGCTTTTTTCAATGATAGTCTGGAAAGCGTTGCTGCTATGCCAGCTCTATAGCTCGGGTGTCCCTGGAGTTGCTGCTTCAGCAATGTGGTCTTTATATCACAATCAGTACCTACTCTTAGTTGCCTGTGTTGGTCTAGATTCCTCCACACCCAAAGTCGGATTCAATCTTGGTGTGGAGATTTGGTTTTCTATTATAGAAATTCAGCTGGTTTGGAGATTTGGTGTTCTTTTACTGAAATTCAACTGGTTTGTATCTTTCGGTGGCCCTGCTGTGTTCCTTTCCCCTTCTTTTTCCTTCTCTTTGAAAGTGTTCTCTTTCAATCCTGTGGGGGTAATTTGGCACCATTTATGTCTTAGTGCAAAGGGCTTCTCCTTTCAGAAAACCTCTATATCATGGACTGAGGAGAGTGTTGGAGGTAGGCCCAGGGAGGGATGGCAGAAGGCCCAGGGAATGGGTGAAAATGAACACCATCCAGCAAAGCAGGAGGCAGGCAGCAAAAGAGCCGGAAGTACGAGGACGAGGGGCGGGGAAGGGGCAGGTGTGTGGAAGAGGGCCAGGAGTGAGTGTGGAGACAAAAATCGTCTTTTACAAAATCCCTGCTGCTTACCTTAACCTCAAAGCTTTTTCTTATTGAAAAGGTAGTGTTGAGAAGTTAAGCCCTTCCTTGCTGGAGTGTGGGGTAAGGTCAAGAAGCTTGCTGATTTGGTCTCCAGGCACTTGGTAAAGCCACAGAGGGGAGGAGATAAGCAGTCGGTTTTTCTCTGAAACAAGAGGAGGTATCAATTGCACAGTCGGCACCACAAGTGCTTACAACGCCTTGGGGGTGGAACCTCCTCTGTGATCTCCCTTAGGGCAAAAACTACTCCTGCTTGGGATGCTTTCAATAAAAACATCTTCTTGTATGACTCACCTTCTCTGGGGATAATTTTACATAATCCGTGGTGATTTTGAGTTGTTTGTGAGATCTCTATATTATACCTGCTTACTCTTTTCCGTGAGAGAAAGCAGTAGAAGGCATAAGAAGCTGCCAGGGTAGGGGGTAAAAATCTTCCCACGAACCCTGTTTCTAAGCTTCAGAGCAATAATGACCAAATCTGGATACAATACCAATCGGGGAAGGAGACTTGTTTCTGGAAGACTTCCTCCACGAGAGCAGAAAATTCTGTACAATGAAACCAACATGAGTAAAACAAATCATACAAAAGAATATGGAGAGAGATCCTGTGATGGGCAGAATTCCAATCCCAGTAACCATATCCATGTGTTAGCCTTTGCCCTTAAGTGTGGCCACACCTGTAATTTGCTTCTAACCAATGGAATATGGCAAAGGTGATGGGCTATTACACTCATGACTGTTGTATGGCAAAGGTCTTTAATTTTGCACAATTTAACTTATTAATCGGTTGACATTAATCAAAAGGAGTTATCCCAGGTGAGCCTGACCTAATCAGGTGAATTTTTAAAAAGAGAGTGTAGCAGTCAAAGACGAAAGAAGTCAGATTCTTCTGCTGGCTTTGAAAAAACAAACTTCCATATTATGAACAGCACCACATGGCAAAAAATTGTGGCCTCTAGGAGTTGAGGTCCTCAGTCCTATAACCACATGGAACTCAATTCTGCTGATAACCGGTGAGCTTGGCAGAAGACCCCACGCCTCAAATGAGATTGCAGCCCTGGGCCGGGCATGGTGGCTCACACCTATAATCCCAGCACTTTGGGAGGCTGAGGCAGGCAGATCACCTGTGGGGTCAGGAGTTTGAGACCACCCTGGTCAACATGGCCCAACCCAGTCTCTACTAAAGATATAAAAATTACCCAGGCATGGTGGCCTGTGCCTGTAATCACAGCTACTTGGGAGGCTGAGGAGGAGAATTGATTGAACTCGGGAGGCGGAGGTTGCAGTGAGCCAAGATTATGCCACTGCACTCCAGCCTGGGTGACAGAGTGAGACTCCAGCTCAAAAAAATAAAAATAAAAAAAATCACAGCCCTGGCTGACACAGCGATTTCAACCTGGTAAGAGCCTGGACAGAGGACCCAGCTAACCTGCAATTGGTCTCCTGACACGTGGAAGCTGGAAGCTGTGAGATCTGTATTATTTTAAGCTGCTGTTTGTGGTAATTTGTTAGGCAGCAGTCAAAACGAATACAGATTCTATGTTTTTCAAATGCAAACTCAATGATTTTCAAGATGACATCTACTTCAAGACTTTATTGTCACTAAGCTAAATTGGAGCCACAATTATTCCCTTCTTCAGTTACTACCTGCCATGACTCTTCGGAAACCATGTTTTTGGAAGCTGTGTTAAGGGCTTCCTGTAAGGTTACTTCTGGGGGCCTGTTGGAAGATAAATAACATAGATGCTTCTGGTCTTGTTTTGTGGAATTATGTTATGCAAATTCCTGTGTACATTGGGCAAAAACCCTCTTTTAGGCTTAGGAGGTGTCCCTGCAGTCGTGTTGGTGAGGGAGAGCCCACAGGAAGGCATTCCTGGGAAGTCTGGCTCACTCCAGCATGTAAATCATCCAGCAATATGCAAATGACTTCTCAGGCCTACAGTCCTTTCCTCCGTGGTCTTCCTAGGCTCTGCCTGGAAGTTGAATAAGCCTCTCACATTTGGCTGTGTTTTAGCTCATTTTGGTTGTGAGCATCTTCAAGTGCCTGGAAAACGTGGTTTTGTAGTTAAAACTGTAGAAGTGAGACTCATAAAGGACATGGGGAACGCCGAGTCCTGGCGCCGAACTGGCTGCTTGTGTCATTGCAGCTCAGGGCTGTACTGTAGTCGCTTACAGTCCAGCTCTTGCCAGGAAATGGGGCACTCTCACTTTACTCACCTTGGCACGATCAGCACAGTACTGCCTATTGCGGTGTTGCCTGAATGAATAAAACCTTTTATTTTACAGAACAAATGAAGGCCAGTAGAGATTCAAACTCCTGCCCAAGGCCACATAACTTGTTAGTGGCAGAGCTGGTTCTGCAGCACCAGCTTTCTGAATTGCTGTGTCTTTCCACTTCCGCCTCCCAGCCATGGCACAGGCCTGGTGTGCCCCTGAAGAGGTGGAGGCAGAAAGTGAACTGTGCCTTTTGTCCAAGGACATCACTAGGTGAGAAGCAGCATCCTAATTCCAGTCGAGGCCCCGTCTCCACGTCTACCCAGTCTCCATCAAGTAGCCCTTAGCTCCGTTTCTGTGTTGTACATGCTCTTGCTGATGGCCTCCCTGCCCAATTCCCTTCAGTGCCGTTTTCCGCTTCACACTTCATGAATTTTATTTGCAATCGATAAATAAACCTATTATCATCAGGGTTTTGTATTCTCATCATATATCGTCATCTGTCATGAACCATTGCATGCAGGAGTCCGATTCATTCACCATATCCCACTCATCTTTATTTCTAAGTCAGTGGCTGAGAGATACAAACTAAAAGTGTAAGGCCAAGAATTCAGTTTTTACTCAATAGCATAATGTCTAAAGATAAAAATCTTATTTAGATATTATTATTATATTTGAGATTAGTGCCGGGGGAGAAAAAAAGTCATTACCTTGTCAGGCTCTCTGTACTTATTAGAAGTGACAAAGTATTTTGTTTTTCCATTCAAATGTGACGGATCTGACGGAAAAGCAGTTTTTCATTAAGATGTGTTTTCAAAATGCTTCTGGCCATCTCTAGCAGTTTTGTGGGGGGCATCTGATATGAGTGTAGCTTTGGGTTGGCAAATAAGTTGGAGGTCACAGTTGTCTGTCAAAGTAGACTTTGGGAGGAGAAGCTAATAATGCTATGGTCTAATGGTCTAATGGGGAGTCGCGTTTCCTGGTTTCCACCACAGTCTTTTCTTTTTTTTTTTTTGATTTTATATATGTAATTTGGTGTTTATTTTTTAAAAGTTGCTGTGCATTTTATTTTGTTTATTTATTTATTTTTGAGACAGGGTCTCACTTAGTCACCCGGGCTGGAGTGCAGTGGCGTGATCACAGCTCACTGCAGCTTGGACTTCCCAGGCTCAAGTGATCCTCCCATCACAGCCTCCCTGGTAGCTGGAACTGTAGTTGGATGCCACCACGCTTGACTGAGATGATTGGTTTTGTTGTAGATATGGGGTTTCGCTATGTTGCTCAGGCTGGTCTCGAACTCCTGGGCTCAAGTGATCCACCCACCTCAGCCTCCCAAAGTGCTGGGAGGTGTGAGCCACCATGCCCCACTATATTTTTATTTTTATGGGTATGTAGTATATATATTTATTTTTGTGGCTATGTAGTACATATATTGACGTAGTATATATATTGGCCTATAGTTTCCCTTCTTAGATATGTCTTTGTCTAGTTTTGGTATCAGGGTAATACTGGCCTTGTAGAATGATTTGGAAGTATCCCCTCCTCCTCTAGTTTTCAGAATAGTTTGAGTAGGATTGGTATTAGTTCTTCTTTAAATGTTCAGTAGAATTCAGCAGTGAAGCCTTCAGGTCCTGGGCTTCTCATTGCTGGGAGACCTTATGTTGTGGCTTTTATCTCATTACTTATTATTGGTCTGTTCAGGTTTCGAGTTTCTTTGTGGTTCAATTTTGGTAGTTTGTGTGCTTCTAGAAATTTATCCACTTTTTCTAGGTTTTCCAATATATTGGCATAGAGTTGCTCATAGTAGCCTCTAATAAGCCTTTGAACTTCTATAGTCTTGATTATGATATATTCTTTGTTATTCCTGATTTTATTCAGTTTGCCCTTCTCTTCTTTTTTTTCTTTCTTTCTTTATATATTTTTTATTCTACTTCAGGTTCTAGTGTACATGTGCACAACGTGCAGGTTTGTTACATATGTATACATGTGCCATGTTAGTGTGCTGCACCCATTAACTCATCATTTACATTAGGTATATCTCCTAATACTATCCCTTCCCCCACCCCCCACCTGCCAGGCTCTGGTGTGTGATGTTCCCCTTACTGTGTCCAAGCGTTCTCATTGTTCAATTCCCACCTACGACTGAGAACATGCAGTGTTTGGTTTTCTGTCCTTGGGATAGTTTGCTCAGAATGATGGTTTCCAGCTTCATCCATGTCCCTACAAAGGACATGAACTCTTCCCTTTTTATGACTGCATAGTATTCCATGGTATATATGTGCCACATTTTCTTAATCTAGTCTATCATTGATGGCCGTTTGGGTTGGTTGCAAGTCTTTGCTATTGTGAATAGTGCTGCAATAAACATACATGTGCATGTGTCTTTATAGCAGCATGATTTATAATCCTTTGAGTGTATACCCAGTAATAGATGGCTGGGTCAAATGGTATTTCTGGTTCTAGATCCTTGAGAAATCGCCACAGTGTTTTCCACAATGGTTGAACTAGTTTACAGTCCCAGCAACAGTGTAAAAGTGTTCCTATTTCTCCACATCCTCTCCAGCATCTGTTGTTTCCTGACTTTTTGATGATCACCATTCTAACTGGTGTGAGATGGTATCTCACTGTGGTTTTGATTTGCATTTCTCTGATGGCCAGTGATGATAAGCATTTTCATTTGTCTGTTGGCTGCATAAATGTCTTCTTTTGAGAAGTGTCTGTTCATATCCTTTGCTCAATTTTTGATGGGGTTGTTTGATTTTTTTTTCTTGTAAATTTGTTTAAGTTCTTTGTAGGTTCTGGATATTAGCCCTTTGTCAGATGGGTAGATTGCAAAAATTTTCTCCCATTCTGTAGGTTGCCTGTTCACTCTGACGGTAGTTTCTTTTGCTGTGCAGAAACTCTTCAGTTTAATTAGATCCCATTTGTCAATTTTGGCTTTTGTTGCCGTTGCTTTTGGTGTTTTAGTCATGAAGTCCTTGCCCATGCCTATGGTCCTGAATGGTATTGCCTAGGTTTTCTTCTAGGGTTTTATGGTTTTAGGTCTAATATTGAAGACTTTAATCTGTCTTGAATTAATTTTTGTGTAAGGTGTAAGGAAGGCATCCAGTTTGAACTTTCTACATATGACTAGCCAGTTTTCCCAGCACCATTTATTAAATACGGAATCCTTTCCTCATTTCTTGTTTTTGTCAGGTTTGTCAAAGATCAGGTGGTTGTAGATGTGTGGTAATACTTCTGAGGGCTCTGTTCTGTTCCATTGGTCTATATCTCTGTTTTGGTACCAGTTCCATGCTGTTTTGGTTACTGTAGCCTTATAGTATTGTTTGAAGTCAGATAGTGTGATGACTCCAGCTTTGTTCTTTTTGCTTAGGATTGTCTTGGCAATGTGGGCTCTTTTTTGGTTCCATATGAACTTTAAAGTAGTTTTTTCCAATTCTGTGAAGAAAGTCATTGGTAGCTTGATGGGGATGGCATTGAATCTATAAATTACTTTGGGCCATTTTCACAATATTGAGTCTTCCTATCCATGAGCATGGAATGTTCTTCCATTTACTTGTGTCCTCTTTTATTTCGTTGAGCAGTGGTTTGTAGTTCTCCTTGAAGAGGTCCTTCACATCCCTTGTAAGTTGGATTCCTAGGTATTTTATTCTCTTTGAAGCAATTGTGAATGGGAGTCACTCACGATTTGGCTCTCTGTCTGTTATTGGTATATGGGAATGCTTGTGATTTCTGCACACTGATTTTGTATCCTGAGACTTTGCTGAAGTTGCTTATCAGCTGAAGGAGATTTTGGGCTGAGATGATGGGGTTTTCTAAATATACAATCATGTCATCTGCAAACAGGGACAATTTGACTTCCTCTTTTCCTAATTTAATATCCTTTATTTCTTTCTCCTGCCTGATTGCCCTGGCCAGAACTTCCAAGACTATGTTGAATAGGAGTGGTGAGAAAGAGCATCCCTGTCTTGTGCCAGTTTTCAAAGGGAATGCTTCCAAGTTTTGCCCATTCAGTATGATATTGGCTGTGGGTTTGTCATAAATAGCTCTTATTATTTTGAGATACATCCCATCAATACTTAGTTTATTGAGAGTTTTAACATGAAGGGCTGTTGAATTTTGTCAAAGGCCTTTTCTGCATCTATTGAGATAATCCTGTGGTTTTAGTCTTTGGTTCTGTTTATATGATGGATTACATTTATTGATTTGCATATGTTGAACCAGCCTTGCATCCCAGCGATGAAGCCAACTTGATCATGGTAGATAAGCGTTTTGGTGTGCTGCTCGATTCGGTTTGCCAGTATTTTATTGAGGATTTTTGCATCGATGTTCATCAGGGATATTGGTCTAAAATTCTCTATTTTTGCTGTGTCTCTGCCAGGTTTTGGTATCAGGATGATGCCGGCCTCATAAAATGAGTTAGGGAGGATTCCCTCTTTTTCTATTGATTGGAATAGTTTCAGAAGGAATGGTACCAGCTCCTCTTTGTACCTCTGGTAGAATTCGGCTGTGAATCCGTCTGGTCCTGTACTTGTTTTGGTTGGTAGGCTATTAATTATTGCCTCAATTTCAGAACCTGTTATTGGTCTATTCAGAGATTCAACTTCTTTCTGGTTTAGTCTTGGGAGAGTGTACATGTCCAGGAATTTATCAATTTCTTCGATATTTTCTAGTTGATTTGCGTAGAGGTGTTTATAGTATTCTCTGATGGTAGTTTGTACTTCTGTGGGATGGGTGGTGATAGCCCCTTTCTCATTTTTTATTGCATCTATCTTCTCTCTTTTCTTCTTTACTAGTCTGGCTAGTGGTCTATCAATTTTGTTGATCTTTAAAAAAAAAAAACCAGCTGCTGTATTCACTGATTTTTTTTTGAAGGGTTTTTTGTGTCTCTATCTCCTTCAGTTCTGCTCTGATCTTAGTTATTTCTTGCCTTCTGCTAGCTTTTGAATGTGTTTGCTCTTGCTTCTCTAGTTCTTTTTTTTTTTTTTTTTTTTTGAGACAGAGTCTCGCTCTGTGGCCCAGGCTGGAGTGCAGTGGCGTGATCTCAGCTTACTGCAAGCTCCACCTCCCAGGTTCACCCCATTCTTCTGCCTCAGCCTCCCGAGTAGCTGGGACTACAGGTGCCCACCACCACACCTGGCTAATTTTTTGTGTTTTTAGTAGAGATGGGGTTTCACCGTATTAGCCAGGATGGTCTCAATCTCCTGAGCTTGTGATCCACCCGCCTCAGCCTCCCAAAGTGCTCCCAAAGTGTAATCCCAAAGGATTACAGGCGTGAGCCACCGTACCCGGCCTCTCTAGTTCTTTTAATTGTGATGTTAGGGTGTCAATTTTAGATCTTTCCTGCTTTCTCTTGTGGGCATTTAGTGCTATAAATTTACCTCTACACACTGCTTTAAGTATGTCCCAGAGATTCTGGTATGTTGTGTCTTTGTTCTCATTGGTTTCAAATAACATTTTTATTTCTTCCTTCATTTTGTTATGTACCCAGTAGTCATTGAGGAACAGGTTGTTCAGTTTCCATGTAGTTGAGCGGTTTTGAGTGAGTTTCTTAATCTTGAGTTCTAATTTGATTGCACTGTGGTCTGAGAGACAGTTTGTTATAATTTCTGTTCTTTTACATTTGCTGAGGAGTGCTTTACTTCCAACTATGTAGTCAGTTTTGGAATAAGTGTGATACGGTGCTGAGAAGAGTATATATTCTGTTGACTTCGGGTGGAGAGTTCTGTGGATGTCTGTTAGGTCTGCTTGATGCAGAGCTGAGTTCGAGTTCTGGATATCCTTGTTAACTTTCTGTCTCATTGATCAGTCTAATGTTGACAGTGGGGTGTTATAGTCTCCCATTGTTATTGTGTGGGAGCCTAAGTCTCTTTGTAGGTCTCTAAGGACTTGCTTTATGAATCTGAGTGCTCCTGTATTGGGTGCATAAATATTTAGGATAGTTAACTCTTCTTGTTGAATTGATCCCTTTATCATTATGTAATGGCCTTCTTTGTCTCTTTTGATCTTTGTTGGTTTAAAGTCTGTTTTATCAGAGACTAGGATTGCAGCCCCTGCTTTTTTGTTTGTTTGTTTGTTTGTTTTCCATTTGCTTGGTAGATCTTCCTTCATCCCTTTATTTTGAGCCTATGTGTGTCTCTGCATGTGAGATGGGTCTCCTGAATGTAGCACACAGATAGGTCTTGACTTTTTATCCAATTTGCCAGTCTGTGTCTTTTAATTGGAGCATTTAGCCCATTTACATTTAAGGTTAATATTGTTATGTATGAATTTGATCTTGTCATTATGATGTTAGCTGGTTATTTTGCTTGTTAGTTGATGCCGTTTCTTTCCAGCGTTGATGGTCTTTACAATCTGGCATGTTTTTGCAGTGGCTGGTACTGGTTGTTCCTTTCCACGTTTAGTGCTTCCTTCAGGAGCTCTTGCAAGGCAGGCCTGGTGGTGACAAAGTCTCTCAGCATTTGTTTGTCTGTAAAGGATTTTATCTCTCCTTCACTTATAAAGCTTAGTTTGGCAGGATATGAAATTCTGAGTTGAAAATTCTTTTCTTTAAGAAAGTTAAATATTGGCTCCCACTCTCTTCTGGCTTGTAGAGTTTCTGCCCAGAGATCTGCTGTTAGTCTGATGGGCTTCCCTTTGCGGGTAACCTGACCTTTCTCTCTGGCTGCCCTTGACATTTTTTCCTTCATTTCAACCTTGGTGAATTTGTCAATTATGCATCTTGGGGTTGCTCTTCTTGAGGAGTATCTTTGTGTGTTCTCTGTATTTCCCGAATTTGAATGTTGGCCTGCCGTACTAGGTTGGGGAAGTTCTCCTGGATAATATCCTGAAGAGTGTTTTCCAGCTTGGTTCCATTCTCCCCATCACTTTCAGGTACACCAGTCAGACATAGATTTGGTGTTTTCACATAGTCCCATATTTCTTGGAGGCTTTGTTCGTTTATTTTTACTCTTTTTTCTCTAAACTTCTCTTCTCACTTCATTTCATCCATTTGATCTTCAATCACTGATACCCTTTCTTCCACTTGATTGAATCCACTACTGAAGCTTGTGTATTTGTCACATAGTTCTTGTGCCATGGTTTTCAGCTCCATCAGGTTATCTAAGGTCTTCTTTACGCTGTTTATTCTAGTCAGCCATTCGTCTAATCTTTTTTCAAGGTTTTTAACTTCTTTGCGATGGGTTCAAACATCCTCCTTTAGCTCGGAGAAGTTTGTTATTACCGAATGTCTGAAGCCTACTTTTGTCAACTCATCAAAGTCATTCTCTGCCCAGCTTTGTTCCGTTGCTGGTGAGGAGCTGTGTTCCTTTGGAGGAGAAGAGGCGCTCTGATTTTTAGAATTTTCAGCTTTTCTGCTCTGGTTTCTCCACATCTTTGGAGTTTTATCTACCTTTGGTCTTTGATGTTGTTGATGTACAGATGGGGTTTTGGTGTGGATGTTCTTTCTGTTAGTTTTTCTTCTAACAGTCAGGACCCTCTCAGCTGCAGGTCTGTTGGAGTTTGTTGGAGGTTCACTCCAGACCCTATTTGCCTGGGTATCATCAGCAGAGGCTGCAGAACAGCAAATATTGCAGAACAGCATATGTTACTGCCTGATTGTTCCTCTGGAAGCTTCATCTCAGAGGAGCACCCGGCTGTATGAGGTGTCAGTCGGCCCCTACTGGGAGGTGTCTCCCAGTTAGGCTACTCAGGGGTCAGGGACCCACGTGAGGAAGCAGCCTGTCTGTTCTCAGATCTCAAACTCTGTGCTGGGAGAACCACTACTCTCTTCAAAGCTGTGAGACAGGGACGTTTAAGTCTGCAGAAGTTGCTGCTGGCTTTTGTTCAGCTATGCCCTGCCCCAAAAGGCAGGCAGGCCTCCTTGAGCTGCGGTGGGCTCCACCCAGTTGGAGCTTTCCAGTTGCTTTGTTTACCTACTCAAGTCTCAGCAGTGGTGGATGCCCCTCCCCCAGCCTCACTGCCACCTTGCAGTTTGATCTCAGACTTGTAAGTCCAGGAGTCCAAATCTGAAGAACCTAAAGTCTGATGTCCAAGGACAGGAAGAACAGACAGACACATCCAGCACAGGAGGAAGATGAAAGCCAGGAGACTGAGCAAGCTGACTTATCTCACCTTCTTCTGCCTGCTTTGTTTTAGTCATTCCAGCAGCCAATTGGATGGTGTACACCCACATTAAGGGCGGGTCTTCCTCTCCCAGTCCGTTGACTCAAATGTCAGTCTCCTCTGACAACACCCTCACAGACACACCCAGAAACAATACTTCCCCAGCGATCTAGTCACCCTTCAATCAAGTTGACACCAAACATTAACCACCACACCATCTTTCCAGTATGCTGCCCTGGAGCACCCTCTTTGGCTCAAGTCTGCTCTTTCATTCATTTATTCTGTTTCATACTTTTCTCCCAGCAATGAGTTTCTGGTTAATATTAACCCTCTTTCCTCTGAGGAGAGAGTTAATGTTAACCATTCAGTTTTCTTCTCTTCAGATCTGGGGATATCAGTGAGGATTTCCAGTATTTTATTAAAATCAATGGCTTGAAATATTGGAGGGGAAAGAATAAGGGATTATTCAGAAAGCAATTTGTGCAGAGCCTCTTTTCTTTGATTCAAAATGTCCTGTTTCTGAAGCTTATTGAGTTAGATTATGACCCTTTCTGGGTTTGGTTGCTGTCATGAAAAGTTTTTGGCCTACTCTTTTATTTTTTTTCTCATTCTGTTAGGTATCGGCAAGGATGCCATCAGGATCTTCAATATGCCATTCTAACATGACTTCAGGTAATTTTTCAGAATTCTATGTGGTTCACTATTACTTTGGTTTGAATTTTATTTTAAGAAGCTTGAAAATGAGGAGAGGATGATAAGACAGTTGGGGTACAATGAGGTTGTACATGAATCTGTAGACCTAAAGTGTAAGTTATTAAAAAATGTATTTTACAGTGCATACTTAAAATGTTTGGAAATAAAATGGTTTGGCAAAACAGCAAATTCTGATAAATGGGAAAACCATGTTTTGTTTGATAAACTTCAGGATTTTTTTTTTTTTAAACATACAGATTTGCTTTTTGAGAATAAACTGACACAATTAGTACAGATTTAAGATCATGAAAGTCTAGCTGGGAATCATTTTTGAACCTGTATTTCAAACAGGCTTGTCTCTTCCATAAGACAGTGTCAAGTATGGTTGGTTCTTGGGCGTTCTAGTACCACTTCAAGAACTGAGAAGTGAGAAAAGTAGAGTTAAACTGTAAAGCAGTGCAGCTGGAACAGGGATGTGTAGAGTTCTCTAGAAGAGACAGACTGGTGTCCAGCCTTGCGAGACTGTAATTTTCAATGTATGTATAATTGTATTAACATATTTAAATAAATGATACATCCAAAGCAGAGGGCTTAGTGAGCTGTGGGAAGCATAGAAAAAAGGAGAATCACCAGAGATTCCTGTTTTGAAAAATCCCATACCAGCCCTGTCCCTTGGAGTGGGAGAATTCACCATCACATTTCCAGAAATTCCAGTCCCAAAGGCAAGAGCGTTCCTATTGTGCACCTGATGTGAAAACAGGAGCTTCATCTGACTCCCGCTTTCCTGATTTCGTGTCCTCGCAGCAGTTTTCTGGTTCCAGTGAAGTTCTGTTCATAGAGAGAGAGAATGCAGGAAATGCACAGATTTTAAATATTTCTGAGTCTTTCACAGTGATTTCTCATGGTAATGAGTGGCTTCTGATTACAATTTGGTTTTCCCTGACTGCAGGGAGAAAAAGAGATTATGATGCCAACCTGAATAATTCCAGTCTGTGTGACAATTCTATTTCTCGCTTTAAATTAATAGATTGCCACCCTGATGCCTTCCTCAGGCCTTCTGTACATTTTAGTTAGTGTGAGTCAGTATTTGTGTCTGATTGCCCCAGGACATTGACAAGAGTGAGCCCACCTTCCGTTAGAAAACTCTGATTCTATTTACATCTTGCATCCCTTATTTATTTCTACATCAAACACAGCTATGTATTTGGTTAATTCATCTGTGTTAAAATGTGTTGGTACCAGATAACATTTAAAATACCTCAAGAAAATTTATGAAAAACTTTTTGTGGATCTCATTTGTCTCTACTTCAGTGTTTTTGGGACAGGAAGAGTAGCATGGGGAAACTGAGGCAGTTTCTTGCAATGGCCTCAAAGATCACTTTTAATTTTGAGGATCTATGTCTCGTCATTTGACACGTAATGCTGTTTCTACTAAGTTTCCTATCCAATCTAAAGGTACTGAGGCCATTAGTAGGAGCGAAACGTGACTGTGAAATAATGGGACAAGCATGGGACCTGGAATTTTTGGAGAGGACCCAAAGGTTAAAGTGCTTTCCTATTCATTAGCCCAGTCATTTCAGATGCTTGTCCTTGTTGTGGTCTTACTTGTCTCAGATTGACCTGTTCTTTTGAAAAGCCTGATAATGTGATTAAAAAGCACAGAAGCAGAGGTTGAAGAATCAACATTTGAACCATTTCAGAATGCCAAGGAGATTTTATAGAAGCTGGGTGCCTATTAAGACCACTGTGTTCAATTCTTTTTTTTTTTTTTTTTTTTTTTTTTGAGACAGAGTCTTGCTCTGTCGCTCAGGCTGGAGTGCAGTGGCACAATCTCGGTTCACTACAACCTCCTCTTCCTGGGTTCAAGCGATCCTCCTTCCTCAGCCTCCCGAGTAGGTAGGACCACAGGTGTGCGCCACCATGCCTGGCTAATTTTTGTATTTTTAGTAGAGACAGGGTTTCACCATGTTGGCCAGGCTGGTCTCAAACTCCTGACCTCAGGCAATCCACCTGCCTCAGCCTCCCAAAATACTGGGATTACAGGCATGAGCCACTGTGTCTGGCTTGAAACCACTGTGTTCAATTCTTATAAATGGAATCCTAATTATGAAATTACAGAAGAAACCTTGTTATCTAACAAGATCAAGACAGTTTAATTAAAAAGTTGGATAAAGCATAGAATGTGTTTAGAAACTAGCTGTAAAAACCCAATGCATATGCACCTAGAACATTTTGTATTAAATTAAGACACCTAAATGTACTCATTTACATAGACTTGATATAGATGCTAGGCTTTTTAAAGTGCAAGTCTACTAATTATAGGCCTGCATCATCTTTCTTGCATAAATGACGCTCCCAAATATTGTCTTCATTGTCCAAACTTTAGTTTATTTAAAGAGAAGTACAAATCTAAAGATCTCTGACATAATCTGAGAGATATTTTCCCTTCAATGTTCTATAGTCATCAACATCAAATTTTTAAAGCAAGTCTCCTCTGTGTAATCATCTTTACAAAACACTCACCCTTGTTCTCAAAGAAACAACAGTCTTCTTTCGCTCTCATAGTTGGGTATTTATGTAACATTAAATAAAATACATTCTTACAATAACAAGCACAACAGATTTATATACACTCTACAGGCTCTTGGTGAGCAGGAGGCTCTGTCACTCACAGTCACAGAGTGACCCAGTAGTGGCAAGAAGACAGCATGCTCTGTGGGCCAGCCATGAAGAATGGGGCATATCGGTGACTCTAGCTGGCTGCTAGGTTGAGGTCAGATAGGAGAACCTCTCCTTTTGGAGGTCATCTGCAAACTTACCTCACTCTGCAGTTAAGTCAGGTAGACCCCAGAGAGGATAAGGGACAAAAGACAGGTCACAAAGTTAGAGACCTGTTATTATTGTCTCTCTTTCTTGACTCATAGTCTAATATGTAGTATTCTTTTGTGAGGATTCATTTGGAATATTCTTTAAAAAGCTTTTTTTCCCTACATGTAATCTAAATATGTTCTTTGTATCACTAGATGTGATTTTTTTTTTTTTTGAGATTTGTGGTTAAGACTTCATAAGAGCTCATAGCTATGATACTATAATAGTGTTTAATAACAAAAACAAATTTGCTATATTGGCACCTTTTCCAAGCAATAGAATTGTTCCATGAAGTGAGGCATACTCTATAGATTCTTACTGACATTTCATTTTCCTGCCAGTGCTAGAAACTTGGACCACCTTAACTCCATTTATCCTCGTCCTAACTTGTGGTATATGCTGTACTTTATATATGGTATATGGTGTGCTTTAGTTTTCTCTATATTCTTAGCCCCACAAGATATTATTATTACTGCTTCATGGAATCAAGATTTATTTAAATTTATTAACATATTTGCTCTTTGCTTTGTTTTTAATTACATACTATAGTTCTTAGTTTCCATCTGGGGTCATTTTTCTTTTTGAAGAATGTTTCAGTGTTTCTTTAGTACAGTTTCCTGGTGATAAATTTTGTTTTGCATCTGAAAATATCTGTATTTTACTTCTGTTTTTACTGGATATAGAATTCTAGATTTGTAGACTTATTTTTTCATACTTTGAAGAGATATTATTCTTTTCTGGTTTTTCTGGTTTCTGTTGGTAAGTTAGCTTTTGGTCTTATTACTGTTTTTTTTTTGAAGGAAATAAGTCTCTATTTCCCCTCTGTTTGTCCACATGGTTTTCTCTTTGTCTTTGGTTTTTGGCAGTTTTACTACAAATACCTACATTATGTGCATGCATGTATTTGTAATTCATTGTACTTGGGTTTGAATCTGCAACTTTGAAGCCTTTAAACAGTTTTGGAAAATTCTTAGTCATTATCTCCTCACATTTTTCTTCTGATTCATTCTTTTTTGCTTCTCCTCGGACAATGACATGTAGGCTAGGCCCTTTCATCCTGTCCCATATAACCTTTATGCTCTTTCCTGTATTTTTCTAGACTTCCATCTCTTGGCAGTTTACTGTGGATATTGTCTACCTGTGTACTAATAGGAATTCTCCTCAAATAATCTAATTTTCTGTTAAATGCATTGTTTGAGTGTTTAAGTTCAGTTATAAAACTTTGGCTACAGAATTTTTCCATTCAGTCCTTTTATAATTTGAAGATTTACCTTAATTTTCAATATAGACTGTTCACTCCTCAAACTAATTATTGTTAATATCTGTATTGGATAATTCCATTCTCTGGATTTCATTTAGGTTTATTTTTATTGTTTGTTGTTTCTTTTGACTTTCAGTCACATTGTTATCTTGCATACCCATATGAATGGCTAATTTTGATTGAACGTTCCATGGAGTATTTAAAATTGAAGAGATAATGTGATGCTCTGGTATATATTATGTCCTCCAGGGGGATTTATATTTGCTTCTGCCTGATGACTAGGAGAGAGGTATGTTTAAATCTTCCAACATGATTGTGGATTTGAACTTGTGGTTTTGAATTATTTAGCATTGTACATTTTTAGACTGTTATATGGGAATACAAATGTGACTTTTAATACATTTCTGATGAATCAAACATTTTATTATGAAGCAATCCTTTTATTTTCAGTATTTTTTTTGGTCTTAAAAATCTCCATTTTATAAAGTATTAAAAAATAGGTGAGATGACTTTCAGAAATAATTCTCTCTTCAACATTAAGGTGGGAAGGAACCTATAGCATAGTGGTTAAAAAATCAATCAAGCTTTGAAACCAGGGAGGCTTGGGTTGTTATTTTGGCTCCACCAATTATTAGTTAAGAGAATACGGATAAGTCATCCAGCTTCTTGGATTCTCAGTGTCTGGACCTTACGATAGTGATAACGGTAGTTTCTACCATTACTGGGTTATGAGAATGCAGTGAGCGAGTGAGTGTCAAGTGCTTACTAGAGTGCTTGGCATATGGTAATTGGTGGCTGTGATGATCTTGTGAGCTTGTGATGGCCTGACTGGTTTGTTTGGAGTTGTCCTCAGAATTTTTAGTTCCTCACATTAGGTAATATTTAAAGCACCCAGTTAGGAGTGTGTGGGTCTCCAGGTAACTGGTGGCTGCTTAGTAGCATCATTTTAAATTCTCATTATTAGTTCAGCTTCCATAAGGATTTTCCAGTTCCATCCCTGCCAGGTGTCAGTGTGCGCATGAACCTTCTCCCTGTAACGGGCAACAAATGAAGCACTGCCTTACTAATTCTCCAGGTTTACTTTAGAGGTTTTTTTCCCCCCCAACCGTTTCTTTGAGCTGTGACAGTGCCTGGTGTTTAAGAACAGTTCAGATGATACATCTGAGATACATGGCTTCACAGAAGATACTTCCTTGCAACACATGGGGTATAGAACTTCTATGTATTGTCTGTGCAGCCAGAATTGGTTCTTTTTAGGCTGTGAAGTACTTCTTTGTTTCTATGGGATTCTTTCTCGCTGAATATGTGGAGTTAGCTAGAATCATCACTTGTCAACCATTTGCTAGAGTTTAAAGACCTCTTTGCCTCCTTCATACAATGTTGCTTTGCATCCTTCATACAATGTTGAAGCTTCTAGCTTTTCCCACATTTGATTTCTCATGCTTTCCTATCCTTGTGCTCAAATATGTAAGGAGCAATGCAGGTCAAAAGACAAACTCTAGGAAAGAACTAGGGAACTTGCTTTAGTAATGAACAGCCAAAGGATATTTATAATTGATCTAATAGTTCTATCAGTTAAGAATTAAATTCAGTAGCAAAATAAATCCCTCTTCCCAAAATGACATGGCTTAAACAAGATAGAGGTTTATTCAGTTTCATATAAAAGTGGTTCAGAAGTAGGTAGTTCATGGCTAGAGTAATGCCCCCAGAACTAAGCTCTGCTCCCTCATCCTAGCTCATGGCTTTTATTTTTAAGGTCATTTCATGATCCAGTATGGCGGCTGGAACTCCAGCCATATGTCTGAGTTGCAGCATAGAATAAGAAGGAAAGACAGTGTATCAGCTTTCTTGGAAATTCTCATTCTGTGTTAAGATTTCATGGACTAGAACTTTGTCATGTGGCTATATTCAGCTGCAAGAGAGGCTAAAAACCAAAATATTTTATTCTAAGCAGCACCGTGCCTAGCTAAGAAAAGTTTTGGGTTCCATTACCCAGGAGAAAAAACAAAAAGATATCAGGTAGTCAACCAACAATTTTGTTGTCATGACTATAGTGGCTTAACTAGGGTCAATGATTCCACACAATTCAACCCTAGTCTGATACAGGTTTGGGACCAACCTTATTCTTTCTCCATTGAGTAAAGCCCCAATCATACACTTCATTACTTTCTCTTTCCTAGGAGTTTCTTTTTAAAAATATAGAATATCACACAAGAGTCACTGTGGATGATCAGAGAGGTCATACCAAACAAAGTCAATTAATTTCTCTGGGGAGAAATTGAGAGTACAGAAAGTCCTTGAAACATGCACTATATCTTACGTGCCTGACCTTAATGCTTGCACAGTGTCTTCTCTGAATGCAGTGCTGGGGCCAGAGCCTAGGCTGTGGGACAAATCAATGTGAGGCACGTAGGAAGAAGGTGACAAGATAGATTCTGTAAGGGCAAGACTTTGCCTCAAGCCCTCTTGTTCAGTAGCCATTTAATATGAGTGATGCAGGGACTACAGTTTTTCAAAGAAAGATCATACCAATCAGTGACAAAAAGAAGTTGCTTCTTAGAAATGAGGCCCTTTCATTTCCTTCACTGCCAAATTTCTGGAAGGGGTAGCCATCTTATGCTGTCTCTGTTCACCATGTCCATTTAATACTTCAGTCCTTACCTGGCCTTCTGGAAAACTTTTTCACTGATTTCTGTAACACCAATCCCTTTCATTCTTCTGGCCTCTTTTAAAAATTTCTGTCATGGGCTCTTATTCCTCTGATCACTCCTTTGACACATGCTAGCACCCCATTCTTGGCTGTTTACTCATCAACACCCACTCTCCTGTGTAATGTCGTCTAGACCCATGGCTTCTCCTATGAATGCTGATGTTTCTGATGCTACCTTTACAATGGATTTCTCTCCAGAGATCTAGAACTATTTTTCCACCTACTCACTGGACATTTCCTGGGTTTTCCATCAGCACTTAAAACTTACCATGTCTAAAATGGAGCTCTTCAACTTCTCCTACTCATCCCTTAAATCTTTCTTTGCTCCTGTGTTCTCTGCCTGTCTTGTTTGATGACACCCACACACCCAAGCCAGAAACCTGAGTCATCTTTTACTCTTTCCTCTCCATCATCTCTCTCCATATCCAACCAGTCACTGTCACTTCTCCCATAACCCTCTCAAATCCACCCCTCTACCCGCTCTACTCCTGCTCAACTCTCATCCTTTGTCACGTGGGATATCACTCCTGTCTCTATGTAATCCAGCTCATCCTTCAAACGCCATCAGAGTGGCCTTTCCAGTACAAAAACTCCATTGTTATACTTCTCTGAATAAATTGATCATCCCGTTGCCTAGAGGTACCATTCAAATTCCACATATAACATTCAAGGTAGGTCACTCACAGGGCTGCTGTTTTTTGTGGCTTCTTTGTATGAATGAGAAAAAGATGACCCCTCTGTGAGGATGCAGCCCAGCAAATGTGGAAGGAGGGCTTGGTGAGTGGCACAGGCCTTTACGTGAGAGCAAGGTACTCCTTTTGTTAGGAGGATGCAGCACTGAACTAGGGGCGGGGCTGGCTAGCAAAGCATACACTGGGTTTCATGAACTTGTCAGCTGACCTTTCCATATATCTCCTAGGTGTAGCCATCACTCCAACACAGTGAATTACTTGGAAGTTCTCTCCTGCCTCTATGATGTTGCTTATACCTTCCAGGAATCATTCTTTCTCTAGCGTCTGTGGTTAACTCCTACTTATTTTTCAAGTCTCACTTTAAGCATCCCCTCCTTTTGGGAAGCTTCTCTGCCCTCAGGGCCTGAATTCGTTGCCATTACTCAGGCCACCCATAACACTGGGTGTATAAACATGTCTGTCATGCCACTTGTCATACCATTGTAATGATCAGTTTTCACATTTGTCTCCCTTTCTATTCTGTGAAGAACTAGAGCACAGAGGGTAGGACTTCATCCATCTTTATATTTCTGGTGTGGCTTGGGTAGCTCCTCACTTAAATTAATTACAGGCCACTACCAGAAATTAAGCAAAATTACAGATTCTAGGTTTAGAAAGAACTGTCGGGCTTCTATTTGTTAATAAAAAAATTAAGAAAATAATAGTACTATTTAGTGATGCAAAATACTATTTATACAAAATACTATTTAGTATTACAAAATACTCCAGAAAGGAGTTGTCATTTCTTATTTACAAGCAAAGGCACGAATAGGAAGAGGGCAACTGCTGACAGTAGGCAAAGCAAGCATTCCTCTTTCAAGAAGCACATTAAGGGCCTTAAGGCAAAATTTAAGAGGTGGCCAGACATGGGAGGCAGCTGTGATGTAAATAGGGCAGAGGAGCTAAGAACAAACTTGAATTAAGCTAGGAGCAGAAAGGGGAGCTTCTGTTTAAAACCCACGCTTGCAATTGACTGGATGTTTGACCTCTGGGCAAGTCATTAACTTCTGTGTCTTAGTTTCCACATCTGTAAAGTGGAGATAATAATGTTTCCCTACTTCAAAGAATTATAGATTAATCAATGTCTGAAAAATGTCTCTAACGTGGGCAACTTCTATGTAAATATCCGGAGCAGCATGGAGGGAAGTCAGGTGGAAAAACTAGAGAAAGAAATCTGAGCTTCCTTTTATTCAAAATGTTTAAAATGAAAAAGAATTGCTAGTGTCCTCGTCCTAGAAAATACTATGAAAGAAATAGCAGTTACATTTGTATTTTGGAAAAATGTCTTCTAAATGATAAATCTTTTGTTTTCCCATGTGACTCTGATGCAGAGGTGTCTGTTGAGGTGTGTGAACTCCAGGTATGTGGGGACCCTGGCCTCTCGGATGAGACCAGGAGGACTCTGGCCATGGTGGATGGCTGTCGCTTTCCCTGGAGCAGGTTATTAACTTATGGCTTATGTGATCTTCTTTACTTTCTACCTTTATCTCCAAACTGCCTACCTTCCCTCTGTGAGAAGGGAGTTCCCTACCAGGGAGGCGACAGGCAGGGATCTAGGCAAATTCATTTCAGGGCTCTCAGCATTTCCACCAGAGGATTTGGGATTGGAAAGGAGGTTATGTTGTTGGTTTGTGTGTACCTTTTTGATGCTTTAACATGGTCCAAAAATTGAAATTTTAAAAATTTACATCATTTTCTCCCCAGATTTCTAAAAAGAGTAGATTTTCTGAAAGGGCCTTTGGTTTATTGGCCAGCTGAGGGCCTCATCACACTGAGAGGGGTGACAGGTGAAGAGGACGTTGGGAGTAGGCAAGAGAGGTCCAGCCGCCCCACGGGAGAAAAAGGGAAACAGACCCCAGAGGGGCTCTCATGGTGCAGGATGTAGGCAAAAGGCCAGACAGAGGGAGGGCCACACCCACTGGAGAGGCAGCTTCTCTGGAGGCAGGGAGAAGGGAGGAGGGGAGACATTTGGCTGGCCTCTGAAGACAATATTGTATTAGGGGAGATGGATGCTTTGAAGGGGATATCTAGAAGTTTTATTGGGCCATGGACTAGTTGTGTGTGTCTTTCTGCCCTGACTCTACTTGCCCTCCTTTTAATAAGTTTGCTTGTTTGTTTGTTTATTTATTTATTTATTTATTTATTTATTTATTTATTTATTTATTTATTGAGACAGAGTCTCACTCTGTGGCCCAGGATGGAGTGCAGTGGCACAATCTCGGCTCACTGTAACCTCTGCCTCCCGGGTTCAAGTGATTCTCCTGCCTCAGCCTCCTGAGTAGCTGGGATTACAGGTGCCCGCCACTGTGCCTGGCTAATTTTTGTATTTTTAGTAGAGACGGGGTTTCACCATGTTGGTCAGGCTGGTCTCAAATTCCTGACCTCGGTGATCTACCCACCTTGGCCTCCCAAAGTGCTGGGATTACAGGCGTGAGCCACCACGCCTGGCCAAGTTTATTTATATTTGTTTTATATTTCTCATTTCCAGTGGTGTTAGATAATAAGTTTAAATATTAAGATTGGCCTAGGCTGGGTGTAGTGGCTCACACCTGTAATCCCATTACTTTGGAAGGCTGAGGCAGGCAGATCACCTGACGTCAGGAGTTTGAGACCAGCCTGGCCAACATGGCAAAACCCCTTTTCTACTAAAAACACAAAAATTAGCCAGGCATGGTGGTACATGCCTGTAATCCCAGCTACTTGGGAGGCTGAGGCAGGAGAATTGCTTGAACCCGGGAGGTGAAGGTTGCAGTGAGCCGAGATCATACCACTGCACTCCAGCCTGGACGCCAGAGTGAAACTCTATCTCAAAACAAAACAAAACAAAACAAAAAAACAATGTCAGCCTAAGGCAAGGGGGCTGACCATAGTCCAGGCACATTCAGGAAACTCAAAGGTTTTAAAATAAGAGCAGTAGAGGGGGAAGATAGTGTTTTGGATAAAGTGGTACAGTGTACTTGAAACCTCCAGCTGTCCTGCAGGTGGATGGAGTAGCGGTTGTTCGGGGCTGATCAGGTTGGGTCTAGCTCCGCTAAGTTCCCATGCCTGTGGTGCCCACTGTGGGACACCAGCCCTACCTTTGCCTAGATATGTTTTGATGCCAAGGAAGAGAGAATTTGATCTAAGCTGAAGCCGCATGCGTTCAAGGGCTGTCCTCAAGAGTCCTGAGGCGTTACCAGGGGACTGGCTTGTCTCGGATGCTTGAGGTTGGTATCTCCTTTTGAGGAGTCTAAATTCCTATTGGTCATTTTAGACTCACGTTACTTTGCCTGTGTAGCTTGCCAGTGAGGAAACAGAGACCAGTGAGAGAGCTCTCTTGCGTGAGGAGTTCATGGCAAGCCCCACTGTGTTAGGGATTTAACCCGATTGCACAATCTTTTATCTAAAGAGGGTACTTTCTTTATGTTGCTTGGCTAGTCATTTATTTTTCTTTTGAATTGTAGGATGAGCGTGTTATCCAAGGAGTAGCCCTATGACCTTAAGTGACATTAAACCACTGAGTAAAGTAGCTTGACTAAGAATGCTTTTGTACTGTTACTTGTTTGGAAATATCAGCCTTCCGTTTCAGTCACAGTAAAGCAGTTTAGGTCAGACCTAAGCATCTTGGCCAGCTGTATGACTGATTTGTATAGAGACTTGGATGAAATATTTATACCCTTTCCGGGTTCTGTACCCACCTCCACCTGCCTCTGCCACCTGCAGATGGAGGCTGTAGACAGCACCCGAGCTTTGTGTGTGTGAGAGCACCGTGAAAAGAAAACAGTGGCACATTACTGTAGGGCTGTCATTTCCTTGGCTTTCTGAGGCTAACTCCTTTCTAGTACTGCCTGAAATGGAATAAAACTTCCGTTTGTTTTTATCTTCTAAATGAGATCTTCTCAAAGATGGCTTCTGTGGAGGAGACTGGAATAATTAATGATCTCCCCCCACCTCCATCTTTCTCAATGTGTTTAATTTGAACTTTCTTAATGAAAACTCATCCTCATAAATGCTGGGTTGGCCCATTTTGTGTGTGCCTGCTCTGTCCTGCTTTGAGTGATGTGTAAATAAGAGGCAATCTGGTGATGAGTTTTGCTTGTGTGATGCGGAAGGGTGGAGAGGGAGGAGGGTTTGATGAATAGAGGCAACCAGAAAATGTACTTGATAATAACATGGCCATGATTGATGTTGCAATTCCTGAAAAATTATCATTGTGATATAATTATTTGTTTATGAACTGTGCCCTGAGACTCCCAAGTTTGTGATTATTCATGGCACAGATAAAACTCTAAAGTCAATAATTCATCAAGGGTATAATGGTTTTGTTTGGGGGAGGTGGGGGGGTCATATGGATATTACATCCTGTTTCTGACACTTCCGCTATAAATCTGAGAACTCCTTCAGTGCAAGGAAGTGCCACCTCCTTACTCTCTGCTCCTTTTTCTTTCTTAAAGTAGTTTTAATAGTTTGCATAAATTATTTTTAAAGGCTGAAATTAATTTTATTTTCCCAGAAAAATTCTTTTTAACATAGACACATTATCTGCGTCATTCCTTGTGGTATATCCTGTGATTTCCAAATAGGGAGAGGTGGACAGAAGAATGAAAACAACTGTGCATGGGACAATAGCTGGGAATTCAGGGATTATGAATTTTAATTCCAGATGGAACATACACTCAGTGAATATATTTGGCCTAGGCTCTTTGATTTTGGTCCCTAAAAGGGATTAAGGGAGGGCCACTTATTTTCAGAAAATTGAAGAATTTTGTCTTGAAATTCTTGACTTTTGAGTGGGTTTTACATGTACATATCAGGAGTCTTGACACCTCTCACACCAGTTCTGTTCCCATAAAATCGCTGATATGGTAGTTGCTATCTCTTAATTCTTTCCATTTCCTTCTTATGGTTGTTTTTTCTCTGACTCAATTTACTTAAAAGAGGGTAGTCCACCGGTAATGTTTATTATGGATTTATTGCATTTATTATGTGCCTGTACCCCAGTGTTCCACAAATATTGGAGCCAGGTCGCTCCTTTCCAGCAGAGTTGTGTGAAGTAGTCTCAGAGGGTATGTAAAATGCAATGAAAATGATAAATGTGTTTTCAGGGGTTCAGGTTCTTGCTCCCCTTCTATGCTTATGAGCCGCTTTCTTTAGGTCGTTTTTCACCCAAGCCCATGCCGGCATTATGTGAGGGCTACGTATGCAGAGAAAGATGGGAGACCTACCTTCACAAAAGTTGAGACCCAAACTGGTTGACTGGAGACTTGAGATGAGATAGTAATTTGACCTGGCTGCTAAGATGTGACTGACTGCAATTGCAGGCAGTTTTACCTAGGAGCTCAGAGTCTTGAGGAAGAGATGGGATGGAACTTCTATGCCATGCAAGTACCAGATCACATCTGGAGTCATGTGACTGGCCCAGGGTGCCACATTTGAATAGGAGCTGTTATGGGCTGAACTGTGCCCCTTCAAAAGCTGAAGTCCTAATCCCCAGTTTCTTAACATGACAGTACCCAGCATGTGACCTTACTTTCATTTCTTTTTCTGGGGGGGGGTGGAGTCTCACTCTGTCACCCAGGCTGGAGTGCAGTGACACAGTCTTGGCTCACTGCAACCTCTGCCTCTCAGGTTCAAGCGATTCTCCTGTCTCAGCCTTCACAGTAGCTGGGATTACAGGTGTGCACCACCATGCCTGGCTTTTTTTTTTTTTTAATTTTTAGTGGAGACGGGGTTTCACCATGTTGGCCAGGCTGGTCTCGAACTCCCGAACTCAAATCATCTCACCTCAGCCTCCCAAAGTGCTGAGATTATAGGCATGAGCCACTGTGCCCAGCCTACTTTCATTTCCTTCTTACGGTAGAGTTGTTGTAGATGTAGGTAGTTACGATCAGGTCATGCTGGAGTAGGGTGGGCCCTTAATCTAATCTGATTAATATCCTTATAAGAGGAGAGAGGGACACAGTCGGGGAGAACTCCATGTGAAGACACAGACACATACAGGGAGAAGATGGCCATAAAGCTACAGAGGCAGAGTTCAGAGGGATGCATCTATAAGCTAAGGAATGTCAAAGATTGCCAGGAGCTAGGAGAGAAGCATGGAACAGACACTCCCTCAGAGCTTTCCAGAAGAACTAACCTTGCTGGCACCTTGATTTCAGACTTTTGGCCTCCAGAACTGTGAGAGAATACATTTCTGTTGTTTTTAAGCAGTTTGTGCTAATAAAGCAGACCCAGGAAACCAATACAGGGTCTTGGCAAATTCTGGTGCACTCAGATAATGGTAACTAGGATGGTGAAGGATCCTGCCACCATGTCACTGGAGGAAATTGACAAAGCATGTGGCATTTAGCCTAGAGATTTACTGAAACCCTGACATCTGTCTTCACATCTTGGAAGTCCGTTCAAATGGAAAAGGGTTTAGGTTTAGTCCCTTTAACTCCAGAGGTAAGATTTCAGCTCAACACCTTCTAAAAATCAGAACAATTCAACAGTGTGCTAGCAAGACTTTCAGCACTAGAATTATTAAGGACATGTAGTTTCTACACGAGAGAGTCCCTCTTAGTTGCTAAGATTCTCTGGATCACTATTGTGATTATATAGCTCAATGCTCATATGTGAGGATACACTATTAAGTGGTGCTTTCTTGTGAATCCATTTTCTTAGCTATCCATAGGATACAATGTCACAGTTAACTTAGTGGGTTACCAACCATTTGGGTTGTTTCCTCCTCCTCCTCTATTTGCATTACCTAATCTGTTGCTGTATACAGAGTAGATCGTATTATGGACACACCCACCCACCTCCAACATTTATGGACGGCCAACTCTGTGTCAGCCGTATGGACTACTCAAGAAAGGAAGAATGAGTGAACTTGCTGCTTTATCCATTTTGACAATCTTTTCTTGATACAAACTCAAGCTATCCTGTCAAACCACCTGGACATTTCCAGTGGAATCTCTGCCTCTTGACAAGTCATGTTTCATTTGTTCACATCTTCATCCATCAGTATTCAGCAGATCTTTACCAAGCCAACACTACTGTAAATCATTGGAAGACTATGAAGATGAATAAGCGATGATTTATGCCCGTGGAGAGCTTACCAAATCAGCCCTCTTTCTTCATACTGGTTTCCTAGGAGACACAGGAAAGCAGAAGGCAGTCAACAGCATTCATTTACCGCAGTGTCCCAGAGAGTTTCTTAAGCCTGCTAGTTGACATCCATCTTTTGGAATTATGCTCAAGAATTAGGTTTGCCTTTCTTTTCACTATATAATATGAAATGTTGGCAAAGATATTCTTTCTTTTCTCCCAAATCTTTGACACTTTCTACTTTTTGAAACTGGATAATAATCCTGGCTTGAACAGACAATCTTCTGGGTTTGAGCTATATTATCACCTATCTTAAATATAATACATAGGGCAAGTTGATTTTCAAATTGCTTTAAAATAATGGTAACTACCACATCCAGATCTATTTCTCAATGTTAAATAGACTTTGTCTAGGAATAGGGGAAGGACAGGTAAGAATTATAGTCCATAAGGGCTAAAATCAGTTTATTTTTATTATTATTATTTTTTTTCCAAGACAGTCTTGCTCTGTTACCAGAGCTGGAGTGCAACGGTACGATCTCGGCTCACTGCAACCTCCGCCTCCTGAGTTCAAGCGATTCTCTTGCCTCAGCCAACTAGCTGGGATTATGGGCGCCTGCCACCACACTGGGCTAATTTTTGTATTTTTAGTAGAGATGGGGTTACACCACGTTGGCCAGGCTGGTCTTGAACTCCTGACCTCATGATCTGCCCGCTTCAGCCTCCCAAAGTGCTGGGATTACAGGCATGAGCCACCACGCCCAGCCTTAAAAACTTTTTTTTTTTTTTTTTTTTTTTGGTGCTCACCTGGAATGTTTTTGTTCCCTCTTGTCCTGCCTGCTGTTTTTATTTAAAAATTGTCTTGTTCCTCATTGCCAAATAAATTAGTATAAGTATCAGCTGGGAAGAAGAAGGGAGGAGCTACAGAGAGCTGGCTGTTGGCCCTCCTTCTGTCACCTGAAGACTAGAGCCTTGACCATGACTGGCTGCCAGCCTGGCAACGAAGTCCTGTACTTCCGGGGAGCTCAGGGCTCTGGCCTGGTTGCCAGCACTGGGGCTGGGGAGGTGGCAGGGCTTCCTGATTACCGAGTCTGAGCCCAGAGCTCACTCAGTCTTTCAAGCTGAGAGATGTTCTTTATTTCATTAGTGACCTATTTTAGCATTGATGGATACACATAAAGGACAGGGAACTTGCTAATGCTAAGAGAGGCTTGAGTTGGGATAAGAATCCAGGATTTCCACCACTTCTACTGCAGAAGCACCAAATACTGTGAGGATTTCAATCCACCCATCACCTGTCCTGCTTCCCATTTCAACCCTCATTGCTACCACCTCCAGATCACAAGGCTGCAGGAATGTCCAGAAGAAAAGTATTACGGCTGATCAACAGCATTAGCCAGTTCCACACTCAGACAAGCACCCCTCTGTGTTATGAGACCCCGCCCCATGCAGAGCTCTGAAAGCCTGCACTCACAGGCAGGTCCATCAATACCTACCAGACAGGGTGCCTCGGGTAAGCGGGCTTCATCACTCACCAGAATCCACTCAGCATAGTTTCTAGCTATGTCAGTTTTTGACTTCTCAATCTTGCTATACTACATCCTTCTGACTCTAAAGAGCAAAAGGGGAAGAAATTTTAGAAAAGTGGTTTGGCACACCCAATTCTGTGTTCTCAATCAGCTTCTCCCTATTCCCTATTTTGAGTACTTATTTCGAAGACCCATCTGGGGCATAGTAGAGAAATCCAGAGCTCTCCAACCCTAACCACACTTCTGTGTTCGCCAGTCTGAAGCTTTCTTCCATTAATAAAAAAACAACCCCCACATTGGCTAATGTCACTGAAGACTTAAACTAGGGAAATGATATTTATTATTTTTGGTAGCTTCTGGACAAAAGTGTTTGCCTCCCCTCCCCAACTCCCCCAGCTCAGCCCATTCATATTTCAGTTTTTGGAGATCACAGACTTAAGAGTTGACCTACCTTATCCTTAACTTTGAGATAATGGGTGACACTTCCTTTTTTTTTTTTTAAAGAGTAAGCAGCTGACCTGCCTTAAAACGTGACAGGCTACATGCTACTCTAACCATAATACAGCATGAACATGACTTAATCAGCCTTTCTGGAGAAAGAAAATACATATTTAGTATAAAAAGAAGATATAAGCAATGGAACAGTTGGTTATACATTATAGATTGTAATAAATGAAAATATTGAGTGCATTTTAAATGATTAATGTATGAAAACTGTCATCACTTACTGTGCATTAATCAAAAAATGCACACTTCCCATAGTGGTTAATGTTGCAGGCCCATTGTTCAGCTTTGATAATGTGCATAATAATGCTCAGTATGACAATGAATTGGGGTAGCTGAAAATTTAGGATGGTTGCAAGTTTGGTGTAGTATTTGGATTAGCATCTTATTCTGTGCCTTGTCAGCCTCATCAGTACACAAGCTATATATTTTTTCCAAAACTAGCAAAAATATGAATGCATTTTTTTTACTTTTTCTTTTTTTTAAATAAAGAATAATGACCAAGGTACCTGCTTAAACAAATACTACCAGCATTCATTAGTCAGGATGGTTACATGTAAAAGAAATGATGCCAGATAGTAACAAATCCAAGAGAAGTTTATTATGAAAATGGCACCTGCGGATGAAAAAATTAAGTTACATAAAGACAACCATGTATGTGACATGTATGAGAATCTACAAAAGTATAAAAAGAACCCTGTTGTAAATGAAGTATGTACATTTCTGATTTGCAGCATTATCAATGGTCAATGAAAAAAAATGTTTCAAAATAAGCCAGGCACTCAGGAAGTTAGGTCCGGTTAGCTTCACACAAAACAAATGTACCATAGCTGTCGCTTTGTAACGTTTTAATTATTTTTTTATATATATATCGTAGAGTTGGTAACACTGCTAAGGTTTTTACGAACAGAATATCCCTTTCCCCATTATTCAGCTACTTGGCACCAGTCTCCTCATAAAAGTTTTCATATATTTGTACAAGAAATAGTTAAAAACACAGACACAGTCTTCACAGGTAATGAAGTGTTTTTTTTTTTTTTCATTTTGTAATTTTCAACACTATGGATTTAGACAGCAGTTGTGATTATCTGTTAGTTTAAATCACCAGAAATCATTTTGACACAACACAGAAACATTTATAAAAGAAAAAAAACAGCTGTCTAGCTGTTCTTTGTAGCTGATAGGTGCATTCCTTTGATTGTTCGATAGCTAGAGTAGAGCTTCCAAAAGTAATCTGTGAATTTCTCCATTGGCCTTCTTCACCTTCTAAACCTACTTATATCCTTCAAGTAAGCTCACTATTAAAATTTACGGCATTTAACTTCTTTTTGTTATTATCCCACCATGGTTTGGGCCCAGCTCATGAAATCAAAGGTCCTAGAGGAACCTACTCAACACAGTGATATTCAAAGGACAGCCGAGTTACTATATTAGCATTGCACAAGTAAACAAATATATATGACAATTCTAGATTCCATTATCCCCTCCCATTTTGTTTCTTAAAAATGTTGGTTGACCTTTGAAAGAATTTTCTGTCTCACTGGTAATTGCTTTATATATTGCTCCATCAGCCAACCTGAAAGGAAACCAAAGAAAAGCACCCACTGCTTATAGGTAGAGCACAAGGGACTCTGGGAATGTTAACAACTGAGGCTATATGGCATCAATTTATTTAATATATCTGAGCATTATTCTTCAGTGCTTTGTGTTGCACTCCAGAAGAGAGAGTCATACCCAGAATTCCGTTGTGGGAAAAATGGCTCCATTAACCTTGAGCTAGTTAAGAGTCTTTTTATCTCTGAGAATGAAACAGATTTTGGGGATGGGGAAGGACTGAAGAGGGGGAGATGGGAAAGGGAGGGAAAGAGAGGAGAGGTAGGGAGAATATACACCAGCAAAGCAACAGCAGGAATTTTAAAAGGTAAAACGGAAGATTCACAGACAGTAGAAGCAGCATAGGGTGACATTACAGAGGAAGGCCACCACACAAAACCCACTAACCCCCAAGAATCACTGGATTCACTAGGACTGCAGGAATGGGACTGTACCACTCCGGACTAGAGATAGAGCACAGATAAGACAAAGGACAAAACAACTACATTAGCTTAGTATATACCGCATATAGAAACACACATTGAAACTGCAATGGGACTGACAGCCAAGGACACGTACACATTGTACACATTACAGTTCTCACATCTGTTATTAGATGCCTTAACAAACAGCTGCCAAAAATGAAGTGGAAGAAGAATTTATACTTGACAGTCATTTGGAGTGTTTGACACCACACTGATTTCTGGCAACAAAGACAAAATAGGATTTTTTTTTTTCTTTTTCTTTTTCTTTCTTTTTTCTTCTTTTTTTCTTTTTTCTTTTTTTTTTTACTTAATGTGCAGTTTTCAGTTGCAGTAATCTGTCTGAAGCTTATTAACCCATTCTTTAGTTTTAAAACTTATTGGTTTCAACCCAGAAATAAGAACCAAAGGAAAAGAAATTCCATCAAATCAACTCAGTCCCCCAAAATACAACCTTCCTTTTTTTAAGCAAGAAATGAAAAAAACCAAAAACATGTTAAATATTTTCCTTTTACTCCGAAGTGTTATTGAAGTTGCAAAATTAGCCTCAGTTAGACTGAGTAAGGAAAACAAAAAGCTAAACAAAAGGCAGTATGTACCTAAACTGCTCCTCAAATCAGTTTGATTGAGTTTTCCAGCAGCCCCTTTAAAAAGGGCTTTACTGACCCATTAAATTTAATGTGAGGCTATGTTTGTTAGTTGGGAGGTAAAAAATTTTAAGTCCTGCAGCAAACGTTAATGAGGGCTTTGTCTTAACTAACCAAGGAGACTGCAGCAACGGACTCCAGACCAGGACAGAACACAATTTTTTTCCCCCAAAACCCAGCCCAGGAGCTGCATTTTGTATGAAGACATTACAGATTAATAAATGATAGCACCATGGTTTTAGAAATTAAGTTAATGTTTCAGTAATTAACATTTAGTCCGACTTTTTTTTTTTTTTTTAAACATTCTAGTCACAGGCCAGAAATTAAGTTTAAGAACCCAAATTATTTTTATGTGCAAGTAAGAAAATCTTAAAATCTTAACCGTAAAAAGAGAATTAAATTCTGCATAAAATTCTAAAATACTATTCCCCCTATATATTTTTTTTTTAAAGGAATTAGGAACAGAAACAAAAAAACCACCCCATTTCATTTGACTTAGTCAAACAGGGCACATTGTTTATGCTTGTCTCTTTCCATCTTGATCATATCAAGATCTTTATGAAGAAACCCCAATGGTTGTCACTTGAGAACTCTCTTGACCACAAGACTGAGTATTCTATGGCAGAGGCATATACACATGAAAGACATCTTAATAAAGATGCAAAGGAAAGCAAAACAACCCAACACACATCTTAGAAGAAGACAAAACGGCAGGCAACTGGTCGTCTGACCCTCTGAAGGCAAAAAATAAACATATCTTTACACGAAAGAATAAGTCAGGTGAAAGAAAGAGGGGGTGGAATGGGGACCATCGTGGCGAGAGAAGACGCTGACCTGCTCGAATTCAAAGTGCTAGAATTAAAGGTCTAAACGAAAATGCCGACGATGCCTCCTCCGAGCGGGGCCTGGCCGGGCCCAGGACGGGCGGCGCCTCAGTCCTCCTTGCGCTCCAGAGTCTGTGCCGCATGGATGCCGTTGCTGTAGACGGGGAAGGGCAGCGTGGAGAAGAGTCCCTCGGCCGTGGTGAACACATTGCCGGCGGGCATCTGCGTCAGGCTGGCTGCGCTCACTGCGCCGCCGAACGGTCCTGACATGTTGAGCCGGTGCACATGGTGGTAGAGCATCTCCATGGGCGTCTTGGGGTCGAGGCCGAAGCCAGGGCTGTTAACGTCCACGAAGTTAACAGCGTGCGCGTTGGGCAGCAGGTTGCCCTGCATGGCCAGGGTCACCTCGGCGGGCGCGTAGCGGATGGTGCCCGTGGTGTAGACCCTCTGGGCGGCCGTGCTGGTGGCGGCCAGGGTCCCGGTCACCCTGTGCACCAGCGGGAGCACGACGTTGCCCGCCTGCAACCTCTGCAGTGCCTCTAGGTCCCCAGTGTACAGCAAGGAGTTGGACGCGCTGGGGCCACCGCCCCCCGCGCCGCCGCCCCCGCCCCCGCCGCCGTTCCCGGGGTGCTTGTCCCGTGGGGACGCCGAGAGCGGGGGTGACAGCGGGTCGGAGGCAACGGGGGCCAGGGCTGTGGTGGCCGAGGTGCCGAACTGAGTCTTGCGGGCAGCCGCGCCGTCCGCGCCGGGCGGGGTGAGAACCGAGTCGGGGATGGCCACGTGCAGTCCCCCGCTGCCACCACCCCCACCGCCGCCACCCTGCGGGGACGGGAAGTGCTCGGAGCTGGGGGGCTTGGTCATGCTGTAGGGGGACTCGTTCCTGGAGATCTCCCGGTTGGGCGGGTAGTTCCAGATGCTGCTGTCGTTGTCGAAGTTGATGGGTTCCGAGATCTCCGTCTTGATCTTGAGCACCGAGGCACTGTTGGGGGAGGACAGCAGCCGCGGGGGCTCCACCAGGCCCGCGTCCAGGCCGCCCGGGCTCGACGCACTGGACAGGCGCCGGCGGCTGGCGCTGCCGCCCTTCTGCCGTTTCCGCCTTTTCTTGCGCTTCTGGTGCTTGCTGGAGGCCTGAGCGCCCGCCTCGCCCGCGCTGTCCGAGTCCTTGGCGCTGTCGGATGTGAGTGACTCGCAGTTCTGCAGCCGCAGATCCGACTCACTCTCCACGTAGCGCTCCACCTTGATCTGCATGGGGCCCAGCGCACCGAAGCCGTCCTCGCCCGCCTTGGGGTTCTCAAAGTCCGAGTGCTCGAAGCTGTCGTCGCTGTCGCGGCTGTCCGGGTTACTGGAGCTATGGCCGTCGTCGTTGCAGTTCATGTCGTTGTCACACGCGTTGCCCGACTTCTTCCGGTCGGGCTCCGGGTCTTCGCTGTTCTCGGACTGGTTCCCTTTCTCGTCGGACTTGGAGTTCTCGTTGTCCTCTGCGTGGGGCCCGGGGCCGGGGGTGGCGGGGACGGGGAGAGAAGAGAGAAGACACCAGGTTAGCGGGGCGACCCAGCCTGTCACCTGCAGGGGCTGGGGCGGGGAGCAGGGCAAGTGTCCGTCCTCATCACGGGCTTCTCCATCACCTTCAGAGGACTTAAAGCCTGGGCTTTCTCCCTGCTAAGGGCCTGGATTAGCTGCACCGTTACTCAAAAAGTGCCGGCCGAGGACCAGCGGCACTGGCAATCATCTGGACACGTGTTGCAAATGCAGACTCTCTGCTACCACCCAGATAGACTGAATCAGGTTCTGCATTGGAATATGACCCCCAGGTGATTCTCAGGCACATTCAAGTTTAAGAAGTCCCACAAAGATACTCAGGAAGTCAGGTTAAATAACCTGGATTAAGGTGTGACACAGAAAAATGATGACATGCAAGGTGACTTTCTAAAGAGTCTGTATTTTCCCTTGGTGAATATTTTGTTCATTACTGAGAGCCACTCTCCTTCTTTCCATTCCATAAGTTATTCTCCCCCACAGCACTTACCACCATCTGATTCACTGTATAGCTTTATTTTTATTATTTATTATTATTATTTTTGGCAGGGTCTGCTTCTGTGCCTCAGGCTGGAGTGCAGCAGGATGGTCACCGCTCACTGCAGACTTGCCCTCCCCAGCTCAAGCCATCCTCCTGCCTCAGCCTCCAGAGTGGCTAAGACCACAGGTGCCTACTACCACACATGGCAGACTTTTTTTTTTTTTTTTTTTTTTTTTTTTTTTTTTTTAGAGACAGGGTCTTGCCATGTTGCCCAGGCCGGTCTCAAACTCCTGGACTCAAGCAATGCGCCCACCTCAGCCTCCCAAAGTGCTGGGATTACAGCCATGAGCCACCGTGCTGCTTCACTGTATATTTTAGTTTTATTGACTTGTCTCTTCCTCCCACTAGTATATAAGCTCACTGGGGCTAGGAATTTTTCTTTGTTTTGTTCACAACTATACACTATATTAAAAAGGGGCAGAGACTACCAATTCTAGGACTTTTTATGTCTTTGTCAAGAACTTTCAAATTAATGCAATTTAGGGACAGGAAGACAATGAAGATCTGCCTTGAGTGCTCTGCCCTCCTTCTGCCTCCCTGAAGCTGGGTCTGGAGGAAGGGATACATGTTTACATGTACCCCTTGTACATGTAAACAAGGAGCTGGAGCTCAGGTGCCATCATGATAGGGGGTTGTCAGGGAAACCTAGCTGCCTCATTTTTGGGAGAATAGATTTTTCCAGTAACACAAGCTCTGAAGATTGAGGGATGAAGCCTGACTGGCAGCCTGGACTAGAGGCTGTGGTCATTGCCTCCCCTTTTGTAGCAGAAGAGGGAGGGTTAGAAGAAGTTTAAGATTTTCTTGCAGCTGTAAAATCCTACAAGTTTGGTGCTCCCTGGCCTTATGAGTGTCTCTGGAAGAGGGCTGGGGATGGGAGGAAAAGCAAATTTGTATACTAATTTTCTGTGTCCCAAAGAACTACTCAGGAAGTCTGCTTCCCCAAAAGAAATGAAAATGCATGAGTTTGTTCTGCATAGACTCAGGAAATAAGTAACAGTCTAGTACCCTGAAAGGGGCACTGATCAATGCCATTAAGTATCCTACTTTAGAGGCTCGGTCCTAGCTTGGTGGGAATGTGAATATTTGGGGCTCAAAGTCACAGACTCTCTTGGAGCTGGCCCTAGTACCTGCGTCTAGTAGAGGTCGAGAGCTAGGTATGAGGTTAGAGCAGGGTTCCTTCTGTATGGCCAGTGGATTGACATTAAATGATTGCTGATAGCAATCAATCTCTTTCTGTATATTTAAAGAAAGAGATCTGTCAGATCTCAAAAGATCTCTTTCTTCTGTGTGTATATATACACACAACATATATACATACGTATATACACACACACAAGTATTTATCCAGCACTACATATCTATATGTATTGTGTGTATATATACATATACAGTACATACAGGTATGTAGTGGTGTACAATTATATGTATGCGTGTGTGGAGAGAGGCAGAGACTCAGTAATAACTTGATATGACACGTGTCTCTCTGAAACGTGACCAGTTGCTTTGCCTCTGATGATGGGCCTCTGGTCATTGCCCACCCCCCGTGTGTGGTGGGCAAGCCATCACTGCAGAACATGGAGAAGAAGGAATAATACCTGTAATACCTGAGGTGTCTTTAGAGTCTGACTCAGAGTCGGATGTCTCAGAGGATTCGGAAGTTTTCTCCGGCAGATGGGGGAGCTGTGCGATGTCCATGGGTGTGTCCTTGTACTCAGGATTGCTGTGGGAGGGAGGCACTGGTCAGGAGTGCAGACACCCATTCTGCATGGTTTGTTTGGACCATCTTCTCCCCCACTTCTTTGTCCCAGACTTCTGGAGTTTAGAAAGTTTCAAAGACTAAACATGAAATCATTTCTCAGCTCTTCATGGGATTTTATGGAAGCTTGGCTTGCATGTGCCAGGGTACAGGTGCACCCTGCTGCAATGATCGAATACTCAAATGCTCCATGAAAGCCATAGAGAAGACTTTAAATAATCAGGTACCACTGGGGGCCAGGGAACTGTGCTGCTTGACAGTCCTCCCAGAGTAACACCTGGGGGAAGGGAGGATGAGAAGTACTCTCAACAATTAATTCTCATGCCTCCTGGTGTGTCCTGTCTTTTCTTGGGCTCCTAATGAGTCCATGGCCTCAGAACCTTTGTTTTGGGCCCTCGATGTAGCTTCTCAGCTGCTCAGATGGCTTCCAAGCTATTGGTGGGTTGGCAGAGCCCTTGGTGCCTATCTGACAGATGCACAGGTGCACCTTGGGATGCATGGATTATGGCTACCGAACTGTCAACACACCCATTACAATCACATTTTCATCTGCTCGTGTGGTGTACACCTGTGGCTTGTTAGCTGGAAATCTGATTGCAGTGGGGAGAGTCCCAGTGTGAAAGAGGCCCTACCAGAAGGGATCTAACCTCACTTGCACAAATGTGCTTAATTTTTGTTCTATTTTTAGTTTGGAAACAAGGCTCTTTTGGAAGAGACAGCATGTTAAGTCAGTTTGACCTGTCTTCTGGAAATGCCACTCCAAGGCCACCTGATGTATGAGGAGAGTAGGCTCCTGTAATCTGAAGGCACAAGGAAATCCTCCTGCTTCAAAATGGGAAATGCCTCTTCTATTTTTCCATGATAGCTAGCCAAGCAGAGACTTAAAATTGATGATTACTGACTCATTTGCTAATCTCTAGCGAAATTCCTATAGTAAAGAGTCACTGTTTCAGTAACTACTCCAAAACTGCAAATGTTCCTGGGAGGGGTAATTCACTAAAATGGATTATCAGGCATTTACTCCTTAGTGTGAATTAGCTTCAGCAGCAAAGCTTTCTCTAGATAATCAGATGAGACGAATGGTGGGAAGATGGACTCCTTCTCTGAATACTCTAAGAGTCTATAATTCTATTAAGTGTTACAAGGGAATGGGAAGAAGACTGGAGGAGCGGTAGCTTCAGAACAGGGAAGGACAAGCCTGGACTGGGGCCTGGGTGCAAGGGTTCTGGGAAGGAAGAAGTGATGTGAAAGTATTGCTCAGCGAAGAATAATAGACAAGAATGTGGGAAAGAAAACCAAACTTCTGGGCCACATCATTTTCTTTCTAGATCTCTGCTCTATAGAAGTGATGCCAGTGAATGGTTGTCTTGGTTCCAGTTTCCCCTGCTAAAGCCCATGACGTTAGTCTTCTTTGGGGGCTCACAGATCACTTGCCCTACAACTTAGAGTCCTTTATCATTGACTTCAGGGAGGGTTTTAGGTCAGCTGAAACAGGTCTTCTATGCCTGAGATTGAAGCTTTTGAGGTTGAAGACTGGCCTTTGATACCAAAACTTCCTTCCTATCCACATGGGCTTTGATGGAATAGAATCACCAAAACTCATGAGTTTGTACCATCTGATCCTAGGCTATATCAATGGTATTCAGAGACTGACTGCTTAGCTCTTCCTACTCCTTGCATTTGTAGGCAGAGGAGGAAGTCATGAGGCTGATGAGGCAGTAAGAAAGATCCAGATAGGAAGAAATCTCACAGAATGGGAGTAACAACCACATAGATGACTTCAGCACCTATGTTTCATCAACATGGGAGCCAGACACTGCTAGCCCTAGGGTGCCTGTTTCCAGCGTTTCATTCTTAATGGTGGTGGGTCTCCTTGTCACAGTATCATTTTGCCTAGCAAAAGAATGGCAGTGCCACAAGACCTTATTCTATTTTCTGTCTGGCATATGAGTTTTCATAACCACCTGCATTCCCTATAGTAATTATTCCATAAAACTCCATGTGCAAGGATTCCTTGATATCAGAACTCATCACAAACATGGGGGAGACTTTGCACGGAAATCAGGCCTTGGAGAAAGCCGCATTCAATACACATACTTTTACCTTTACAGAGAATTAATGTAGAGCAGAAGAGGTCAAAAAAAGGAAATAGAAAGTAGATAAATGAAGACTCTTCTAAGTGGTGCACATTAAGGCCCTCTCTAGAGCAATAATCATTAGTGTCTGATTGATATGCTGTTGGTAGCAAGCACATTCATGCCTTCAAGTCATCACCAAAGTATGTGAACACACTCTGAAGGGCCAGTGTGCTGATGAGCCATGGTTGTTAGCTTCTCAGCTCCATTTGGCTGTCTCAAAGAAAAATGGGGATTCAGGTACTCCCTGTCTAAATTATCAGCCAAAGGGCACCAACTTCCATTCATAAGACCTATTGGAAATTTTCCTACTCAGACCACGTGTGGGCTCTGCTTGGTGGCTTTAGGCCAGGAGAAGCCAAAGACCAGAATGATGGGGGTGGGAGGGAGCCAAGCCAAGTGCTGTGATAGTGTCACGCCAGGATTGGCGTGAACCTCCCAGAAAGCCTGCCCCCAAACTCAGATGACCCAATCTGTGCTAGTTTGAATCCAAAGGCAGAACGTAGATTGGGAAGGGGAGAGAAATGGTGTCTCACACCGGAATTTAGGAAGCAGGTGAGCTTGGGCTCACTTGTAGATAGAATGTTAAGGACACATTTTAAGAGCAGTAAAGCTTGCCCAAGATCTCAAAGCAGAGGGCCAAAAAAAAAAAAAAAAAAAAAAAAAAAGATTGCCTTCATTTTTACACTGCTATTGTTTGATTCCGGCAAAGCAACTCACTTTGTTTACCAAAACTTTAACACCCAGGAAGTCAAACCCTATGTAATATGCTAAGGGCATCAAAGGGATGAAATATAAGAGGAATATAATGTTCCCTGCCACTTTTCTCTCATTCTGTTTTACTTAATTTTCACAAGAACTGGAGTGTGTGAGTGTGTCTGTGGTGGGGAAGAGGAGATGCTTTTTGAATGCTTCAGCTGTAGGCTGAAGTCTGTATTCTTCTGGCCTAAGGATTTGTGGGAAAACCAAAGCAACTTCTGCAGAGATGCCCAAATGCTGACAGACTGAGAATTACTGAAAATCTTGAAATCTTTCCTGCAAGTCCCTTCCAATATAGTTTGATCTTCTCACATTTATTTGAATCTTGTGGAAAGAATAGCAGAATTGCCATGAAATTCCACACCAGGTACTGTCAAAAGATAATATTCACAACATGTCAGCTATTAACCATAGGGCTGCATATTTTATAACCAGGAGAGAAATAGAAAAGAAGCAGAAAATATACCTAAGAAGGTAATTCACCCAGATGATATTCTTTTCATTTGCATTCTTGGCATTAATAGCTATGGTGGCACTAGACTGTATCCAAATATATCCTCCGTTCTTCTGCATCCAGCGATAGTACTTTGTCACACACTGACCCTTATTCAGCACTGGGGAAAAAAAAACAAAGGCGTTGTATTAAGACTGGGATCAAATAATTTTTTTTAAATCTCTGCAAAGCCTTAAGCCTAAAAATGGACCTGCACCAAGCCAGGGTGACCCTCTGTATGCTTAATATAGAATGCCATTAGTAGGACAAATGAAATCAATTCAGTGGAGTGGCAGCTCTGGAGCCACGGTTACTGGCATTTGTAGCAAGACTTTATTCCGTTTTGGGCAGCCATGGTGTGAAAAGAATAAAAGGACTACAAATCTTTTTGGCTCACAGAACACCTAATGCGGTGTGGATATTGTCAATGGGTTTGACATCAGATGGTAAGAAAGGCAAATTTGTATGTGATTTATTCATAGCTTTGAGGTAGACCTCTTTGAGATTCTGGATATTTGAATGGTTCCAAAGATGCTTTACCCCTCCTCTTTGATCATTTCTCCTCAGTGTGAGCAATCTCAACCCGCGTCCTTATATGTCTGTCCCTTTTGATCTTGTCTAACAGAATTTATAGTCCTCGGATGAACTAAATTTACACTGGTCAGTCGGGGGAGATTCTGGTGAGACTTCGCTCAATGTTGGAACAAAATAAATTCCCCAGTGGAGTCAGAGAGCAACACTGGCCTGAGGGAGGCACAGAATTGACTTGGCTGGAGCCAAACAGAGTGACAGCTCCACACAGACTCTGAAATATGGCCCCAAATGAAGGAACAAGTAAAAACAATCAGTAATGTGAAACGGTGCCATTAAATACCCACTGGAAGAGAGCTTTAAAATGCAGATGTTAAAAATGATACTTTAACCAAAATCTCGCCAAGTTGAAATTGATTTGATTTGTATCTGGGTACTCCTGAGCTAGTAAAAGGGGAAAGCACAGTAAATCATCCCCTGAAATAAAGTGCTGTGGATGGGAATGGTTTAAAAGGGTGTCGGAAATGTGGAAAACCTGCTGTTACTACTTGGCTACGGATCGCAGCAACTCGGCGCCCCGCAAAAGCGCACCAGCTGGTTGGCCACTAGAGGGCAGTGTGCACTCATCTACGTTGCCCACTTTTGGCATGTCCTTGTCTCCGTCTGCTAAAATGAAAAACCTCTAACTGCTGTAATAAATTTGGCTAAATTAGCTGCTAAATGGTTATCTCAAGTAATATGTATTTGCATTAATCATCTTGCTCTAAACCAGAACAAGCCAGAGTCCTAAAGACGTAGTAAATTCATATTGTCCATTTAATTACGGCTAATAAGTGCTTCATATACAATAGTTTCATGAAGTACATTTAGATTTTTTTTTTTTTTTTTTGAGGGAGGTGGATGGGTGTAAAGGGAAGTCACTTTGGAAAAGAGCTGTGTTTAAGGCTGTGGAAGCTCTTCTCATCTTGTCCTGAGCCACTCTTCCTGGTTCTCAAAGTGCTCAAAAATCACACATCAATTATATCCACAAACATATAAACTTTGAAGGTTTTCTTCCATTCTCCTTTTTTTCTTGCAGCACGCTAATGGGACGGTTGTAAAATCTGGTAATTGTATCTTAACTCTTACTTGAAAAAACCTTACTCTGATGAGTGTTTCAAATCATAACAAGTTTCATTCTGAAACTCCTCACCAGTTTAGGGTGTTTTGAAGGCCTGGAACTGTCACCGTCTCTTGGTAGCGTGGCTCCACAGGTCGTATTGTACCTCCTTTTGTAGGCAATTGTAAGTTCTGCCATTCTGCATGCATGGCTTCCCAGGCTACAAAACCGCGTGGTGAAGCTGAAAGCAGTAAAATACTAACTCTGCCATACAGCTCTTCTGTCAAACCATTGTTGCATGCAACAAGATGTGCTTTTATTCAAATCCTCTCAACCTGGTTAACTATTAATAGAGGAACGACGGATTATATAATTCTGTCCACTGTTTTCACAGAGAAAACTTACAGTACCCCAATCAGTGGTTGGGGGTATAATTCTGTCTGCTTTGTATCTGGAATGAGGAATAATTCCAAATGGTTCTAGTATGTTGAACAAAGGCAAAGAGACTAAGAAGTCCCTTTTTAGAATCACATGAAGAATAATACATTGAGATGAAAGGCCAGATCAGCACAGCCTACCTGGGAGTTCCAGACTAGAATTTGACCGAAAGCAGGCAAAATTTTAAAAAGAATGATCTCCAGTATACAAAGTAGACAAGAGGGGCAAAGGGATAAAGGAGTTATAATATCAATTTAGAATCTGCAGAATCAACGTAAAGATCACCCACCTCCTTCCTGATAATACTTTCTCTTAATAAAGTGCCAGTTTGGAAATGGATATCCAGCCAAACCTTTGGCCTCCCCAGTGGTCTGCACATAGGTGTAGTGAAGGGGGCTGAAAGGCTCCTTTGCTAAGGGATTGTATGGTATCATCTTTTTGAATTACAGGAGGATAACTCTGGGTCTACTTAAATGGATCTGTGTTGCCTGAGAAGATAAATCCAGCACTTATTTGTTAGGGCCCATGAATACAATAATACAGCTTTCTTTATCACCCAGGCCAAGGGTCAGCTAGCAAGAGAGGAGAGTTAAATGTGAGCGAGGCAGGACAGGTGACTTCTGATGCGAGGAGGTGATCTGTAAAAGGGGAAGGGAATTGCTCAAGGCTTCCTTGGGGAGTCAGGGAGCCACTTGATAGCCCTTGACTTTCTGTGGTGAATACCACAAAGCAGGTTCGGGAGCCCACCGTGGGCAGCTGAAGGAGACGAGTTTGACTGACCTGTGGTTTTACTGTGGGCCAGTCTGACAGACAGAATTCCTAAAGGGTAGACAATCTCCTTTGGTCTTAGGTCATGACTCTTTCCTAGGGCTTAGTGTTTTCTGAATGAGACCCCCAGACGCCAGTGGGAATCTAGATAGCCACAGATACAGTGCAGAGTTAGGACAACATATTTACCAAAATATCACCCAAAATATCACAAAATGTCTCGTAAAGAAATCAATGTTTGGGAGGCCAAGGCGGATGGATCACTTGAGGCCAGGAGTTCGAGACTAGCCTGGCCAATGTGGTGAGACCCTGCCTCTACTAAAAATCCAAAAATTAGCCAGGTGTGGTTGTGTGCACTTGTAATCCCAGCTACAAGGGAGGCTGAGGCACAAGAATCGCTTGAGCCTGGGAGGCGGAGGTTGCGGTGAGCTGAGATTGCACCACTGAACTCCAGCCTGGTGACAAAGCGAGATTCTGACTCAAAAAAAGAAAAAAGAAATCATAATGGAATTTAGCTTCCTTAAAAAATGAACAAGAAATACTTTTTGCTTGGGCCTCCAGACTATAAATTTATGACTTTGAGATGAAGCTTCTTTCCTTGAAAAAAAAATATATATATAAAATAAAATAAAATAAAGCCCTACTGGCAAATCAGTTGGATCATTCCAGCTGCGCCAGAGGCAGGATCTGACAGCTTTTCCTGAGCTCATGTGGTCCTAATCAGCTCAAGAAGAAAAGCCACCTTGGTGCCAGTTTGAAAGAGATTTTTAGTGTGTAATAAATTAGAGAACTTGAAAAACACGGAAAAACTTTTTTGATTCTCTTTAATCCAGTGGCTGTTGTTTTTTATTTTCAAGTTTTAGGTTTAGAAAGCAGTGAGAAAGGAGAGAATATTTGAATACGTTTATTTCATAAAATTCCTTTTGTGGGGAAAAAGAAAAATAAGCACCATGTGAGTTACTTGATATGAAAGTCCTTAAAAAGATTTTTAATTGTCCCTTGAAAAGAGGTAGATACTCATCACACCAATGAGCCTAGGAGTGAAGTCATAACCATGTCTACAAACTGCAAAGGGAAAGGAACAGAGGGAGAGGAACTAGAGAGAGATTCTAATTTGAATATCACATCCTTGTCATATGGTCTGGGTACCTCTAACATGTAACCTGGCATCTTTTCTTTGGTTTATTCCAAAGTTTACTTTCTGCTCTGCAAATTTTTTGGGCCGAGCAGCCTGTGTGTCTCTCGTTGAACTCACTGATCATGTCAAAGCATCTCTAGAATTATGTCTTTAAAGTAAGTTGTACTCTAGCAATTACTTTTAGTTTGAGGATCCCAAAACTTTCTTTCTTTTTTTTTTTTTTGGAGACGGAGTCTCTCTCTGTCACCCAGGCTGAAGTGCAGTGGCGTGACCTCAGCTCAGTTGCAGGCTCCGCCTCCCAGGTTCAAGCCATTCTCCTGCCTCAGCCTCCCGAGTAGCCAGGACTACAGGCACCTGCCATCGCGCTCGGCTAATGTTTATGTATTTTTAGTAGAGACGGGGTTTCACTGTGTTAGCCAGGATGATCTCGATCTCCTGACCTTGTGATCCGCCTGCCTGGGCCTCCCAAAGTGCTGGGATTACAGGCTTGAGCCACCGCGCCCAGCCGAGGATCCCAAAACTTTTAAATGACCTCTTCTTAGATTTCACAAAGTAACCTGAAGACAGAGAGAGGATAAATACACCTGCACAGGTTAGCTGAGAATCTTGAAAGGCCCCAGACGTAACTGGAAACATCTCTGCTAGCACACAAGAACATGTTCCTTGCTCCTCTGAGGCCTAGGGTGTAACCAGTTGCTTTTGGCTGTTGTTGCTGGAAGGAAAGCCAGGAGGTTGTTGTTGGCACCACCCCATCCTCCAAGTTATAGGTGCTTTAGAGTTATAAGCTGTGCTCTTAAGAGGACAGAAGTGACCTCCACTTGTGAGAAGAATATTATAGAGATGAACTGGGAGAGATTTAAATCATTCCTGGTTGAACTGTACCAGCCGTGCTTAGCTAACAATTAGAATACCATGAATAAGTGTCTCTTTGGCTATTGAAGTCAAAATAGTAATACCACACACCTCTAACTGTGAAGGAAGCTGCAAATACAGTTCAATCAAAAGAAAATTGTAGAGTGCTTACATTTTAGAGCATGTGACCTTTTACATCAAATATACCTCTCCCCTGCCACTTCTCCACCCCCCAAGACTGGATGCTAAGTTTTATTGAATATCTTTTTAAAATGTCACCTGGTCTCAGTTTGAGCTTAGTGGTTGGCCTGTAAGAAATGTACTGCTTAGAGAGAATGATTCCTCTCCCTGCAAATCTGATGAACTTTTTGCTGAGGCACACATCCGTGGCCCTGCACACAGTTACCAACAGAGGGATTTCAGTTTTCCTTGGGAAAACTTTGTCCACAGACACAGGCTGATGACTGAAAGGACATAAAGGAAGCCAGTGTCTGTGGCGGGAACATAATTCTGGTAGTAAATCAAAACAAATCAGTACAAGTTTGCCTTCAGAAATATGGAGGAAAAAAGAGAACGTGGTCTCTTCCTGTTGGGCTGTTCTACAAAATCAAAGCCAAAGATTCTAAATAGTGAGTTAGTTGTGTCATAAAAAGAAGGAAGCAGTCTAATTCAGTTTGAAGAGGAGATGAAGAACACATATCAAAAGCGGTCTTTTAGCAAAGTGTCTCACAAAAGGACATTTTAGTGGTTTGCATATGCATTAAAAAGCCGCAAGACATGGTGCATTCAGGTAAGTATAGAATAAATAGGAAATGGTGAGATCATCGGAGATTCCACACTTCACATTCACACAGCCGAACAAAGAGCTTCATTATCGTCATGGCGATAGGAGGACGCATCTGTGGCGCCATTCACCCCCTCCTGGAGGTACCTTCATCAGTGGCCGCAGAGAACGGAGAGCAGGTGCCTTCTGCTAGAAACTCAAAAATTATTTTTGAATTCACTAGAGTGTGTATCTGTGTGTGGAAGTGAGGGGGGGTGTGCTAGAATCACACTTTCTACTTAATACCACAGTTGGGTGCTTAGCTGTAGCCACTGGTTCTCTTTCTACATTCACAAAACTGGCAGATGAAACATGAAAAAGAATACTGACTCTTTAATCTCTGCTTCTCCACCTAAGGCCCAAGGCAGGCTGACAGGGAACTTCATTCTGGAAACAGGACTTTCTTTCTTTTTCCTTTTAATTCTGGATTACTTTTTCTTTGGCTTTTGAAAACTGGGCTATAGGGGAAAGAACTTGACATATAGACTTAAAACAAGAACAAGTTTCCTTATCTAAAAAGTTACAGTCCTTGATGCTTACAGGAAGGTCACTTTCAAAACCCACAGGAGAAACACAATTATAGCCAGAAACTGCACTAAGTGCTTTATTTACTCGCAAAAGAGACAGTTTTTCATTTAGAACTGCTCATAGGATCAACTGAGGCTTTGATGCTGTGCAGATTTTTCTATAGATTTTGCAATTAGTGAGCTAGATGTCTTAAATAGCAGGCATCCAGAAATTGGTTTTTAGTTTATTTTTTCTTTTTGTAAATCTATATGCTGAGCAATATTTGGTAGCACTGAAGGATATTTGATACTTATTGTGAGTTATGAGCTTAAGGACAGAAGACCTGTGGATGTTTTGTGAATGAGTATGCATCATCTATGGATTTCCCCCCTAATACGCTAATGACAGGCCCTGCTTGAATTGCTATCTGTGTGATTTACAACCTCAGGAGAGGTTTTTTCCTATACCACTGCCAATTGATAGATTTTTATTAACTGTTAATATTGAATCATGCAGAAAACTTTTCATTGATTTAGAATGTGTCAATTTGTTAAGTTTAAAAAATAAATTCCCCTTTTCTTCATGATAATGTACTGAATTGGAGAACAAGGCTTTTAAACACTGATAGTGTTCTAGGACAAGGAGAATCAAAATAATTGTTGGCACCAGGGACATCTGAGATCACATTGTTTTACAAGCTGTTTTCAGCCCAACCAGGGAGTTTCAGTCCCACTCATTCATTCCCTTCTCAACCTAAAATAGTTAAGGATAGAGTATTTTTTTTAGGACCTATACCTTCTATTTTGGGGGGGAATTTGCTTTATAAATGAGAAGCGGTGGGCTCTTCAGCATGGAATTTAAAAATTTAAGGCTAGGAACTGAGGACAATGGTGGATTTATTCATTCAATCCATTTTTTTTGGAGTGCCTACTCTGTGCTAGTCTCCAGGGGACATCAGAGTGTGCAAAATGTGTCATGGGCCTGTCCTCCTACGTTAATCTCCATCAGTCTTGATAATTGCATTCCCCTAGTCAGTGATTGGTTTAGGTTTGGAATATGATGAGACACTGGGCAATGAAACTCAAGTGGGAAGTCTCTACTGTGAGAGGTTGTTGAAAAAGTTTTCTTCACTCTGGAAAAAGGGATTTACCACTACTTGCCTCTGAATGAGAAAGAGAGATGCTTATCAATCATTCTCACTAATAAGTCTATAACAGTGACAACTGTATGGCATGTGGTATGTAGGTCTATGAAAGCACAAGGGGGTCGGACTTGGGCTGGGTGCATTCTTCACCTCCCTTCAACAATTAAGTGTTATCAAGTACTGAAGCAGTTAATCTGATTGGGGCATAGGCAGAAGTGAAAACAGACAAAAGGGATGATGTGGACCTTATACTCAGATTTATTTTGTCTCTCGTGGACCCTGTGCTTCTGGAGGCCATCATTTTGTTAAGTCCACTAAACATCTTTAAAAAGAAATACATAGGTAGTGAGGCACAGGTATATAAAAACTAGTGTTTCAGAAAGTCAGAAATATTTCCAGGAGCCCAGACAAATTCCATTTGTTCATCTGTTACGTAGATTTTTAGAAATGCAAGTACTTTGTTGTGAAAACATAGATTCTTCCATGTAGCAGTCACTGTTGGTCGTCTGCTCAACAGCTATTCTGCCACTTCCTTCTGGGTAACAGAAGTCTGATTTTGGGTTTTATGTTGGACGGCTGCCTCCTAAATCCCAGGAGAATAAACCTTGATTGTTTAAGCCAGATACAGTAATTCTACCCCCTTGCCAGTGAGTGGCTTAGGCTTGGGTACTTGATGACACATGGGACTATAAGACACAAGAGGCTTCTCCCTGCTCCCTGGTGGGGAAGTGCTGCTGGGAATGTTTTCTGTGCACTCCAAAACAAACACAAAACATCGACTGACCCCTTCCACACTTTGGACATTGCCCCATGAGGAACTGATGATGGGGATGCTCTCTTGATCTTCTGATCATGAAGAGAAACTTAAGTCATTTTTACTGGGATTGTCTGTTACGTGTAACCAGGTGCATTCTACTTGATAGGCCGCACCAAAAGTTCTAGGAAGCCAGAGAAGATGTGGGAGTTCAAGAAGAGGTTTGAATGACCTGATCTTTAGTTAGCCGTGCATGTGTGGGAAAACTGTTGTATGTTAGACACATACATGAATTAAATCCTCTGCCACTTATTTAACTTAAAACAAGTTTTTTGATGATAGGGTATCACTGAAAGTTTTCAGGAAACAATTTAAAAAATAGTTTGTATAAGATTGAGAACAAGATGCCATTATAAGAAGTAATGGAATTGATTTTATTTGGGTTAACTGATTTAGGTTAAAATGGATGACTCAGAAGTATTGATTTTTTTTTTTCTTTTTTTGAGACAGAGTCTCACTCTGTCGCCCAAGCTGGAGTGCAGTGGTGTGATCTTGGTTCACTGCAAGCTCCGCCTCCCAGGTTCATGCCATTCTCCTGCCTCAGCCTCCCGAGTAGCTGGGATTACAAGCACCCGCCACCATGCCCAGCTAATTTTTGAATTTTTAATAGAGACGGGGTTTCACTGCATTGGCCAGGTTGGTCTTGAACTCCTGACCTTGTGATCCACCCACCTTGGCCTCCCAAAGTGCTGGGATTATAAGCATGAGCCACCATGCCAGGCCGGAAGTATTGAGTTTTTTTTTTTCTTCTGATCATGCCTTATAAGAGCAATGGGTTATTTTTTTGTCAAATACAAGGTTTTAAAAAAACTATAATAAAAGCAGCTACTAGGCAAGGTGCAGTGGCTCATGCCTGTAATCCCAGCCCTTTGGGAGGCCCAGGTGGGTGGATCACCTGAGGTCAGGAGTTTCAGACCAGCCTGACCAACATGGAGAAACCCCATCTCTACTAAAAATACAAAATGAGCTGGGTGTGGTGGAGCACGCCTGTAATCCCAGCTACTAGGGAGGCTGAGGCAGGAGAATCGCTTGCACTCAGGAGGCGGAGGTTGCGGTGAGCCGAGATCGTGCCATTGCACTCCAGCCTGGGCAACAAGAGCAAAACTCTGTCTCAAATAATAATAATAATAATAATAATAATAATAATAATAATAAAAATAACAAAAAATAAAAGCAGTTACTAATTGAAATAATAACAAGGAAAAGCTCACAAATCCATGTGAGAATTATATTAGAATTTGTCCGTCAAATCAAAGTTCTGGCTCGCTCTCTGGGGAGACAGAACAGATCATGTGTTTGTGTTCTATGTCTCTCCTATGCTCTTCTAAGCCTGCAGTGCCTTAGACCCCTCCTCCATCTCTCTTGCCATCCTCTTTCAAAGTCCAGGGAAAATCTGCGTCCCCTGGGGCTTTTTCTCCATCCTCCCCTTAGTTACTTTCACCTCTGGGGTTTCTGTGTTTTGTTTGCACATCTTAACAGACCTCATTTCATACTAGCTATTCAGAATTGGCTGTTTCATGCTGCCTTCTCTACTAGTATGTAAGCTCCTCGAAGGTGGAGACCATACCTTGGTTATTTTTGAAAGCTCACAGCGATGACACAGGCTTTGCATTAGTAAGTGCTCACAAATGTTAGGTAAACTTGAATAGGAAAAAAACGACTGCTCATATTCACTCATACAGTCAAGTACACAGGAAAATATTTGCCCAAGGGAAAAAAGAAACAGTGAGATCTTTTGCTTACTAGGTTGGATATTACTATGTATACTCTGTTAAATTTTTCCCGTTGATATTTAAAACTTTACATCTTTGTAAAGAAGTCAGCTTCTTAATCCTATTCTGGTTTCATTTGAATACTGATGGAGCACCCTAAGAGTTATTTCACTACTCACCTTTTGCTACTATTCTCAGAATTCATCCAATTTGAGAGGAAAAGACAACCCTTCAGGTACTCAGTTTGTATTTACTGTTTATGTCATGTAAAATAGTGCCTTCTAAATACTAGTATAGTCTGTACTTTTCAAGCTTTCACATGAATATGAGTCAGTTGGGGATCTTGCTAACTGCAGATTCTGATTGGGGAAGGCCTTAAAACCTGCGTCTCTCAGTTCCCAGGGGGTGCCTATGCCGCTGCCCCACTGATGCACAGTGTAGTAAGCACAGCAGGGATGTGCCGCTGGAGCTCAACCCTCTTGCTGCTCTCTCGTCTCTGTGCTTGCCTGTCCATGGACTTTAAAAGCCAAAACGAGCACTGTCTCCCTGCCGGTACCCCCCACCAAAAAAAAAAAAAAAAAAAAAAAAAAACACACACACACACAACCAAAAACAAACAAACAAACAAAAAAACAAGTAAGACAAAATAATACAAATTCATTCCTGCATAAAAACCTGCCTTTATCTTGTCTCCTCGTGACAGTATTTTCAGTTAATGGCCAGGTACACGATGAAGGCTGACTTGGCTTCTGAAGAAAGTCAGACATGGTAGCTATTACATGCATTTCCTTTCATGGGGATTTTCATATTCGTATGGCAGAAGGGAAACGCTTACTGGCTTTGGGAAAAGTCCAGCCAATGACCAGGTTGCAGCTAAATCCCTGAAGACCCACCCCTGAAGAAGGGCTGAGATCAGAACACAGAAAAAAGTCCCCCGTGCTATCTGCATTTGGCCCACCCATCAAACTTTCCACCTTTTCTGTTTCCTTCACTTGCAGCTTCCGTTTCTGTGTGCAGTGGCTGCATACCCAAACCAACAATTAAATTCCCCCTTTGTTTGTGTGGCAGATGACAAATGCATGGAGGACATCTTGTGTTGCCTAGGCAGGCAGGGCACTTACTTTGATTGATGCTCGGTTGTGGAAAAAAATGAGCTGGGAATTACAATGGAGGGCCTGCAGACTGGAAGGGGATATACTAATTAGTCCTGCATTAAGCAGTCTGCTTGCATTTGGCGATGAGACGCCTTCAGGAGGGAAGTGTGGGGGTTATTGATGCAAAACAGCATGGAATGCATTATATCAGGTAGCTGTATATTAGTTTTGTTAGAAAGTATAGAAGTTTGTAATTAAGAAATAAACACTTAAGCTACTTAAAAAAACAAAAAACAAAAAACAAAAAAAAACAACCCTCAAGTATATTGGATAGGCCATGCTTTTTAACTGCCTGTGATCTCAAAGGCAATCTGCAGTTCTTCTGTCTTTCTGAAATAACTCTTCCAGAGTCTTCTCAGACTGGGTCAGGTGCTAGGAAGGAAAAAACTGCCACCACACCTACAGTCTCTGGCTCCTTTTCCTTGAAATCCCACAGCTCCACAGCCTTGAGCCTTGCTGGTGGAGCAGAACCTCATAAAGAGAAAGGAAGTTTTCCCCTAGGCCACTCTTTAAGGTTTTAGAAAGTTGTTGCTGATTGGACCCACAAAGAACCCTAGGGATATCTAAGACGAATTCGGCTCTTTCTCTAGACAAAGGGCTGGATTAAATGGAAATAAAGAGCAGTGCAAAGCATGCATCTGTTTGGTTTAGCATTCTATTTTTGGGGGGCTACAGGCAGAAGTAGAGTGGCAGGTGGTTGCACTGAAACCTTTCATAATTGAAGAGCCACACAGACACCATAGGTAACTGGAGTGTGTAATTTTGAGTGATCACCTCTCAATGGAGAACTGGAGGGAAGAGGAGGTGAAGATGCCCCAGTAATTACTAATGTGAATGGTTTAAAATTCTAACCTTTAAATGATGATTTGACCTGAAGAATTGGTGAAACTGGTTTTAAGCAAAAGAAATCACAGAGATCTTTGGGGACAGCGTGAAAGAAGGGGCCCTAAAACTCCCTTGGTTTTACAGTTCCAGTGTAGTTTCACTAACCTACCATGTTGGCGTCAATAATGTGATTCTTACTGATTCTTTCTGTTGAAATCCAGTGAACTATCAGTCATCTCATGTTAACTTAGTGGAAGAGTAGATGCTCTAAAGTTCTTGGTTCAATTTATCAGAGTTGTAATCCTGGTACAGTTGATATTCCTCTACTTTTCTTATTCTAGAGACAAGTTCATTTATGGATTTACAGATGCCTAGGCGAGGAAAAAAGATATAAGTGATAAGGATAGTATTTTTAGTTATCAAAGACTATTAAGTCTTTTTAAAAAACATTCTATCAAACTGGGGCATAAGACAGATATTAAAAAATCAGAAATATCATCAGATGACTACAACCTATCTTTCAGGACAGAACCAGGAGTTGTGCCAATAGCTCTAGGAAGAAAAACTAAATAGTTAATGTGGTTTATTTTTTAACCATCCCTTTGTTTTAGAATTCTATCTTATTCTTGACCCGATTCTATGTCGCCATGACCTTCTCCTGCCAAGAAGGCACAGTTGAGGCATCCTTCAGTAATAGCCTAGGGCTTTGGACGAGCAAGATGCTGTGCTGGCTTTTTGCCTTTTCTTCCAGTGTTTATACAACCAAGACTTATTACATGGTCTGTCATTTTGTTACTGGGCTGGCTTTGGTTTGAGAATGAGGTAAACATCAGACATTCCATCACACAATTTTAGACTCAATCTTACTTTATAATGATGTTAATGTTTATTGTACAAAGCGAGATGCATTTGTATATTTTAGCATTTTATTTCAGTCACAGAATGCAAAACTTGACACTGGAATCAGTTTGATTTTTTTTGTGTGTGATTGAAGATATTAAGCACTACAAGAACGCTGAAATTTCAATCTGATTAGGATCAAACTTCTTCAGGATCAAAACACTCTTTTTCCTCCCCCTACAGTTTTACTAATTGTGTGCTACTTGACATTGTGGAGTTATTCCACAGCATGATAGCTAAATATGTGAAGTGTATTTTACTATGCAGAATTATCAGCTCATTCTATTTGTTTTTCATGTGTTTAAGGTTATTAAAAGAACTCAAAATTAGAAGTCATGTGTATGAGTTAAAAGAATGAACCCAATCATTGTTAGTAGGCTGAATCATAAAGCAATAGGCAGTATGTCAATATCGAGTAATGAAAAAAATCAGAATTTGAAAGCATACCTTCTCTGTTTATTAGCTGGCAAGATACCAGAAAAATTAGGAGAATAGCACAATAGTGAACGGTGGAGTGGTTTATTTTCAGCTCTCTCAAATTATTCCGAGTGCGGAAAATGAGATAAAAGTAAACCGGAAAGAAAGGCATCAAACATATTTGTTGGAGACCTTTGCTTAATGGGGAGAAATGAACTGCCCTCGCTCACTGTTCCTGAGGAATTGTGTTTCTTCAAACTGTAAATGAAATCCCAGAGAGATAGCATGATGTTTTCCAAATAATAACTGAGGAAGACAAAGTTCTTTTTGTGTGTGTTTTTTTTTTTTTTTTTTTTTTTTTGCAGCATCAGGTTTCTGAATTTAGACCTTAATTAAGATTCCAAAATGAGAAGGTATCCCCCTCTCCACACATGGTCTATGACAGTGTTCCTAAAAACAATATATTCATTTGTGAAGTCTGGATCTCTAGCCTATATTATTCCGAAAATATATCCATGGCTTCTTCCAAAGATCCTGATTTTTTCTCCATTTTCTCTAAACTCTGAGTAACAAAGAACCTGATGTTTCTTTTGAGGAAACCGCATCATTTTTTTCCCCAATTAATTGAAGAGCCATCTGCTTCTACGATACACAACACCCATTCATTCTCAGCAACAAGTGTGTTCCCTAAATCCCTGGTGTGCAGTATCAAGACACACGCTCCGCATTGGGAGTAGAATCTGCTGTCTTGCAGGCAGACTCTTTCCAGAGACGCGGTGCATACACATTCTGACACTGAACTTGGTTCCATGTCAGTGTTGCTAACGCAGGGTTAAAAACACAGTACAGGATGTTCATACTTTGAGACGCTGGCTAGCTCAACATCTCCATGTTTCTGAGTTTGAAATGAAGAAATAATTGCAAAGGGCAGGAAAGACATGAAATAGCTCTCTTTGACCATGATAAAAAAGGGGAGAGGAGGTAAATACAAAGGCCACTTGGCTGGCTTTTTCTGTATAAACGCTTCAACTTTAGGCTGTACCATCTCATTTGTGGCACCCTGTGTGTACAGCCACGTGTTGTTTAATGATGGGAATACATTCTAAGAAATGCATCGCTAGGGTATTTCATCAGTGTGTGGCTATCACAGAGTGCACTGACACAAACCTAGATGGTGTAGCGTACTACACACTTGGGCTATATGGTATAGACTAATGCTCCTGGACCAAAAGTTGTACAGCATGTTACTCTACTGAATACTGGTAGGCAACTGTAACACAGTGGTATTTGTGTATCTCAACACAGAAAAGGTACAGTAAAAATACAGTATTATAATCTCATGGGACCACCATCGTATATGTGGTAGGTAGTTGACCAAAACATGGCTAAGTGGCATGTGACTATATTTAAATTTAGAGGTCTGAACTGGGATTAGAACCTTCTAGGGACATAGCTGTGGGTGAGGTGGCGGGGGGTACTCATTTTTCAGGAAGAGTCTATTGAATGGTCATATAAAGGACCTCTGGTCAGAAGAGGGCCACCAGACCAGTGCTCTAGTCAGACCCTTTCCATGGACAGAGTGAACAGCTAGGGCAGTTGGATGCGGGGTCCTGCACGATTCTGCTGGTATGTCGCTGGAGCCAGCCACATCACTGATGCTCCTGCTTTGCTCACATGCACAGAAGGTCTTTTGGAGTTCAGCCTGTGGCTCAGGGGCTGGGAGCCATATTCAAAGAGCTGAGATAAGTTTCTCTTTCCCAGGAGTTGGAGGATGGAGAGAGCTACTCTTCTGAATAACTCTCTTTCCAGAAACAGCGAAAACACTGCCTTCGAGAGTTGCTGTGTCCACACAACGTGCTCTGCCCCATCTCCCTGGCTTGCCCCTCACCCCAGTTTTGTGGCTGGTCAAGTAGGCATTTTTATAAGGCTCTGGCTTATTTGAACTTGTCTTCTCCCACATGTATTTTGAAACTAAGACCACAAATTTCAGAGTGGAAGTTGCTCTCCAGAAAATGAAAGGGTCAAGGAAGCACTTAAGACAAAGGTTTCCCCACCACTTCACAGGAGAGACAGCACAAGACACCACAGAATTCTGGGTGAGTGCCTAAAGATCCAGCAATTTCTCTAGGCCCGAGGTCCAACTTTCAATCTAATTCTAACACGAGTTGAAATGATTGATGTCTCACTTTTTCTCACTGCACACTGACAGTCATCTGAAATGTACACAGGAAAGATGAAGGGAAAAATCAGCACTGAAACCAGACAAGCCTCAGAGAGAGCTGACACCGGTCAGGGTTATTCCCCCACACAGGAGGTACTTACAGTCCAAGTGACTGTGCCTGATGCCCTCCACGTCTTCAGCATGGATGAAGTGGTAGCACCTCTTCCCTACGATATCTACAGGGGTCAGATCCATATAATCACTAATCCTACAAAGAGAAGAACACAGGCTGGAATTCAGAAGGGAAGAAATAGAAAGAAACTGTCAAATAACGTAGAAACAGATCTACTGACACATTTCATTACACTACTGTACCCGTGAGGAGGTGGCACTGTGAGGGAAGCCCTTTATAGAGAAGATTATTTCTTTAACACGTAACAGTCTTTTTTCAAAAGTAGGAAATGTGTTACATCAAGCGATTGTGTTTCAATAATTAGATAGGTTTTTCTCTTTCTTTGGCATTAAGAATGCACATTTAGACAACATAATTTCATGAAATTATTGAGAATCAGTAACAATGCAAGATCCTCATTACAGGCCAAGATAATTCAAGGTTACATAATAAAATAAAAACATGTTATGTTTATACCAAATGATTAGAGACACCTTTCATTTAAACAGATTGGTCTTCTATTGGGTATTTCCATGAAAAAGGGCTTCAGCAGCTTCTTGGCACAAAGTCCAAATTGGCATTTCAAGGGATATAATTTAAATGCTGAGACATACAGATGCCTGGGGGTATTATCTTTTTTAGTCTTAGTCATTTGGGAGCTCAGCTTTCACTCCTGGCCCTTTTAACTGGTACTTTGTGGTGGATTCCGCACAAAAACTTTTAAACCATTTCAGCAGCTCTTCCAGGCTTGTGCTCGACAGTACGTGTGTGTAAGCCTCTGTCACTGATTGTCCAGACGTCGATGTCCTCAGGCAGAGCACGGAAAAATAGAGTCCAAATTGGAAAACATGTTGGGGGAATCTGCCTGGTTTACGCAAACATGTCAAAATGCTTGTTACCCTCTGTATTACCAAGTGCAGATTCCTTTTGGTCAGTCCAAAGTGGAATATATTTCTTGTTTAATTTATTCTCTTTACTCTTCATGTGTTTTTTTTTTTTTTATGACTTACGGCATATGGTCTATTGAAATATGAAGTAAATCTTTAGAAATGACACATTTAAGAAACACATGTGATCATTGTTAGAGAGTTTTCTGGCCCCCAAGGCAGGGAAATAAGAAAGAAAAACAAACAAAAAAAGAAACATAATTAAAATATATTACCCAGTGAGTGAATTTCTCAGTGTCTAGCAATTCAAATAATATTTTTGGCCGAACTAGGATTTTTGGTAAGATAAGATTAATTGGGGAAATAAAAAGGAGAGTTTTCTAAGGATTTCATGGGTTTTAGGTATGACACAGATTAGCTGGTGTTTTCCTAAAACCATTAGCTATCTTCCAAGCGCAGTTACACCCGCTTTCTGCAAATGAGGGAACAAGGATGTCATTAAAAGACCCTCCCTCACTGGTGTTTCTGAACTTTGCCAGCTCCTCTGAAAGCATTAGATGTCGGCTTCGCCTGAGGCCGTCCTTGGGAATGCAGAGAAGAATGGTCTGCAGAGTCAAGGAGCAAGCCTTAGTTTCTAGTTAACAATTCCCTAATTAAATAATAAACCCCAGGAAAAAGCCACTCCATTCTTCAGGGAAGGCATTTCTTTAGTTTATTCTTTTCTTGAATTAAATCCTTCAAAACGATCTAAGCCCTTCTCTGTAGCAAAGCCTGTTACTGTGGTGAATGTGACTAGCCCGGTGTCTGAGGGTGTCTTAACATCTATCTTGAAAGCACCTGACCAGTTGGATGACCTATATCAGGATCAGAATCCTGATGGCATCTTTTACTCTGAGCCTCAGTTTCTTCTTCTGTAAAACAATCCGAAAGGTTGGTGAGGGGATGAATGAAGGGAATGAAATTAATATCGCACAGTGCCTGGCACACAATATGCTTCTCCTCAGATCAAATATGCAATTACCTTTCATACAGGTATTTTTCATAATTACTATCATCTGCAGATGGGAAAAATGCTATATTGTATTGGCTAATAAAGGGGACTGTGAAAGCTTTTTTTTTTTTTTTGAGGAAGAAAAACGCCAAAAGCAGGTCACAGAAAATGATCTCAATTACTAGAGTGGCACCATGAGGCATTCGGGTCCATGGAGCTTGTCAAAAGAATTAATGAGTTGATCACGGGAATGAAAATTAAGTGATGTTTTGGGATAGGACAATCATTGGAAGTTTGGTAAATAAGACGAAGCCCTGTTCTTTGGAGGGAGAGGTGGCTGGTAGCTAAATCAAGGATGCTGACTTGTGTTTTCAAAAAAGCAAAGCCATAGTCCATCCTCTGACGTGATGTCTGTCTTCCCTGGTTGGATCTCCTTCTCCAGCATTCTACATTTTTAATTAGAGAAGAAATAGCTCTATGGGCTGTAACTGGGTTCTTTCATGGGTACATATGTATGAAAAGTCCCCCTCAGAGGTTATTCTTTCTGGTCGCTTGCCATTCAGTCTGACTGCTGAAGAAAAAGAAGAGACTCCAGGGAGACTCCACAGGATGTAGCTAAGTACATGGGCTTTTGAATCTCTTGGCTGAGGACAAGTCAGTCAATGTTTCTCTCTTAGCTGTAATTGCCCAAAGGCAATGGAGACAGCAGCAGCACCTGCCTCACAGGGCTATCCTAAAGCTGAAGTGAAATTGTGCAAGTGAAGAGCTTTGCACACGGCCTATGTGCAGTAAGTGATCAGTAAATGCCAGCCATCTTTATTAGGACCTGCCAACTTCAGTGAATCATACTGGCTAACGCATGTTCCCTGATGTTCTGTGACCTTTCCAGAATGCTTTAGACATACCCAAGATGTCACGATCATAAACATTTTAATAAATGCCAACAAAACTTGAAATGCAGATTCAGAGTTTCTTCTCAAATAACAGCAACACGTTCATGAGATCTTCTACCCTATTGAACACTCATAGCTCAGGTATCTTTTCCCAAGGTGAATTCTTTCCTTTGAATCAGATCCTGGTCAGAAATGATAGGCAGCTTCCAACTTTTGACTTCAACATCTTCAGCGCTTCCCAGTGGACTGAATGCAGGGGCTATCTTCTTGGTTAGTCTCTGGAGAGGTCAGTTCTACAAGTCACTTGACCAATCTGCTCTTAAGTTTCTCCTCTGAAGGCACTGACGGGGCTCAGTGAACAAGCCTGACAACAGTGCTGCAAAAGCATCCTCCCCAAATTGATGCAGTAATTCTCCCTGTGGCACCCGGAGAAGGATAGTATCGCCAGAGCTTCCTTCACACACCTGGTATGTGGGCAGCTCCTCTCCACTGCCTTCCCTGCACCCCATGGTTTCCTCTTCAAATCAGTCTGATGACGGGCTGCTGACTTCTAGGTGAAAGGTCTGAAGGGGCAATGTCCCATTTCCTTGTCCCTTGCTTTGTGCTTAATGGAAAAAGTGAACTTTTTAACCAGAGGCTAAAAAGTCCTTTTATAAAAGCTTAGTCTTGAGGAAGAACTGCCAACTCATTTATATGATGAGTCATCTTTTTCTTAATTTATAAAAGTGAAATCCTCAGGATGACAAAGTTTTATTTAACAGCTTTGCAAATTTCTTCTTCATCCTTTTTCCTCTGTGGACCTGATTCTCATTTGTTCTTTCCGTGCTTAGCGTCTGTGTGAACACTGACCACTGTGAGGCCGGGCCCTCGAATTAGGCAGAAGTGGGTACCACTGAGGCATCAGGCAATACATTTTACTGCATCATTTTGCCAATGGCATCTGAGCCCTGCTTTCTTCTTGGGTTCTCAGCCAAAATGGGCCTTCTTTATAGCATATGGATGTCTGGGTATCCCGATTCATTTAATTGTTGTCCCTAACATAAATCAGGGCAGCAATGTAAATTTTAAATAAAAAGCATGTTTGGTGTCAGTCCAAGTGGCCATTAAAAACAAGATCAGGATTTAGAATGAGCCTCACTGGGAGAGTACCATCCTTCAGACGGCTGAAACACAACCCTCACCAATGTGCAACGTGCAACAGGGCAAATGAAAACAAAAACAAAGTACCTATTTTCACAGTATATGATATTGAGGTCCATATTTACTCGAGTGACGAACATATGGCAGTCAATTCTGACTTCATTGATCGTCGGGGGAGGCAAGGCATGCGCAACAACCACGAGACCCATGATTTGGCTGGGGACGGTCCTCCCGTGGGACAGCGACACTCTGAGGCGTAGCCGGCCTGTTATGTGAATCACCTGTAAAAGAACATTAAGTACAGGACACCAGTCAAATTTACATCCCAGATATAACAGCATTTCTTTTGAGAAATGCAAAATTACATCTGGAACAACCAACATTAGCTTGTATCTTCTGTAATCATAATGGCTGTCGGCATGCCCTCAGCGTCCTTGTGGCAAGAGACAAAAAAGATAGTATTACACTCCAAGCATTACTCAAGGCAGCATTCTTATGGTGCTGTTGCTATTTTTAAAGGACTTTGTTTTTTTGACATTAAGGGAAAGCTCATAACCAAATAAAATGACCAAAAAGTTGAGCACTGAGTTGCAAAAAGGACATATGCATTATTAGCCCTTATTAATGGACGACGTCTGTCTCTCTCCAGGTCTGTACTTGAGTGGGATTATATGGCCATCTCCTTTCAGATGTGTGGCTCTGAGCCTTCCTTCATTCGGGGGTTGATATTGCAAAAGGCCAAAGACTCCAATGAATAAAACTCTCGGTGGCAATGACATGAATGGGTTCTTTTGAGGACAGGTATTTCCTGTTAGGCAGCGCTGAGTTCCCAGTGATACAGTGATTTATTGCAGTGCCCTATGGGGTTGATGGTCAGAGGACTTTGGCCCGTGATTTGTCCCTGGAGCTCATACTAAAGTAGGGTCAGGAAGACTTGAACCATCTTAGTGGCAGCACAGAGGTATTTGCCTGGAAATAGGAAGGAAAATATTGGGCTGTAATTTTCAGTTTCTTGGCCAAAATAGTCCAGGCTACCCGGAACCAAGCAAACCTCTGCATATAAACTGCACATAGATGAGCCATAGTGACAACTTCCTCAAATGATGCTCTGGGGAAACAAAACCATAAAAGGGTAAAAAATTGGAAGGATTTGTGCCACTATGCCTTAGGTTGCAGATGGAAGGGCTGGGAGGGGGTGTGTGCACACATGTGCATGTCAACTCTAGCTGTGTTCCCAGGACCCTGCTACAGTGTGGGGAATCCTCCAAAGCATGTGAAATGGAGATACTGCCATGATTCACAGTACCATGGAGCTCAGTTTACTAGCTGAGTTTCCATATGTGCTTTGCCGCTCCAAATGCATCACTGAGTGCCAAACTATCTTGAGATTCTACTTTTCCTCCTTTGCTATAAGGAACTGGAGTGGGAAGTAGGTCTCTTGCCTCCCAGAAACAATATGATCTAGCGTCTGCTTTCCTTCCCAGGGGCTCCACTGGCAATTCCTTTTCCATTTTATTTTTGTTTCTTTTAAGTTACTTGGTTTTCCAATAGTGTGCCCACACTACTGTCAGTCAGGAAGCAGGATCAAAGCTTACAGGGCTGCCCTTCAGAGTCCTGGCTGTTTTAAATAATACCTTTTCCCTGTCACCCTTCACATTAGCGCCCACAGCTGTGGATCTGGAAGCACCAATAAGGAGGATTATTTAGGTTATTTCAGCGGCAGCTTTTCGACCACCCACATTTGAAGTTGACTAAATTCATACTTAATGCACCTTTGCTTTAAGCTTTGGTCAGATGAGCTACTTTATGAATATTTGAAAATGTTCCTAGAGGCAAGGATGCTAAAACACCATCACAGACACACATTTTTGCAAGACCTCATTAACTAATAAAGAAATAGCTAAAAGAAATGGGATTAACTTCACAGGAGGGGTGTTAACAATCCCTGGTCCTCCTCCCAGCTAGGCTTACATAGATGCTCATTTATCATTATCTGTCTTGTTTTATCAGGAACACTCAGCTTCTTGGAAAAACACAGATCTATAAATGCTCAGGAAAACACACATCCAGAAATGATATGCTAAATAAATCCCCACTTGGTATTCTATTCCAAAGCAATTTCAAGGCGTCTGGGTTGGAAAACATTTGGGGAAGGCAGACAGGCTACCGGGAGGGAGCTGTCGGCATGTCACATTGACCTGGCCTCTGATCTCCAGCTTTGCCTGTGGCCATCATGGTATTGAAGGGGGTCAAAGTTGGGTCCAGTAGGAGTCTAGACTTGCAATTTTCTGATTCTGTTACCACTGGCAAGTCATGCAGCCTCTCTGTGTCTCTATTTCCTTTTCTGTGAAATGGAGCTAATGGTGACTATAAACTGTAAAGAATTCTACACATTTAATTATTATGTCTCTATTTGCCTTTAAAAATATCGACCAGTAAGGACAAGGACCAAGTATTAATCTGGTGTTGTTCAAAAGTCTAATAAATGACTTACTATTTTAAAGGATCATAAAATTTCACATTTGGAAGAAAATTGGGGAGGGTCTATCTTCGCTCCTTTCCCTTTTATTTTTAGGTGAAGAAGGAGACTCCAGAAAGCTCATCCCTGCCCAAAGTCACCTAGCTTGTAAATGGCAAATAGTGCCTGGAACCCAGGTTTCCATGTCTTATTTAAGAGTCACTTCAACTTAGTGTTATACCTGTGTGCATATTCACATTGAATGAAACATTAGAAATATATACCAGATGCCAATTTATTAAGTAAACTGTATATGAACTTTTGAGAAGATTTCATTTATAACTAGAAGCTCAAGTTATTTCAAAAATCTTTGAGAAGTAGCATAAACTGAAAAGAAAACTAAGAAAATTACCAAAGTTGTAACTAAATAGTTGTCAAGAAATGTCAAAGAACAATCAGAGGGTGTGTTTGTCTGTCTGTCTGTATGTGTGGGTTTCAGGGAGGGTGGAATTGAAGAGAAGAAAGGGATATCTGTTAGATCCCACAATTTTTAGGTTTAAATTAACATATTTTTTCCAAATTCATTTCATAATGCCAACAGAGCTTTTTCTCCCCAGCTGACAGGTTATGTTCAAATTTCAGAAACATGTCTGACAGCATGTATCCAAACATGTAGATAGCTGGATTTTTCATTTTATAGTTGCTTTTAAGGCCTGAGATGTACAGAAAAGAATGTCAAGATGGCCTGAGTTCAAATCCTAGCTCTGGCACTTAATAGCCACACAACTATGATCCTAAGACAATTGAAATGACTTGCTTTGTTTCCAGGTTAGTATATCAAAGATTTAAAACCTAGAACAAAAAAATAAGTACACTGCCAAGAATTTTTTTTTTTTTTTTTTTTTTTTTTTTTTTTTTTTTAGAGATGGAGTCTTACTCTGTAGTCCGGGTTGGAGTGCAGTGGTGCGATCTCGGCTAACTGCAACCACCATCTCCCAGGTTCAAGTAGTTCTCCTGCCTCAGCCTCCTGAGTAGCTGGGATTACAGGCATGCACCACCATACACAGCTAATTTTTGTATTTTTAATAGAGACTGGGTTTTACCATGTTGGCCAGGCTGGTCCTGAACTCCTGACCTCAATTGATATGCCCGCCTTGGCCTCCCAAACTGCTGGGATTACTGTGCCTGGCAGTTCTTTTTTTTTTTTTTTTTTTCTGAATAAAGTTAACACAAGGTATTTTCCTGGTTCTTTAGTTTCTAAAACACATAATCTATGAGGCACCTTGCTAGGTGCCGGGAAGCTGACCAAGGTAAATCAAATGTAAATCTGTCCTCAAAGAGTTTACAGACTCTAAGTGGGTGGCGGGGGGGCGGGGGGGGGGGGGGGGAGGAGGGGAGGAAGACATCAATAATTATTTCTAATATGGCCATAAGGGGGAGATGATTCCATATCTGATCAAGAAAATGGGTTTTGATCCTGGTTATGTGATGGAGTCACTTGTGAAGCTTTGTTAACATGTGAATTCCCAGACTCTATCCCCCAGAGTTCTAATTTGATAGGAATGAGTTAGGGTCCAGCATTTGTTTGTGTTTTAAAGCTTCAGAGGTGATACTAACTACCTGAGAATACCTGGCAAATGGGTTTGGAGTTACACCAGTGGTTCTCAACCATGGCTACACATTGGGATCAACCAGGGAGTCTTGAAAAGTCCCCCTGTCCAGGCTGTACCTGAGAGTTGTTAAATGTGGATCTCAGGTGTTGGGGCACTGGCATCAATATTCATAGACATTTTTATAGTTTTCCAGGCTGGGCATTGTGGCTCACACCTGTAATCCCAGTACTTTGGGAGGCTCAGGGAGGAGGATCGCTTGAGCCCAAGAGTTCAAGACCAGCTTGGGCAACACAGGGAGACTCCCATGTCTACAAAAAATGAAAAAATTATCTGGGTATATTGGTTCATGTCTTTGGACCCCAGCTACATGGAGGCTGAGGTTGGAGGATTGCTTGAACCTAGGAGATCGAGGTTGCAGTGAGCCATGATTTCACCACTGCACGCCAGCCTGGATGACAGAGCAAGATCTTGTCTTAAAAAAAAAAAAAAAAAAAAAAAAAAAAAAAATCCGAGTCTTACAGGGCTGATTGGAGGGAATGAAAATGTGTGCAAAGTGCCTAGGTATAATGCCTGATGTGTAATATATGTTCAACAAATACTGTTTGATTAATTAACAAGCATGTTCCATAAGAAAGGTTTGGAATAAGATCTTCAGGAGTTCAGGGTAGGAAGAAAATACTTTCAGCTGAATGGATCCAGGAGCATTTCAGTTGGTGTCAGCAGGAGAAAAGACAGAGATGGGGCCAAGGTGGCAGGTACAATCAATGGAAATTGGCAGTGGGACCTGAGGAGAAGAGCTGGTATCATAATTTTTGTGCCTGTCCCACAGGATGATGATGGCAATAGACTAAATGGTAAATGGTAACTAAATGGTAACCAGTGGAGATAAAGATGATTTCCCTGTGAACAGTTTGTACTTGAGCAGCCTGGGAAGATCCTGGAGAAGGTGTTCAGGGGATAGCTGAAAATAAGAGTTAAGCACCTAAGTGATGACAGTTGAAGGTATAGTGCTGGAAGGTTATTTTTTTTTCTTCCTGGAGGTGATAATTAAAACCAAGAAATTCAATAGAATCGCCAATGGAGAAAACATACATGAGTGCCAAAGGCATTCTTCTCCATTTTGAGTAGCTGAAGCCTCAGGCAATTTATGTTTTTGTTTTTTGTTATTCTCTAAATTGTCTTCTTGCTCTATAATATTTCATTAAAAAGCCAGAACATTTCTGAAAGCTCTTAAGCACTCTTTTTCTCCATCCACAATTCCATTCTAACATAAATGCCAGGCTTCCCATACCATCACCAATCCCAGTGCTAACATATCACAGAATGGGTATGGCTTCCTTGTAAAGTTAAGTAGGTGAATGTAAAATGACGGTGAATACAAATATATAAGCCTAGATTCTAATATGTCAAGAGCCATCAAACTATAAAAATAATCTACTTGCTTTAAAATGAAAGGAATATTGTGGGGGGTAAAAATAACATTGTATTGGGAAACAGAACATCTGTTTTCAGTCCTGGTTCTGGTAACTTTGGCAAATCTTCTAGCTTGGCGAGGGTAGGATTTCCTCAGATATAAAATGGTGTCAAAGAATCAGGCAATGATGCCTACGATTCTCACTCATTTCTAGAGAGTTCTATAACCAAATGCCTAATGGAGTGGCCTTTCCTGTGCTGTAGCATTACCCCACCTCCTCCTTTATGGTCCCATAGTGGGGGCAGGAGTTTCAGAATACAGCTGCAAATTGATAAATGCAGTTTAATAATTCATTAATAGGGATCTTATGGATCATACTTGAATTGAAATAAACTTTGGTTCTGGCCAATGCTGGGTAAAAGCTGCCTCAGTGTTCAAAAAGTTCATCTTAGTCTGGTCTTAAATCTCATCTACAGACATTCTTCAGAAGAGCTTTCTGAACTAAAAGATTCTTCGCCCCTGAGCTCAGTCTTACATAAGAGCTCGATCCTCATGTTTCCTTTCATTGTTCCTGTTTTATCATAAAAAGCTGTACAAAAATGCTAAAGCTCATATTTTTCTAAACTCCTTACACAGCACTGCCCGGATGCCAACAACAGTGAAGCAGAATGCACAAGATTTCTGAGTTGAAATCCCATCATCTTTGATAAAAATGTCCACATTAGCATTACTTGATCATCCCATAGTGAGGAAATCATTGTTTTATTTTTTCTTTTATTTTTCATCTCTGCTACAAGGAGTGACTGTGTGTGATGCTGTTAGATGCATGTCCGCAGAGTTTAGGATGAGTGTGGGAGTGTTAACAAGCCACATTACTTGGGCAAATGTATATTTCTCTTCCTGCCATATGCTCCTTTCTGTTTTCTGTTGGTGATACACACTTAGATGTGCTCCACTAATACCCTCTCATTATAAACAGGCCCTTCACAAAGACCTTGATAAAACCTCTCCTCTGTCAATACTTGAGGAAAGAAAGTCCATGATGGAAAAATACATCTGGAGGCTATTCTTCTTTCTTTTAGGAATAAATCTCAGTTCTAGTAATATAAAATGTTCTCTTTAACAAAAGGAAGTGCCAAGTACTCTGTGCAGTATTTTCCACATATAATGTGAAGTATAGAATAGGGCTAGGCAACTAGGGGAACAAAAAAGGCTGCAGGCACGAAAAAAAAACGACAGAGTCCCTGGGTTTAGAGCATCTTCAGAGATTTTTCACTTGTCCTTTAAGGGAATCCAAATTTACCTTAAAAATTAAGCTTCCTTCTGGCACTCTGGTCCCTTTTCTTTTTTTCCCTCTGTAGAAGGCTGGTTTAGCATACAGATCGTCAAATCACTAGCTCAGGTGGGAGAGTCAGCTAATTATTTTTAAGTGACGGGGGCTTTGAGGTGGCCTGAAACCTGCCGAAAGATAAGGGCTTAGCCGGGTCTTCTGAACCTAAACATCTAGCCTACAGCGTAACAACTTAATCTGAACCAGCATGAGAATATCAACCTTGTGTAAATTAATTCATGCAAATTTATAGGGAGTGTGGCTTCCAGGATTTAGACCATATTCATAGGCTGGAGAATCTGCCCTAGCAGACCTGCTTCTGTTTCACTCTTGCCACCTAGGTCTTTCCTTGCACAAGGCCTGCCTGAAAAAACAAATAACAATAAAAACAAGCCTTAGTTGAAACCAGGGGCTTTTCCACAGACGCAAGCACCATGGAGAAGAAGGCTCATAACTGAAGGAGGAGTCTTTAGACCCTCTGGGAGGCAGAAGCACGGTAGAATGGCATTTCCTTTCCCTTACAGGATCTCAGATTTTAGTTCTAAAAACTGACTTTAGAACTAAAACTATAGGGCCAGGCGCGGTGGCTCACGCCCGTAATCCCAGCACTTTGGGAGGCTGAGGCGGGCAGATCACGAAGTCAGGAGATCGAGACCATTCTGACTAACACAGTGAAAACCTGTCTCTACTGAAAATACAAAAAATTAGCTGGCCATGGTGTCAGGCGCCTGTAGTCCCAGCTGCTGGGGAGGCTGAGGCAGGAGAATGGTGTGAACCCAGGAGGTGGAGCTTGTAGTGAGCTGAGATTGTGCCACTGCACTCCAGCCTGGGCGACAGAGCAAGACTCCATCTCAAAAAAAAAAAAAAAGAACTAAAACTATAGGTTTTGCCATAAGTCACAATGGGAGTTTAGCAGTTGGGGATGAGAAAAGGCAGAATAGGGAAAAGCTGACTTCATAAGGTGGAAGTGAGATCCAGGGAGGGGGTGACAATGCAGACCTCCTCCAGGGCCCACGGAGGATGCAACGGGAGAAGTGGTCCTGGAACGCTGTCATCAGCTATGTATGGAGATGGCTATTAACTCAGGAAGCAAGTGGATGGTAGGGGTCTTTCTGGGAGTTTGTCCAACCAAATTCTTGTAAGATCAGGGATATTCAATATTACACAGAAGTAAGGGAGTAAGATTCAGCACTTAAGGATAGAAGACCTGCAGGAATTAGGTTGTCAGGGTTTCAGGTGGGCTCTACTTAAGGGCAGCTCTGGTGATGGATAAGAGAGCAGGTGAAACTGGGGTCCAGGGAGGCACTCCTAGCCAAAGTTAGGAAAGAAGGCTGGCAGAAACCAGTCCTATGACATAAAAAGTCTACAATTACATAATAAGTGTTAATTCTCAGGGAGTCCATGATCTTTCACTTGTTTTAAATGGGAATGAGGTGAGCAGGAAGAGCGATGTAATTGGAGCACACTGTTTGATGCTTGGTCTGATTCCTGAAGAGACTAAGTGAAGTTTGGTTCAGGAAATGGACAGATCTGAAGTTATACATAAGGACATTCCAGACTATGGAAGGCACGGGAAAAGGAAAGAAGTCAAGGGCTAACTTCTGTGCTCTACCTGACATACTAAAGTCCTGAAGGAAAGCAGACTTCAGGTACACGTATGCATGTGAACACGGGTGTTCTTACTCTTACACATGAAGTCAGCTCACTTTGTTCAACACCCAAATTATTAAAATGACTAAATGGGCCTGGCACATGAGGGAAAACCTATTTTGTTCTTTACTTTAATTGGAAAGCCTACAACACCTAATGCTGATATGAGGGATTTCTTTTAAACAAAAACCCTCTGGGGTTAGTGGTTCTTACATTTCAGTGTGCACAAGAATCACATGGAGAGCTTATTAATAACGTGGATTCCCAGGTTCCTGCCGCAAAAGTTCAGATCTTCTAAATCCAGAGAGGGGCCTGGGAATCCTCATAACAGCAAGAACTCCAAGTGTCCTGGATGACAGTGGCTGGCAGGACATACCATCCACCCAGCTGCAGCTTCCTCTCCATCAGGGGAGCTGAATGAATTGAGAGATCTTAATAAAGATGACCCAGGTGCACATCACAGACTGCCTTCTAAATGAGCAAAGAAAGATGAACATATATTTATGATTAAAGCTGTACTTAAAAAAAAAATACTACTCTGTAGAACATAACTTGTTGCCTTTTGGCTCTTTGAAAATGGAGGATCAGTGCATGAGAAGCAGGAACCCTTGGCTGATGTGGGATCAGGGCATATTTCCTGTGCACGCTCCTTTATCTGTGAAAAGGTCTGCGTTCTCTCAGTGGCCACACCACAGTGTGCTGCACTGTAGCGCTGTAAGCCTCTGGGGGAGGCTGAGCTCTGCCAATCCCCTCCCCCTAGCCCAGCCGGCCCCTGGCTGAGCTCCTGATTAATTCTGGGGATTCTGAGAGGTTAACCCTTCATTTGATGGCTCCAGTGGGGAGCTGAGAGATTGCTGGTAATTTTTCACTCTTGGTTCTTTTTTTTTTTAATGCAGAAATATTTTCTAAGGGAGCAAATAAAACATTATTTTTAAAACCCACATTTAAAATACATTAGCCACAGCGTTCTCTTCTTACATGATTGTATCCTCCAAACAACAATTATTTCCCATCCATCTCTCTTAACAAACTTCACATACATAGCATAAAAAATATAGCTATAATTACAGCTTTAGTTTCTCAAAATGTGCCCGACCCCCCCATTTGCTTCCTGTTCCCTTTGGAGAAAATAGTCTTTCTTCTACCAAAGATGAGATATTTTTTATTGGGATAGTTTAACTAAGCTGGAGAGATCTCCTTAATGAGATTATGTAAATGTATGCCAAGGATATAAACCACATTTTCTCAGAGAGTGGAACACTTCAAATATCATTTAATAAAACACGACCATGGGTAGAAACACCTCGAGAAATTGTTAAGGGGCAAAGCAAGAAGGCTGAACTATACACATCTGATCAAATTTCATTTGATTCAGTTACTTTATTAAAGTCTCCTAGAGAAGGACAGAGGCCCATTGTACTACTGTGGAGGGGAACTTTGTTTTTTCCTCTATCACTTGATGTGAAGGAGGGGGGTGTCGCCCTTCACGGCCCCCTGAGGCCCCTCGTGGCTTAGTGTCACTGTCTTGAGGGTAGAGAGGCAGTTCTTCTCAATATTACAGACTGCAATTGTATTTTCCAACAACATTATATAAAAAAAGACTCAGAACTAGTCCCATGTCAGGCAAGGAAGAAAAACCGCTTCCCTACTCCCTCGACTTAGCACGGCCCCGGGAAGAAGTACTATACTATATTGATGCACTTTCTTTAGAACCCCTGAGCTCTTATTAGAAAAGATATAAATATTTTCTATTTCCTATTCTATTTCCTATTAACACCTTTGTTGAATGTGCGTTTTACTTAAATGTCCTGAATTTCCCAACTAGTCTTGTTCTAAGTTAGTACTTAAACTTTGTTTCTCTTTGCTTGTTTCTCTTGAGTTTGCTAGCAGAACTTGGACCTTGGACACAGACACTAAACTGCAATACATGCAACAGATATTCAAAGACAGCCATGTACCCTCTGCCGAAGATGGTAGTCCTAGAGAGCATTCTGCTGCTGTGAGAAAATGTTAAGGCAGCCTCATGGAAGGATAGCCTCCCCAGTGCCCCCATTTAACTTCAAGGGCTCTAGCAGAATAAATGATTATATTTTGATAATAAAGGAAAATGTGAAGCCAGACACTCCTGTCTTCCTCAGCTTTAGAGGATGTGGAAGTAAAGACAATTGTCCATGTAGATGGGTGGACTGGCCCTAGGGAAATGAAACTCTGCTGTCTCTTGAGGTGAAATTTTTTTTAAAGACGCCATCTCCTTAAAGGGGAAACCACAAATAATAGTGATTCTATTTCTTAAAATTGTTTAAAGCAAACATGTGGGTCATATATATTCTGGAAAACAAAAACCCAATATTCCCCAACTTTAGATATAAAATTCCTTAGTGATCAAACCTAAAAATGATCAATTCCCAAGAGGCTGCAGTAGGTATCTGGAACTCTTAAAGTAATGAAAGGACAAAGAGACTCTCTTAAGGCATTTTAGACACAAATATATGTGAGAAAGAAAGAATGCAGACTGGAAGTCAATATTCCTCACTTTCCCTGGCATACTTGGGCAACATATAGTTCTTGTTTGATGGCAAGGACCTCCTTTCTCAGCATCTATTTTTTCATTGGGAAAGTGAGTGAGCCTGACTATACTGCATCTGAGGCCACCCCTTCCTTAGCAGGGTGTAGTTGAATCCAATCTCTTTAAGCACAAAGCCTTGACGCATTACTAAAACCCTAAGCCTCTGTAACTTTCTATCTCCATTCTCTTCTTGGTTTACACTCTTTGCTAGGCACAGATGTTCTGTGTTTAATATTAGCACAGGACATTTTCTTCCATGTTTCTTAAGCTGTAACTCTGTAATATTTTAAAAGGCTGTTTAATTCGACCCTATGTTTCATCCTAAATGAGAATAATTTCTAGTAACAATATGCCTCTCGAAATGTCTCGCTTTATGGAGTGAATGAATCCGTGGCGGTGCCAAGTACCTCTTGTGTTCAGCACCCCAGAAAGACCGCAAGCAAGCTGGAGCTGGAAGGGGCCATGGAGACCACTTGGCTAACCCTTCCACATTAAAGAAGTGAAGACTAAGGTTCGGGCAGGTGAAATGTCCTGCCCGAGGATGCAGGGCCAGTTAGCGGCAGACACAAGAAGGAAAGAGGTCTCCTAATATCTTGCCCAGCGATTTTTCTACTCTTCAGTAGTGCATTTCAGAGAACATATCCCCTTCCATTTTCCTCTTTTGTTTTCCCAAATGTGCTTATTTCTCTCTATATAAATGATTCGATCAAACTTAAGATTTTAACCTTCAAAAGACCCCACGGCACTGACATAGGTTATTATCTATTCAGCATATGCAATTCAAAACACTCATATGACTTTTGTGCGTGTCACCAGCTCATTTGCTGCATTTGGTTTATTCAGCCATGATTAGAGATAGTCATTTACAGTCACACATTTGGAAACTCTTTAACAAGCTTCTAGCAGTTTCCTTTCCAAAGCTGTTTAAATAGATGAGGGTGTGGTGTCAGCAGCGACAGCAGTTTCCTCCATACCACTGATTCCCGCTGCTATTCGTATGTCTTTATCAGGATTTCCATTTTGTAGAAAGGCTTTAAAAAAAGCCCCAAAACAAAGATGCACATTCCAGAGCCTGTAAGTCATCATTTCAGGAAGACTGACTCTAAAAATTAAAATTGAAACCACCACAAGATAACCTGAAAGTTCCCTGAAATAAAAGTCCTCCCCCTCCCCCTTTTTATTTTAAAGAATACTTTTTGAAGTAATTGGCTCAAAGACTGTTCTAGTGCAGATTGCTGCAAGTGTGCTCTTGGCAAGAACATCATAAGCACTAGAAAAACTTTAATATGCTCAAGAAGCCAAAAACAAACTGACATCAGGAACTCAAGTGTGGGAACAAACAGGGAAAAAAAAAAAAGAGAGCATCTCAATTTAATACAAACCTACATACAAAGGGACCAATTTTTATGATTCATGGTTTAGCATACAATGCAGTTGTCCTCTGAGTGAATATAGAGTAGTTATACATAAGAAATTAGAATTATCAATTTGGGAGAATTTCTCAGGAGTCCTTTTGGTATGTAATACTGCAACTATAATGCCTAAGAAACTACACATCAATGCATTAAATGAGATCAGGTTGGGATCTATTTAGAAAAGAAGAGTTTAAATTTGGAGAAGCATCTCTTTGATTTGACCTCTGGAGCAGACCTTCTGCAGGAGAACTCAAAATGAATAGCTTTACTTCTACCTGTAGCCTGGCTTTCTGGGTCTTTAAAATATGTTTGAATATATGTAGCATAAGTTGGGGGTGGAGAATTATTTTAGAAGGGTCTTCTGTATGGAATGAAATGGGAAGAATTCATCCATTTTTGCACTGTGCAATATACTCAATTCTCCCTATTCCCTTGAATATAGGAATAAAAATATTTTTTACAATTTTCCTTCCTCAAGTCATCTTCTTCTTCGCTATTTTATGGTAAGGATTCAAGGATTTGGAGATTTTCTGCATCTTTCTCCATCCACATTTCAGATTTATCCCTGATTGTGACCAACACTGACTTTACCCTGAAACTGAAAAGATCGTTCCGTTTTCACAGTCTTGCTAAGTAAGATTTCTCCTGCAACCCCCTGGAGTTCAAATGTGCTATACTTTTTTTTTTTTTTTTTTTTCCCTGGGAAACGTTTGAAGTCCCCTTTAAAAATAATGCCTTGAGGATATTTTTCCCTAATACCATTTAAAGAAACTTGAAAGCATATGGCTCTTGAAGTGCACAGGGTTCTAATGAAGTAATCAGTGCACTGCTCATATGCAGACTTCCACCAGGAGCTTTCAAACCCAGCCCAGATCAGTCTTTTGAACGAAGTGAAATTCTACAGAAACTCCTTTCCTCTCTCTGCCGGTGTAAAGGCTTAGGGAGCCACTGTGCTAAAGTGGTGACTTTCAACCTTTGAAGGATGGAAGGTGCTGGAAAGGTTGTGTTAGGATCAAAACTGTCAGTGGCCAAGCAAATCAATCTTGTAAGCTTGTAAGACAATTCAAGACAAATATTCCTCTGTAGTACACGCTCCGTCCATAGTATGGGAGGAGAAAATAAAGTTTCTATATAGGGTTCTATTTGATGTAATTCCTGGTAGCTCTACCACTACCTTAGGTGATTCTCCACACAGCCAGTGATGACTGAATAAAACAAAAACATGGGATATTAATGCACTTCCCCTGGAACTGGTACAACATGCTGTTCTCCTGCAGTTTTGCAATGGATTCTCCAAATCTATCATAATTAAAATCACACTTCTTCAGGCACAACCTCATTAGTGCCGAAATATTACATCTTGTGCTATTTCCCTGGGATTTTAGCAAAACAAGTAATGATTCTTTTGATTATTGGAGTGACTTGTGCTATCATAATTGCCAAGTAAGTATGCAACTGTTTAAAAGAACTGGAATTGGCACTTGATTTTTTTTTTTTTTTTTTTTTACTTCTTTGGTTTAGGCAGACATAACCCCCAAAGGAGAGGCTTTAGGCAGGATGGGCAAACTGATCCGGCTCACCCACAATATCTGCTTTTCCATAACACTTTAGAAGGAAGGGATGAGGCAAGCAGTTGATTGACAGATGTAGGAACTACTCACATTCAGGGGTGGGTGTCCTACTCTTTCCTGGTCTCTACACGGTCAAATAATGTTTTTCAAGTGTCCAAATAATCCTATATCACGTTGTGTGCTTCTTCCAAACTACATAATTTCATTCATTCCAAAGTATCTCTGAGATTAATTTATTGCCAGGCGCTGTTTTAGATTCTGGGGATACAGCAATGAAAAGGACACATAAAGGGGGAAAGATGAGCACTGATAAACATCTCTGGCTGATTTAAATGGCTGCTCTGGGGCCCCGAGTAAAACTGGGAAAGACGGAAGAAATGGTGTCAAGTAGTTGGGTGTCGGATGCCCCGTGAAGGTCAACTTGACAGCACTTGTTGATGTACTAGTTGTGAGGTGGCAAGAATGGAATCAAAGGACGCTCTTAAGCTTTTGGCCAGAGGGTGGTGCCACTTACTGAGATGGGAAGGGCAGGTGGACGGCAAAACATCTTGGGGTGGGTTTTGTTTTGGTCAACCTTAAGACTGAGAAATTGTCAACATTCAAGTGAAGATTCAGCTGGACTTAGACGTTTAAGTGTACTAAAGAAGTCTTGATATTTTTTCTCGATTTTATTCGGAAATCTGATATATGCTTAAATAAAAATAATTCTAGAAACTTTATCATATCCATTATGCTAAATGACCTTGACAAAATGGAGAAATTTGTGATGTGCACCTTGTAATCTCTGATTTCTTTTTAATCCACGTCTAAAAGGACAATTGGAAGTATTTTGTGATAAAACACACTACTCAGTCAGGACTAAAGACAAGCAAAATCAGGCCAGGTAAATAATGACAATCTTCCATTACAATTATAAAGAGCCTGCAAGATCTTTTTACTAGACAAATTTTATTTTTCGTATACTTTCTTAAAACATTATTTCCAAAGCACCTAGCTTTCCACGTGAAGAAACAAATTCAAAATCCAGGGCTGAAGAATAAATCTGTGTATTCCAGGTCACCTTCAGCTCCAGATACGGAAGTATACACAGCACTGTGTTTAAGAATGTTTCATATGAATGCTCTGCAATGGGGCAAGCAACCCCTCTAGACCCTGCCACTTCCCATTTTGCCTGATCTCTGGGAGACATTTGAGTTTATGACCAGGAGAAAAGAAGACAATATACGGAGCTTCCTCTTGATAGAATGTACTGGCAAATATTTAGAGAACATTGGTCTACTTTGAAAAGGCTTCCCTTTCAAAAACACTTCTGCAGAATACTGTGGGTGGCACGCTTTCCCAAAGCAATGACCTTCCCATAGCTGCTGGAGGACTGCTATATATGTTTGGCCTCTTTAATCCCAATAAAGCAGCAAGGAGGGCTTAGGTGGTAATTTATTTATAAGAAATTATAATAAAGCATCAGCAGGTTGAATGCTGTATAGAAAAGTGGGAGGAAAAATGTACAGAGGCAGGAGATCTAAACTTAGAAGTGGGCATTATGACAAACTTTTGGTTTATCTACCCTTGGAATCAATTTTGTCATTTTTAATTGACTGATTTTCCCTTGTTTGCTTAACATTTATTAATTGATTGCTATGCTCATGCAATTAATTCAAAAGCTGGCAAGTTTAACACAGAGAAATTAATTTTCTTTTACCAACATGCCACTTAAAATACATTTTTGGAAGCCTGGGTTACCAGGAAATTACCTTCAAATTAATCAACAAGGAAATTAGATGGTAGTGTCCCTTGACATCTGTCAATCCAAAATATGTCAGTTTCTTCCTTTTGTTTGAGTAGGCTTTTTCTGCTGAGTAAGGAATAAGAAAAACCTTGGATGTTAAAGTAGAAATACCCTGCATCTTAATAGGCAGAGAAAAAAAAGCAGTTCCTTTGTATAAATATGCAATGTTTAAACGAATATTATTTTTCATTGAGAAGAATTTCTAGGAAAGAGGTAAATTTCATTAGATGACACAGAAATTAAACTCATGGCCTTCTTCCCTAAACAGTTCTTTGGTTGCTTTTCTTTATTTTCCCCTATTTAAACCCTTAATAGGAGTCAACACTTTGCTAGGCCCTATGGGGCCAGCTTGTCCAGGAGTTGTACACATTGGCCAAGCTCTGAATGAGACCTACAGAGGGATGCCCTGTGCAGAAGTAGCAAAGAGGAGAGCCATCCTGACAAGGCACTAGGGCGAGCCTCTCGGGGAGGAGGCAGCATTTGAGTTAAATTTTTATGGGTGAGTAGGATTTGACTGGCATTAGGTCGGAGAACTATTATAAGCAAAAGCACAGAGACACAAAACTGCTTTTTGTGTTCAGAAATGGAGAGGAGTGCAGAGAGAGGACAAAGTGGAGTAGGTGGGGAGGTGCTGGAGGAGGTGAAGCAGGCTGGATTGTGGAATGCTATAAATGCTGTACAAAGGAGTTGTGACTTCATGTTACAGACAAGGGGGGGACCACAGAAGAATTCTGAAGAAAGGATTATATGACTGGAGCTGAGATTTAGGAAGAAAACTGTGAGAGCTTTCATTCACTCATTCATTCAATGTTTAATTAACCTTTGTAAGGCACTGCTCTGTGCAGGCACTGAGGCATAATTACCAAGGAGCTCAGAGTCCGTCTGTGTTGACCTGATGATTGTGTGATCAGGGCTGTAACGGAAAGGTGAATAAAACGAATGGCCTCTCCAGATGAGGGTAAAGAATGAATGTCAGTAGGACTAGTGTCCAACTGGCTACTCAGGCTTTAACCTTGGACCACTTTATTTCTGCTAATGTTTCCATTTCATCAGCATTCAAAGACAGAAAAGGGGAGTGCATCAATTTTCTTGGACTCATCCTTGATCCTCTTTCTCTCATTTCCCAGATCCAGTCAATCATTAGGATCCAGGAATGTTCTCTTACTTCTGATGGTATATCCATTCCAAGTGCCATTACTATAATACAAATTCTTGTAATCTCACATCTGGACAATGGGGTGGGCAGCTGCCTAACTGGTTTCTCTCATTTTTTTCCCCCATCTTATTTTTCTCCACTCTGGTCCAACCTGCATTTACTGTCAGATTCATCTTCCTAAAGCATCTTTAAGGAAGTAGACCAGGAGCTATAGGGTCTACATTTGCCTGTATAACTTTGGAGCAGCAGCAGGGCCTCTGTGGGCCTCAGTTCCCCATATGTCAAACAGCGGTGACCATCCTCTCCATCCCTGTCTTACACAATTGCTGAGAAAATCGAATGAGGTGGTGCATTTAAAAATGCCTTGAAAATGGTGTAGCACCATGTAGATAATCAAATTGTAGCATTGTCACTATCACCACTCAAGAGCCTTGATTGATTCTGGAATAAAATTCAGACCACTTAGCTCATCATGAAAAGCTTGTGTCCATTCAGTCTCAAGCTTCAGTCCCAAGCCAAGACAACTTGACTTATCTTCCATGACTTCCCTCCCTGGACTCCAGATGCTTTGTCCAGCATCTCCTGAATCTGCCTTGTGTTTATCTTCTCCATATCTTTTCTCACATCACCTTTCAGACACAGAATTCCTTCCCCATGCCCCACCATCAGTGGAAATAATAATCATTCTTCAAGGGTGATATCAAAGCCCTTTTCCTGTTCTTGGACACTTTAGCCCAATGCTGTCCTCTTCCCTTTGAATTCCTACTATTGTCTCGGCTACCCAGTCAGCACCTAGGTATGTACTACCAGGGATTGCACTCTTGCTGTCTCTGCCTTTGTCTCTGACTCTGTTTTTCTCCTGATGGCATAGAATGCATCCTTTATTTCTCTGTGTACCTCATAGGACCAGACTACAGGATGACTGACTGCTTAGATGCTACATCTGTCTACTGCATGAAGCCTCACGAAGCTCTTAACTTTCTTTCTTTTTTTAAATCCATACAATAACCTCTAAGGTAGGTAGAGCACATATTAGTATCTCCTTTCTATAAATAAGGAGCTGGAGGCTAAGAGAGATGAAGTGTTTGGTTATGATGACACAGTTAAAATATAACTCTGACATTCCTCCAAGCTCTTTCATAGACCACCTTGCATCTCTTGCCACTCCCAATTGCTATTTTGATCCATCTGAGCAGTCTAAATCTGTCTGGTTCTCCCTTTTACTTCAAAAACCTTTCAGTATAAGATTCCCTTTAGAAAACATATTAGTAAGATTCTTCTTGGGGGTTAGTTACTTCGTGAATACAACCGGGTACTGCAAGAAGCCACCCAACTGGGACTCCAGACAATGTCCAGGGCATTCACTGTGTAGTAGGTGGGTCTGGCTCATCTGGGCCCTCTTACCCTTTCTCCCTCAAGAAACTTATGGTCTCTGTATTACTCATTACTGACTCTGATAAATGATTACTTTATTTCAATGCAAAGAGGGATACATAAAGGTTTCAATTACTAATAAAAAAAATCAAACTTAAGGTTGGATAACTGCTATGGTTTGGGTGTTCATCCCCACCAAACTTCACGTTGAAATTAGATCTTCAATGTTGGAGGTGGGACCTAGTGGGGAGGTGTTTGGGTCATGGGGGCAGAACCCTCATGAATAGATGAATGCTCTCCCTCAGGTGTGAGTAAGTCTCACCCTATTAGATCTCAGGAGAGCCGGTTGTTAAAGACCTGGCACCTCCCACTGTCTTGCTTGCTTCCTCTCTTTCCATGACATCACTGTACCTGCCAGCTCCCCTACCCCTTCTGCCATGAGTGGAAGCAGCCTGAGGTCTCACCAGAAGTTGAACAGATACAGGTGCCATGCTTCCTAGATAGTCTGAAAAACCATGAGCCAAATAAACCTCTTTCCCTTATAAAATACCCAGCCTCTGGTATTCCTTCATAGCAACACAGAATGGACTAAGATAACATTATTATTAAATAACACCAGACAGCTAATCTTAACATTAACCTAAGTGAGCAACAACAACAAGGAGTCCTGAAAGGCCCGTAGGCCCACAGGCCCACCTGGTCTACAATGCAGCCTAATCATATCAGCCATGATTCATGGCCACTCCTAAATAATCCTTTCCCCTGAGGCAATCCACAGACCCCATTGCAGGGATGGCATCATGGCAGTAACTTTCAGCTATTTTCCCACTTTTATTTTATGAACATACCTTCTGCCTCTGCCCTCTTCAGAAATAAAATGGGTAATCTGAAGGCTTCTATTAAAAGTGGCTTTTCTTCACAAAAATAAATAGAAATAAAATGAGAAGATCAATTACTTGTGCTAAACATAAGCTAAGCCAATATATTCTGAAATGTTAAAACCTTAGATTTTACAGTTATAATCCAATAAAGATAATATTGGATATTCATAGTAACTTAGAGTTTACAGAATATTTTTCACTCATATTATCTTACATTAACCTCATAATAACTCTATGATGTTTCAGGAGAGGTACTATTATCCTCTTTCAACAGACTTAGGCAGGCTAAATGAGTTCCCCAAGGTCAAATATATACCAAATGGCAAAATAAGGACTAAAACCTACGTCTGTTGATCCTAAGGCCAGGGCTCTCTACATTCTACTGAGTTATCAAAAACAACAATATGTGTCTCCATTTGACTTACTCTCACTGTCCCTATCTAAAGATTTGTCCTGCTGTGTCCGTGGTATCGTCTATGAGACATGTCATGGCAGTTATCCCAATTAACTTCAAACAAACAGTCCAGTGAGAAATGCAGATGTTTCAAAAAGGCCCCAAATGGTTTATTCTGTCAGGTGTACCTCACAATAGTCAAACACCATGTCTACAGGCTTTTGAGCTCTACGATTCTATGATTTTCAAGAGGGAAAGGGAAAAGAGAGAGAGAACCTTGAAATATTTTGTGGCATTTGTTCTTGGGGACTAAGGACAGTAAAGCTGGTATGCTGTTCTCTAAGATGGATTACCTGTTTGTACCTCTGTCTCTCAGGAAATTCGGTGGGATGGGGATGAGGATGCAGATCTCTGGACTGGCATAAAATATTGCCTGCACATTCCACTGAAGCCATGGTCTTCCTCTGACCATGCTACCGCCATGGAGCCAGCACTCTGAGCCTGACTGTAGCCCACTATCTTCCCCTGCTCCTAGGCATTCCATGAACATGAGGTCAGGGAGGAAAGGCAGCTGGGGAAGAAGGGAATGAGGACTTCCTTGGCCTCCCTAGTAGGCGAAATGTGTCTTGAATGTCATCCATTTCCATATTCCTCTCCTCCCTCCTGTTGGTCAAAGGCTCTCACTCTGCTGTATCTCTTCTGATACCCAGGATTCCAAATCACACTTTATTCCATCCCTCACACCCCACCTATTTCCTTAGTGCTCAGTTTTAAAGAATATAAGGGAAAGAAGCCCTCTAATATTAGACAGCAATGCTTTACTGCAGTACAGATCACTGTCTGTCTGTAATGTAGCTTCTTTCATTCGCCCAATTCTTTCTCCAGCCGCCACCCCAGCGGGGGTGTGGGACACCTCCAAGCGGATGTTTCTCCTGCTGTGCATCTCACTGGTTACCTTATTTTCTTAATAGGCTCAGGCAGCAACTACTGTAGGGAAACTGATTTTCCTCTTTACAACTATCTGAAGAGAGGATTGCTACATCTCAACCCCTGGGAGCTTCTTCTGTGCTGAGGATCCCTTAAGCCCCCGGCACTGGGAACTGAGGGAGGCCAAGCTTCAGGCATGGTTAACTTTTCCCTAGGAAAAGAGAGCTCCGTATTTTGTTGCTCTTGTAGCACGGACATTTGCCCATACTTCAGTGGGAGGGAAAACGAGAGGGAACAAATTTGGGAAATACAAGCTTAGGAAAAAATAGATCACTTACTTTCCCCAAGAAGTGTTCTCATAGTGTTTGCCTGTTGTAGCTGCTGAAGTCAGATCAAGGAACCTGTAGATTTCTCTGGGTATATATTTTCTTGTTTTGTAGGGTATTGGCTGCATGATCTGATAAAAAGCTGTGACTAAATGAACCCTACAATTTGTATTCCCACAGCCACAAGTGTATTGGCTACTTCTTTTCCTCCCCTCTTTGGCTCTGGAAGGTTCATTACTTACAGTTACTGCAGAATCAATCTGAACTGGCCAAAATCAGTGATGGAATTTATAGCATAATAAATGCCCTGCCGCACAAATGCAGTTACACATGAAAGGCTTGGGAATGTTCTTTTGAGCAATCCTTCTACATTGTGGAGTGTACATTTTTTTTTTTTTTTTTTTTTTATCAATTTAACAGAATCATCTTAAGCATATTTTGAGAAGTATAATCCTGACAGCTACAGAGCAGATTTTCCCTGAGGCAGGTATTGTTGCAGAAAAACAATATTATTGATAAAAATCTTAGCATATTGGAACATGGAAGGGAAACTAAATACATCTTTTTCATTCTTCACACCAATCCTTTAGAGCTCCATTTTCCAACTTCACATTGCTTTCCACTTTCTCTTTGAATTTTTATTTTTGTAAAAGTGTTTTAACACTTCTCGAAGCACACTAATGAACTGTTCTTTAAGAAGAATCAGCCGTACCAAAGTTGGCTTTGAGAGGCAGGCAGAATTTGAAGTGCACTCAAAAGATAATGCACAGATTGGGGTATCAATGATTTTCCTTTTTAAAAGTCAGCAAGTTAAAAGATTACATTGGTATCTGGCCCATTTTTCTTGCTAAGTGCCCATATTATGGGTGAATCCTGTTTTACAGCATTCTGATACACAGAGAGTTGAACTTGAGCGTGAAACATTGAAAAAAAAATCAGAAAGACAGATGGTAGGCCGTCCTCCCCAAAACTCAATTTCATGTTATGCATGTGATTGCTAATAGGCAAGCACTAAAAAACAATTTTCCTTGACGGAGAAGGGCTGATAAATTGTCAACATAAAGTTAGACTGTGGTTGCTCCAGTGATCGAAAGCTCGTCTGTGAGTTTGGTCCCATCAAAGTCAGCTTCTTACAACCGTATCAAAATTTATGAATGCATATGTCTATAAAGTGATGGAAAACAACCCATAATGCATGTTTGTTTATTGTGTATCAGCTCTGTGTTGCTTTAGTACATGCAAAAAGCCCAAACAAACACCTAAACCCAACTTGGTCCAGTTCTCTTTTTTAGCTTCTGCATATGAAAAAGAGCCAAGAGTCAACTGGGGATGATGTCCCCTTCTATCCTGAGATCTGACTTAAACAAAAATATCTACTGTTAAATGGCTCTTGCATGGCTTGGGAGTGTACTCCATGGGGTTATACTAGCTTTGTGGTGGCAGAAGTAGGTGCATTTGAGAGCAGTTGAGAGCACTGGTTATCTGGAGAAGAAAAAGATGTTTGAGAAAGAAAAAAATAAAATAAAATCAAGCAGCTGAAAGCAACTCAGCTCATGATCTGCAATACAAAGCACCAAAGTTTCATATTACATTATACATATATATATATATATATATATATATATATATATATATATTTTTTTTTTAATATACTTTCAGTTCTAGGGTACATGTGCACAATGTGCAGGTTTGTTACATATGTATACATGTGCCATGTTGGTGTGCTGCACCCATTAACTCGTCATTTACATTAGGTATATCTCCGAATGCTATCCCTCCCCCCCCCCACATCATATTATATTTAATAGAAAGGTAAAGCCTATGCAGATGCTGCAAAAATATTTAGAAAGGGAGAGGTTTTCTTTGTTTTCTTTGTGAAAATTATGTTTTTTAAAAAGTAATAATTCAATCCAGGAATATAAAGGTTTATTTTTTGGGAAGAAGGAGACAAAGGGGTGAAAATTTGCTCCTATTGAAAATCTAGTAGTCATGTACTGTATTTGATTTTTTTAAAAAACACTTATAACATTGAATATTTGCATGGTTGTGAAACTCATATTTTATGTCATCAGTTACACGTGAGAACTGTTGTTTTAATTGCAGATCAGTTGTAACTGATGTGACATGCACACATCTTACTGGGACAAAGAGATCGGGTACTCAGACAACACTGTTTACAAAGGTTACTATAATTAGTAGAAATTCTGAATAGCCAACCAAAATCAGAATTAAGTGAGTTGAAGAACAAATACAATTTTTCTAATGAGAGACAGTTACCATCTTGAAAGGTCAGGGGTTTTACTAAATGGTATATTCAAGGGAAACCATAGGCTGCTTGAAATGTAGCTTTTGCTTGTATTTTACCAAATACAGAGATATTTCCATTAATCTAGATACCTAATGGTGTGTAGACCAAGTGCTAAGTTACTGAGGTCTCTGCAGTGCTTCATATCTCTGATGCGTTTTGCAATGCCAGCTTTCAGTGCATACAGGTCTTAGTTTTTTTTCCCTTGAGTTACTGGTTCTAGGATCATACTCCTCTTCTCCAAATGCCTATTTATATGAGCAATTTGAGATTAAGGGGAAAAAGTCCCTGCACTCATGTTGGCAGAATGGTAGAAGGAAAAATGAATGGAAAAAATTCCAAAAGGATGATTTAATGACTTATTTAAATCTATGTACTTACTCTCTTACCTAATAGGCTGAGAACAGCCTTCATGTTCTCCTTGTTAGAAAATAATGTTCTTTCTCTTACAATGATTCCACAAAATTTTATTGACATGAAACACTCTTTATCTTCATCCTTGTGACCCCAAACATTGATTAGTCTACGGGGCTGGCATTATACCACGTGAAGGTTCCTACTCTTGTCTACATATGCCAGTTCAGCTTACATATCTTTATTCCTGATACCCAGATTTCCTTCTGCTCACTACACTTGATGCCTTCATCTCTTTACTGATACCATTCCCTCTGTTTAGAGTTCCCTTCCTTCATATCTTTGTAGGTGAGCCTATCCCTTAAGAGCTGGCTAACATGATGCTGTCTTTGAGATCCTCTCTTTTTACACCAGATAGAATCATTTGCTTTATCCCATTGCCCTTGGAACATACCTCTATTATAGCACATATATCACATTATCTCTTCTTTGTGTGCCTGCATAAGTCTAGACTCTACTCTCTGGATCAAGGACTCTGTTTTATCCATCTTTGTCTTCCCAACACCCAGTACAGTATATAATACACAACAGGTACACAATCAGTATTGACCACATGATTGAGTGAAATCAATTCCTAAATACTCTGAACAAAGGGTGATTTGAAGAATGAAAGTTATAGATCATTCTTGGTTACACTAGACTTCTCTTTTGTTTTCTCAGGTTATTACAAACTGAGAAAGCGTCTTTTCAAAAACCTTTCCATTATGTAGATGTAAATAAAGCTTTGGGGAAAAAAAGATATTCTAAAACTCTAGTTGGAATACTTAAAATTACTTATTTCATATCAGGCTGGAAGGAGCTGAAGTAGACGAGCTCTAGGGTCGGCATATGCCTTGTTCAGCTTTCTTTAAAGGCATGGGGAGTAATAAAGCTCTCCATTTTATCTCCGGTGAAATAATACTGCTGAAATATCACCTCATTTTTGATGTCAGTGATGATTTCTTCTTATCTCCATGATGTCAAAAGGGAATTATTATTATTAGAATGACAGAGTACTAATGATGCTGTAAAAAAAAAAAAATGAATAGCTGAAATCATCATAACCCAAGCATCCAACGTATCCCTTCTTGACAAAGCCTCACTGTTTGGTACTTTGAACGGAGTCACTCTGCCATATCACAGCTGTGTAAATTTTTTTCTAAGCAGGAAGTAAATCAAGAGCAGGTGTCTATGAATTTTCACTAGCAGAGTACCATCCTTAAAAAATTTTTAGGACTGGATGGCATGATTAGGACGTGTGATTTATGAATGCAAGAGATAAAAGATTCTTTGGGGGCCAAAATGTCCTATGGACTCTTGTGACACATCTCCACTGATGTTTTTCCCAAGAAGAGGAGCATTGTGTGGGGAGGAAGATTGGACAATGGCCTTTCTAGGCTTTGCAATCTGTCAGCACTCTGTGGGACAGTGATGGTATGGTGTGTTGGTTCTGGGCTTCACTCCCTTTTTTACTTACTGAGTGCTGTGCATCAATCTGTGTCTACTTTAGGGTTCTCGGAGTGCATGAGAACCTGGAGGTGCTAGGCACTGCCACCTTTGTGTCCTAGAGATCAAATCCACAGAGCTTAACATCCCTCTGCTCTGCCAAGGGGCTTGGGATCTGGCCACTATGAGTTGTTGGGTGAATTGCATCACTCTCTGTATCATTTCAGTATAAAGAAAAGCCACATTTCATAGAGAAGATAGTAATTCATAATAAATTCAAGAATATTTTACATTCCTATTATGATATTTTTCTTTGAGGAGTTTGACAATTATAATATTGTTAATTCCACTCATCATAGAAGAGCATTTACCCAAGACTCAACTGCCTATGGGGCTATTCTAGGCAGTTAAACATTTCAAGTCCCTAAAACTGGAAACGTACACCCATTTCAGATAACAGCGGCATAGGTATTCACCAATAAGCCAATTGCAAATAATTAAAGAAGAAGATAGATAAATTTAAAAAGAACATGATGCTGTGTATTATTTGGTATAATCAGAGGGGTGAGTATATATTGTGTTTAAAGTTAGTGAGGAAAAGAAATTTGCCACTGTTTATGGAGTAAGGCAAAGGAGTATTTCTCTCTAATCATCATTATTTTTTGTCTTCAGTTGAGGATCTAGATGAATTTCTGAGACTGGTTGGTTTTAGTCCATCCATAGTCTAAGAACAAGGTACAAAAGTTCACTGACCCCTCCCTAAAACTTACAAAATCCTTCCCAGACCTCTTTCCTCTGGTGGCATTCATTTGGTTAAATGTTTCCTAGAATATTTCAGATTCTCAAACTAGCCTTGACCACGAGGCAATTTGACAGTTCTTGGTGACTCTGACCCTGTGAGAACTTCTGCGCAAACTTTAATTTCCCTCTTCCCAGAAATCAGGGGCTGCTCCTGGGTAGGCCAGTCCTCTATTCCGTTTTACTCAGAATGTCCCAAAGGGGCTAAAGCACTAATGCACAGAGTGGAGCTCAAAGGCAGGTACTGTCAACCAACCATCAATGACGTCAAAGTCAATTGTTTGCTTTGTTTTCATCAAGGAAATAGAGGCCCAGGATAATCAGGCTGTTTGTCCGACACTGCAGAGCAAGTAAGAAGCAGAGTGCCGGTAGTGGGATGAAATGTTCTGACTCTCCCCACCAGGTGTTCCCCTATTAAGGCACTCTGTTTTTCATGACTTCTACAAGGAATCATGAGTTTGAAGGACATTTGATAAGGGGCTGTTGAGGACTGTTAAATATATTCAAAACTACCAAGTAATAATCAAGTATCTCTTGATTGTACTTCCAGAGCTCTAGCCCCTAGAATTGGGTACAAGTGGGGTACAAGTTAAACACACATTGATTTTTAAAAAACTGAATATGATAGCATAAAAAATATGTCATAGAATGTGTCACCCATTAGTGTAGGCTTTTTAAACAGAAAAGTTATAGTATCATCTTATCCTTATCATCAGGGCCCCAATACTAAAAACACTTGTATAATTCCACTGGCTACATATTCTCATCTCTAAATTTCTTTTCAAGGGACTAGAACACTGACTGAAGGAAGATGTAGAACAATGACCCAAGGAAGAAATATGTTCTGGCTTAGTACAAATGATGTCTAATATTTATAAATTCATTCATTTTTAAAAAAACAAATGTTTATATTGAATTTCTACTGTGTGCCTGAAACTGTTATAGGAATTTCCTGTTGCACTGTAGTAGGGGAGGAGAACTACATACAAATACATGTATAAGATAGTGTCAGGTTGTGTTAAGTGTGATGAAGAACAGTAAGGAGCAGGATAAAGCGGATGATGGCGTGCAGAAGGAACACTTGATATACTGTAGATGGGGAGGTGAGGAAAGTGATGTTTAGGCAGAAATCAAAGTGAAATGCAGGTATGACCCATGGGAATATATCAGGACAATATATACTTTAGAGAGAATTAAAAGCAGATGGGAAAGCCCTGGTAGAAGGGAGATGTAAATGCTGCTATAAGTCAAGGGATAACTTATTTGGGTTGTCTCCGTAGACAGTTGCCCAACTATGAGCCAAAGGTGATGTTTCCAACATAGCCACTTAGAGATATCAATTGCTCACTGGTAGTTCCAATAAGACATACACCCACCCAGGCAGCAGCCCAAAGCTTCTTCCCTAGATGTAACTACAGAGGATTGAGAATTTGATTACACAGATGATTCTTTTGTCTAAATCAGAGTCTTATTACTCAAATCATGTTGTGATGAGGTCATTCTTTTCATTTGATGGTGGGATGAGGGGCATCCCTAGAGGGATGGGGCAGATAAAATTGGTCCCTTGTCCCCTGGAAAGTCACTATGATGGAGCTATCAGCTCCAGAATCCTGGCGGTCTTCTTTTATTAGAATGAGTAGGTAGAGGGCCGGGAGCTGTGGCTCATGTCTGTAATCCTAGCACTTTGGGAGGCCGAGGTGGGCAGATCATGGGGTCAGGAGTTCGAGACCAGCCTGGCAAACATGGTGAAACCCCGTCTCTACTAAAAATACAAAAATTAGCCGGGCATGGTGGCGGGTGCCTGTAATCCCAGCTACTCAGGAGGCTGAGGCAGGAGAATCATTTGAACCCAGGAAGCAGAGGTTGCAGTGAGCCGAGATCGTGCCACTGCACTCCAGCCTGGGCAACAGAGAAAGATTCCATCTAAAAAAAAGAAAAAAAAAAATCGAAAAAGAATGAGGTGATATGAGTTGATAGAATCCCCTAAGGAATGTCACATAGTATGTCTCCGGTGCAGCAGGGTTCAAGCCACAGGGGCAGTTTGCCTTCCCCGCAGGTTCAGTTTCTGGGATATAGATGCTCTAATCAAACCATGGAGACTTATGGGCTATATAGGAGGCTTAGAAGCTCCATTTATTCCAGAGATCAACAACCTCAAATTGGTCCTTTCCCTACTTCATTTCTTGCATTAAGGGCTGTATTAGTCTTCCCATGATGCTAAATCAATTCCAAAGAAAACCATTTGGTATGTGCTTCTTTTGTTAAAGGAACAGATGACGTATTTCAGTCATATTTTGTCCCTTATAATCAAATCAACATTCAGGACACTTAAGCAAGAGAAATTTCCCAGAAATAAATGCATTTTCTATATTTGGAAGAAATCATTTATTATTCTAGAGCTCACATAACTTCCAGGAGATAATCTGAAATATTACTGATGAATTACTATTTTTCATAGGTACAGGTGCATCTGCAGAGGTGTAGAAATTAAGGTTTTGTATAGTCTAGATTCACCTCCATACATGAAATTTCACATGTAGACATGGATTGTATGTGTTCACTATGGGCCAGGCATTGTGGTAAGCACTTTACCTGCATCTCATTTTATTTCACAATAGCCTTATGAAGACGGTTGTATTGGTACTCTCGTTTTACAAGAAAAAATCCGGATGCTTAAAGAAGTTAAATAAAAGTCACAGACCCAGGAATGCAGGACTAAGTCCAAATCCTCAGCTGTCTGATGTCACAGCTGCTCTGGTTGTCACTCTTCAGTAGAGTAATTTTGAGGTAATAAAGGTCAAATGGTAACATACATTCCTTGTTTTCTGTTTTATTGTGTTTCACATGATTGCACTTTCTAGATACTGTGGTTCTTCTCTGGTCTGGCTCTGTCACCCAGGCTGGAGTGCAGTGGCACGGTCACGGCTCACTGCAGCCTCGAACTCCTGGGCTTGAGCGATCCTACTGCCTCAGCCTCTTAAGTAGCTAGGACTCTACGAGTGTGCCACCATGCCTGGCTAAGTATTTTTATTTTTGTATTTTCGTAGAGAGGGGGTCTTGCTGTGTTGCCCAGGCTGGTCTTGAATGCCTGGGCTCAAGCAGTCCTCTTGCCTCAGCCTCCCAAAGTGCTGGGATTACAGGTATGAGCCACTGCACATGGTCTAGATACTGTGCTTTATACAAATTGAAGGTTTGTGGCAATCCTGCTTCAAACAAGTTCATTGCTGCCATTTTTCCAATGGTGTGTGCTCACTTCATCTCTGCATCACATTTTGGTAACTCTTACAACATTTCAAACTTCATTATTATTATTATTGTTATTATTTGTTTTTTCGGGATGGGGTCTCACTCTGTTGCCCAGGCTGGAGTACAGTGGTGTAATCTCAGCTCACCGCAACCTCTGCCTCCTGGGCTCAAGCAGTCCTCCCACCTCAGCCTCCTGAGTAGCTGAGACCACAGGCAAGTACCACTATGCCTGGCTGATGTTTTTGTATTTTTGGTAGACAGGGTTTCGCTATGTTGCTCAGGCTAGTCTCGAACTCCTGAGTTCAAGCGATCCTCCCACCTTCGCCTCCCAGAATGCTGGGATTACAGGTGTGAACCACCATGCCTGTTGTATTATTATTATACCTGTTGTAGTGATCTGTGATCAGTGATCTTTGATATTACTATTATAATTATTTTGGGGTACCACGAATCATGGTTCAAATAAGAGGTGAACTTAATTGATAAATGCTGTGTGTGTTCTGACTGCTCCAGTGACCAGCTGTCCCCAGTCTCTCTCCCACTCCTCAGGCCTCCTTATTCCCTGTGACACAACAGTATTGAAATTAGGCTAATTAATAACCCTGACATGGCCTTTAAGTGTTCATGTGAAAGGAAGAGTTGCACATCTCTAACTTTAAATCAAAAGCTAGAAATGATGAAGCTTAGTGAGGAAGGCATATTGAAAGCTGAGATTGGCCAAAAGCCTCTTGGTGCCAGTTAGCCAACTTGTGAATACAAAGGAAAAGTTCTTGAAAGAAAATAAAAGTGCTACTCTAGTGAACACACAAATGATAAGAAAGTAAAACAACTTTACTGCTGTTATGGAGAAAGTTCTAGTGTTCTGGATAGAAGACCAAACCAGCCATAATGCCAAGGCCTAATCCAGAGCACGACCTTTAGTTCAGTCTCTCTTCAATTCTACAAAGGCCGAGAGAGATGAAGAAGTTGCAGAAGAAACAGTGGAAGCTAGCAGAGGTTGATTCATGAAGTTTGAGGAAAGAAGCCATCTCCATAACATAAAAGTGCAAGATGAAACAGCAAGTGCTGGTGTAGAAGCCGCAGCAAATTCTTCAGAAGATCTAGCTAAGATCACTGATGAAGGTAGCTACATTAAACAACAGATTGCTAATGGATACAAAACAGCCTTCTGTTGGAAGAAGATGCCATCTAGGATTTTCATAGCTAGAGAGAAGTCATCAATGTCTGGCTTTAAAGGACAGGTGGATTTTCTTGTGAGGAGCTAATGAAGCTGCTGACTTTAAGTTGAAGCCAATGCTCACTTATTCTGGAAATCCTAGGACTCTTAAGAATTAAGCTTTTAAGAATTATGCTAAATCTACTCTGTCTATGCTTTAGAAATGGAACAATAAAACCTGGATGACAGCACATCTGTATATTAGCATGGTTTACTGAATATTTTAAGCCCACTGTTGAGACCTACTGCTCAGAAAAAAATACTCCTTTCAAAATATTACTATTCACTGACAATGCACCTAGTCATCCAAGAACTCTGATGGCAACATACAGGGGGGTCACTGTTGTTTTCATGCCTGCTAACACAATATCCATACTGCAACCCATAGATTAAAGAGTAATTTTGGCTTTCAAGTCTGATTATTTAGGAACCATGTTTTGTAAGGCTGTAGCTGCCATAAGTAATGCTTCCTCTAATGAATCTGGGCAAAGAAAATTGAAAACCTTCTGGAAGGAATTCACCATTCAAAATGCCATTAAGAACATTTGTGATTCATAAGAAGAAGTCAAAATATCAACATGAACATTAGTTTGAAAGAAGTGTATTCTAACCCTCATGGATGACTTTTAGATGCTCAAGACTTCAGTGGAGGGAATAACTGCATATATGGTGGAAATGGCGGGAGAACTAGAATCAGAAGTAGACTATAAGGATGTGACTGAATTGCTCTAGTGTCGTGATGAAACTTAAATGGATGAGTAGCTGCTGCTTATGGGTGAACAAAGAGAGTGGTTTCTTGAGATGGAACTTGCTGTTGGTGAAGATGCTGTGGCCATTGTTGAAATAACAAAGGATTTAGAATATTCTATAAACTTAATTGATACGGGTTTGAAAAGATTGACTTCAGTTTTGAAAGTTCTACTGTAGGAAAAATATTATCAAACATCATTGCATGTTACAGAGAAATCTTCATGAAAGGGAGAGTCAATCTATGTGGCAAACTTCATTGTTGTCTTATTCTTAAAACTTGCCACAGCCACTCCAACCTTCAGCAACCACCACCCTGATCAGTCAGCAGCCATTCACATGGAGCCAAGACCCTCTACCAGCAAAAACTTCACTGAAGGCTCAGATGATTGTCAGCATTTCTTAGCAATAAATCACTGTTAAATTAAGATATGCACATTCCTTTTTAGAAATAATGCTATTGTACACTTAATAGACTACAGTATAAACCTAACTATTATCTGCACTGGGAAACCAAAAATTTCACGTGACTCATTTATTCCCACGTTTGCTTTATTGCCATGGTTGGAACCAAACCTGCAGTATCTCCAAGATATATGCCTGTATCTGGAAACCTTTGATGTCTGTAAAGAGTTTAGTAACTGCTATTTCAGACCACCAGGTCAAGAGATTACTTTAGTGAAACAGAAATTTGGGGTCTCTGCAGCTATTGTTAGGACATCTCGGTATGTTAAAGAGTACAAGACCTGAAGAAAAATGACTTGTGCTTGTGTTTGTGTTTTAGTTCTTAGGTCTGTTTTACAACTAATTGTAATAGGCCAAAGTCTCATAATAGTGATAATTATATAAATAAATCTATTAGGTTGAGAAGGTATTTACAGAGGCATTAACAATAACTTTTAGGGGCATTAGTTGGTTAAAAGACATTATAGATAGGAAAGTTTGTTAATTTTTTCATCAACATTGTCATTTTCAAAGTGATCATCACTTTTGTTATTCTTAGCTAGCAAAGACTCAGAAAACTGATCTGAAAAGACGCAGTATTAGTCAGAGAAGAGATACTGTTAACTTCCCTACCTGCTTCCTTAAATCTCTGTAGTGCAAAACGAAGGATCTGTAAGTTAGCAACATACTTGGGCTGCAGTCACTGACATACTTAGAATTTAAAGACACTTCCCAGAATGGCTAGTGATTATGCCTCTAGCTGGTAAAATAGCTAGCTGATTAGTCCCAGCAGAAATGACATACCCCAAGCTGGAACTACTATCGTGCCTTGGTAATGGGAAATAAATTCTTTAAGATCAGAAACAATGTTGGCTGTATTTAAAATGACACTGGAAACCACGTTGTAATGGACAATTGTGCAGAGGTGGGCAGAGACTAAAACGAGGTAATAGGATTTTAAAAATTTGATTTTATTGGTTCTCTCCTCTATTAGCATTTTTCATCAGGATAACCTCTGCCTGTAAGTTCCACCCTGGAAATTTTTTCTCCTTCAATTTATCCTGGGTGTCTGGGTTGATTGAAAGGCAATAAATGCATAGCCTTAGAAACCCTGAATGGGTTGACAGAATTTTTGGTCTCTGAAAATTCATCTATTGATTTGACGAGACAGTTACATTTTGCACAACTTGGAATGCTGTAGTCATCATTTCAAGACAACACAAAGCTGAAGCAAAAGGCTTCAGAAGAAGCATTGGTATGTCTGGACATCTGGAACATCTCTGAATCTCAGATAAAGAAGAAACATCCAGGTGGCATCTAGTCCATCCACACTTGTCTGGGAGGAGGAGGAGACTCCTAACTAATGGGTTCAATGTATTGTCTTAGAAATCTCCAGAGAAGGACCACTACCACATTGCTCCCCACATTAGTGCTGGGCATACCTCCAGGCTATACTTTTCCTGGTATGATTAAAACTCCATAAGAATCAGCATTCTTATTATAATATGTCACATATTCTTAGCAATCTCTGAGAAATCATGGAGTTTTTCCAGAAGACAGGATATTGGCAAGTATTATCCTAATTTTCAGAAAGAGAGAGCCCCAACATGTTTATATCCAGAAAAAAATTCTTCAAAGATAATTTAATAAAAAATTGTGATCAGCAGAGGCTAGCATGAAGTCATGATAAATAAGTGATGCTAACATGACTCATTTCTCATTTTCTGAATGGAATCTTCAACTGATGGCTAAAGGGAACACTACGGATCCAGTATGTATCAATTTTAGTAAAGCACCGATAAAGATGTGCAATATCCTTGTAGGCAAGATGGAGAAATGTGAGCCAGATCATGGTACAATCGTTTTGAGTTCATAGCTATTCCAACAGTCACATGTAAAAGATACTGATGTCAACTAGCAGGATCTCCAGTGGTATGCCATAGGGCTTGGTGCTGTCAACATTTTTCACTGGTATCTCAGAAGGAAAGAGAGCATGCAATTCACTTAAATCAACATTTATTGAGTGACAACTACGTGCAGCATACTGTGCTAGGTGCTGAGGGAAGAAAATAAGATAACAAAGTACCCAGTATCCAATGTTGGGTATTGGACATTAGAAGGCATTTGAAATCAGAAGATCTGGATACTTCTCAGTCTTGCCATTTATCATTTATCTGACTTAGACAAGTCAATTTGTATTTCTATGTCTCCATTTTACTTATCTTCAAAACTGAGGAAACAGGTAATTACCTAAAATAATTATTGTGAAGTTCAGATGAAATTATATGAAAGTACATCAAACAGTGGAGAAAAGATGCCTAGCTGAGCCTGTGTTATCTCACTTTATCTGTAGGAAAAATCTTTGGTTTAGGTACTATTAATAGCTTCCTTTTACAGGTAAGAAAATGAGGCACAGAGAATGTAAGTAAAATCTCAAAATGCTATTTTAGCATAGAAGAGAAGGGATAATTTTACTTATATGCATTAGGGAAAACAAAAAAATAAGTGATATTTGAGTGGGGCCATACTGGTTGAGTAAGAGTTTTCCAGGTGAAAGTGTGGCAGAAAGGCATAGGACTTCAATATGTATCAACACTGGATGGATAAATGGGAGGGAGAAACGAGGAGGAAGGGAAAGGGCTATTGTGATACTGACGGAATAGGTTCTGCAAGATGCACTAACTTGGTTTCTTAATAAGTGCTGAAGATATCGTACTGTTAAATAGGGTTTTGTAACCTGGAATCAATGGATAAAATGATGCAAAATGAATTTACCTTGGGAGAGGCTCTATAGATTTTATCAAATCTTTAAAGGGCTCTATGATACCCCAAATAAAACAAATCAGTTAAAATGTCATGTGTACCTTCTTCCACAGAGCATATGCAACTATGAAGTTTTAGTAACAAAAGTTTCTAATTTAAAAGACACCTATGTTTCGGCTTAGAGAAGGCAAAACAATTTTCTTTAGCTAATTAGCACCTTCTCGTTAATTTTGTTACTTCATGTTTAGATGCAGATATTCTTAAAGCTAGAGTATATCAGTGATCCTAATAAACTAGTGAAACTACCAAATATGTTTTCTTTAGAATTCTTTATGTCATAAAGGAGGCTGGGTAGGATTTCAGAAGTCATTTAGCTTAATACCTAGCTACAGGCAAATCCATGCCCAAATCATCCCAGATGGGGGACTATTTTTAAGGATGTTGAGTTCTTGCATCCTCCCTCCCTTAGTAATATGTTTGCATACATCATAGCAGGAACTCCAGTATTTGAAGATTTCACCACTGTGAAGAGTTTGAAGACACTCTGAGCATTATGTAAACATGATAGATTTTCTCTTTTTGCCTATGTTTGCCAGTCTAGGCTGTCTACTCTGCCAATAGACTGAGGACATCATAATGTGTGTGGATAAATACTTCAGAAATGACAGTGGAGCTGGTGGGCATTTAAGAAGAGATTAGAAAACTGAAAGTCCCATGCCAAAGGAAACTATCCTCCAAAGACGGGAGCTAAGGAGGCGACCCAATTAGTTTTCCCTTCTCTAATTTCCCTGATTACATATCTTCTTTTACCCCATGTGCTATACCTAGCAAGTTCCCCCAGACATAGACCTAATCAAGAAGGCAGAATCTATGTGCAATGCAATTTAAATGAGAGCTGTGCTATGCTATGTGACTAACAGTGAGGCCTAAACAACAGGGAAGCCCCTGGGGCATAAAAAGTGGCTGGTCCAGATAACATGCTACTGTGGATTTCAAAGCAAATGAGGACAGAAACAATTGGATGTCAGCTCATATTTGGGAAACTTCACTGGAGAGAGGCACTTTCCTGAGGAATGGGGTGTGGCAAACTCTGCAATAGCAACTCACATTAGCAGATGCAGATTGGTATTTCTTCGGCTAGAACTCTTGGTGATGGGGAATGTGAGTAGGCATGGAGTCCTGGAAGAGAAGTAAATCTCCATAACTCCTTGGGCGCATTGGAATCACCAAGCACCGATACACTAGTGCAGTGGGATACGGTGAGCACCAGAGGGAAGGTCTTAATCAGGCAAGAAGCTTTTCTTTTAAAAATTTAAGTTAATTACTTATTCATATGTTGAGGTCAGCTCATGCTGAGCCATTCTTTGAACTTAATCCTTTAAGCAGTGAAGCAGAGGGGCTAAGGGGACAGCCTTGGAGGATTTGATTCTGGTGCTTCAGTAGCTACTTAAGGGCTGTATGAACATGGGCAAAGTATTTCACCTATTAAGACCTCAGTTTCATCACCTGCAAAATGGGCATAATAATAGAATATAACATTTGGACAATGCCTGGCATAGAGAAGGATTTTAAATAATCCTGTTGTGTGGATTAAACAAATGTAAAGCATGTGGCACAGGGGCTGCCACAGAGTCAATGTTCAGTAAGTGGTACTTTTGTTCCTATGACAACAACAACAGATAAAGTGATGGAGAAAGTTAGAAAGGTCCATGTGCCAAGATCACAGGAAAAATGGACAGAATATAGTGACCTGCAGTGAGCAAAGTTTGACACCTTAGGATCTTTAACTATGGGAAAAGATGCATATAATGGTAATAAATTAGGGGGAATATTGGGATTACAGAGAAATGATCATCACTGTTTCTTTTTATTTGTGTTTATTGTGCGGTGGTGGGGTGATTACCAGTTTTATTGGAATGTTTTATAAGCTGCTAGATTTACTTACTGAGAACGAACAGATAAATAGGGATGTTATTCAGCTGTGTCATGCCACGGGCTCTCGTCAGCTCTTCCACTAACTTTCAGACAAGGTTAATTAATGAGGGAAGTTCGCTGCAGAGGAGGAGGAGGAGGGAAAGAGCTGGATCTGCTGGATGATTCATCTTACTGGGGAACAGAGGATGAATCAACTTTTGTTGGTAGTAGTTCTGGGGAGGAGACTAGGGCATCAGCTGGAGACTCCCATGGTATCTTGAGAAAGACCTGCTGATAGGGTGTGTCAGGGGAGTATGGTCACTTTAACATTGCATGATTTGATGGGAACTGGAATAGCCCCTAAATCTTTTCCAATCTTGGATGTTCAAGGTTGCACTTTTAAGTCTTTTGTTTCTTGAAGGCCCATTCTTTCTGCAAGGCATCTTTAATCCTAAGCCCAAGTAGCTTCAGAAACATCTTTCTTCCATTTGTTTGCATGATGGTCCCTTCCCATTCACTGCTCGCAGGTGACATCCCACCTCCTCAGCGTGACCTTTTGTGATCTTCCTATTTAAAGTGGCTTCCTGCCCTCATCAGCCGCCCCCTCACACTACCTTTCTTTGCTGTCTGCATAGTAGTATAGCCTAGTGGTGAAGTGCATGTGGTATGCAGCTGGATTCCCCAGGTTCAAACTCTGGCTCTGCTCCTTCAACATGTGACATTGAGAATGCTAATTAGTTTTCTATCCTTAGTTTGTGTGTAAAATGGAAACAAAAATAGGAATGTTGTAAGAGCTTACACAGGTGAACTATCTCATGCCCCGCATATTGCAGTGTTCCTAAATACTGGCTGTTATTAATTTTAGCCATCATTACTTTCTGATCTCTAGTTTATCGTATGAAAAAAATTTTAATCAACGTTAAATTATCAAACAATATTGAATTATACTTAACATTGCTTTCTGAAACTATATATCACTCCTCTCACCCTTCTTCCCTCCTGGGATGTGCCCCCTCCAAACCAGTAAAAATGAATAAAGGTGAAGAAAGAATGCTGAGAGACAGGAAACAGTTAGAAAGGAAGCCCCATGGTTCCTAAAATCTGAAATGCAAAGAATGTGTCTTTCTAGCATTAGAATAACAAGAATCTCAACATCTGTGATCTGCTTATAGAATTCCAAACTAATGAATGCAGCAAGGCAGGGCAATAGAAAATGGTCCTAAGGATAGGGTCTGTTTTCTTTCCCTCAATGCATTCCTTTGTAAGAAGCCTCTATCGGGTAGGGCTGCAGCAGGTGGAGCTGCCCACTTGGCTCTTCTCTGCATCGCACCTGCTAAAGGTTAAGGATACTCCACTTGTGCCTTTTAGACTCCAAGACAGCTCAGCTAAAGGTCGTTCTTGGAAGGATCTGCTTCCCCACCTCTCTTGTTTTTCTGAAGAATTAGTATCAAAGAAAGTGCCTGACTCTGACTTTTATACAGCTGGCTAGTCTCCTGATGGCTTAGGTAAGGTTTTGAAGACCTAATGATACTGGCTGTTACCATCCCCGATAACACAACAGTCACCTTGAAGAACTGAACTATCAGAAGTTCTAAATTCTAAAGCTGGGGAAGGTCACAACGGCTGGCCACATTGATGGCACATGCCATTTCTGTTTGCCTTCCCACAGATAATCAATATTGTTTGAGATTGGTTAGTGTGTTGTAAAATTGATAAGATTCAGGTTGCCAAAGGCATTTCATGAATTTCATAGGTCTTAATTTATGTTGCTATAGTAACTGAAACATTGGAATTTCCTGAGATTAGAAGGCTTTTATATCCTTAACCTTAAAATGATGATAATGTAGAGTTGGACTGTGGACTTGGTATTTGCTTGTGAGGAACTTAAGTATATCGAGTATTCTATGAATGCTAAGGTGTGACTGCATGTTCCATAAATACAGTTTCAAAATTCAGGTTTCTAATATCCCACCTGATTTTCTCGTCTATGTGTATAAATCTCGGTGGCTAAGATGTTATTAAAACGGACAGCCTTTCTCTAAAGAGAAAGGGAGAATTTGAAGGGGAAAGTGCGAGAAGTGGAACTCTCCTAAGTAGCAGTTCTAGAGCACTCATCTTAAGGACTGATATGAAATTGGCTCACCTTCTCCATTAAAGTGAATTTCCAGCAGGTGCTGAAGCACTTGGCATATTTTTAATCAATGTTTTAAGAAAAGACACTATATTGGGGCTTTCAGTGCACCAGTAACGTCTGAAGTGAGAAGGAGAGGTGTAAAGAAGCTCCTGCCTTGAGTCAGGAAGATGACTAGGAATCCTATGGGCTCCTCAAGATCACGTGTGTTCATTATATGGACCTAAAGCAGCTGGAAAATTCAATGCAAAATACCTAGGACTGGCCTGAGACAGCAATGTCTCCCCTCCCGGAACCAGCTTACCTTATATCCTGATGATTTGATGTGCACACCGCGTTTGGTCAGAGTAGATTTCATTCGGATGAAAAAGGAACGCTCAAGAGTGTTGTCAGTGGTTAGCAGACTGGGGCTGGTTGACTCGACTGAGGAATACAAAAATACAGACACACATGATTTAGATCTTTACACAGCCCCTGACAGCTACAGCTCAGGTGCAATCCTTGAGTTCACTAAAAATAAATGACTGATGGGTGCTAAGAGCAGTAGTAATCAATTTACCTCATTTAGAAAATGTTTACTTTGCAGAAAATAAAAAAGAAAAATTAATGTATCTAGAGTAACCTCGTTCCGGTTTCTAACAAGAGCTTTTCAGGCCTTTTCACTTGCAGCAGCTGCCTAAGTGGGGTCTAGTCGTAAGTAAGTGCAGTTTACTTGAGGCTGGGCTGGTGCACATGGAGAGAACTGTCATGAAAAACAAGGACCCGTAGATTTATGAGGTCAACCAAGGTACAGGGAGAGATGCTTCTGATAAAGGGTAAGGAAGGCTTGCTCTTTGTTCTCCCCAAGAATCCATTCTTGTGCCATTTGCCTACTGGGAGTTCAGGATTCACTCTCAAAGCTGGAGAGTCATGTCCTGACCAATGTCCTCACCCCTCGGAGCTGGTTTTCTTCATCATGGGGAGTAAGAAGCATAAATAAGACATGGAGGGGTAAGAATGGGATGTGTAGACAGAAACAAAAACTACTCACGATATCAACTTTCCATTCCTGTCACTTAAGAGCAGCTTTCAACCCCAACCCCCTGAATAGAAAACAGTCTGTTTTTTCACTTCTCTCCTTCTGATATGAGGAAACAATGGTTTCCTCTCTTAAACAAGATAGTCACTCTTTCCTTTTATAAGCTTTTACACTATGTAGAATGTTTTTGCTTATGCAACTTAAAATGGTAGTTTGCAGTCTTGCTGATGTAAAAACACCTTTATGCAAACAGGTCAGAAGGCAATGTAAAAATCTATTTTCTTTAAAAACAAGCTTCCAAGGTATTTTATAAACTTAAGTGTTTTCTGGCAAAGAAATTAATTTTGGGGTTTTTAAGTCTAATAAATACTCTAATTTGTACTCTTTTTAAATACTATTTTAAAGTTTTTCTTATTCAAAAGTTAAAAAAAATTGTCCAAGAAACAGGATTTCTTTTGAGTAGCCCTATGCTAACGCTAATTTTTCTCTGGAGTAGGGGTAAAGAAATATGTGTAACAAAGAGATTTAAGAATTAAGTATATGTGAAAACAGTTATTAACAATAGAAAAAATGGGCAAAACGAGTTTTAAATTTTAAGTTATGAAATGCATTCCATGTATTTCTAAGGGTGAGTAATCTCTTTCATATTAAACTTGATGCTCAGATGAAAGAAGAATGAATGAGAGTTACTGTAATAACAGAAAACTTGCTATCTGTGGTCGGGGGCTTTTCTTATATTGTTTTTATCTTAACATGACTATGTTTTCCTATTTTTATGGCATTTCTATTCTGGGGTATTGGAATCACTGACACGTGTCCCTTTCTTATGTGTCTCTCTTAAGGTTTTCCTCTTTTTTTTTTTGTTTTAGAGAGCATGAATCTGATGTCATTTTAAATGTACAGCTTTTTATCACTCGAGGGAAAAGCAGAGCCATGTTATATTTAGTACTTTCATTTCTTCTGATTAAATATGAATTACTATGAAATTTTTCTCATCATCTAACACGCCATAATACGCCAACAGCTTTTTAATACACTATATAAGCACAAACTTCTGCTCTAAGAGTTTAATTTGCCCCTCTAATCCAATCACATCAACCTTATTTCTCTTATCAGAGATTCCCATTTTGAATTAAATGAGCTCATTAGTTTTAATCAAAAGCAGAGAGATCAAAACTTAAACGTAAATGCTTTAGATCAGAACTGTCAGTCAGCCGTGCAGTTCTATTTTACTAAAACACAAGATCAGAGACCCTTAGAACCAATTTTTTCTCGTAAGGGATGCCGAGAGCTTGAAGATGCTATATCCTTTTTTTTTTTTTTTTTTTTCCCCTCCCAAGGACAGATTATACATTTAAGGTTAGACTTAATTTATAGCAGTTTTTTTTCATCCTGGTGGAAATGGAAAAGTATACCAATCTACTGTTGTTCCTTTCACATTTATTGGCACTGGTCCTCAGAGACTTGAACTAACACGAAGCCATCAGAACCACACCACAAACTCAGCCTTAAAAATTCAGCTCTGTTCAGCAAGATCATGTTTGCAATTGCTGAGGAAAAATGAAACATCCCAGAGAAGTGAAATGTTTTAGGGCTGGGGTCTTGGAGCGCCTGAGCCAGTAAGGAAGGAACTACCAAACTTGTAGAAAGGGTGGGTAATGCAGGCATTGTGAGAAATCATTGTATTCTATATGGAACTGCACAGTAAAACACTTAGAGGGTATGTTAGAGACCACAGCATAGATGCTTCCAGCTGGGTGAAGACACAAGCTTCACGTGAGCTGTGGAGCCGATCACGGCATCGTGCCCTGCATGAGGCGGGAGTATGGCACCGTATCACGTGTTGCAACAGTAACTGCCTGAACATATGGGGCAACGTTATTTATACGCAGGACAACTGGTGTAAGAGGAGTGTTAAGGTCAGGTTTTGCCCCAGTGAAGTTGATATTTAAAATCAAAACTAGTCTTCAAGCTTTATTTCAAGAGCATGGGGTATGGGGAGTCCAAGTGAAGGAGGCAGGGCAACCCAGAAAGAGACTGATTTCTGATGGCAATTTCTAGTGAAATTCCATATGGCTTCCTACTTCTGAAGACAGGGGCAGAAGTAAGAAGCCACGTTTATTATAATAAAGTTATTCATAGCTCACACGCCATGGTCATGGGTTCTCAAGGGCTAGCAAATACACTTGGTTTATCCCAGCTGTGACAATGGTGTCTCCATGTGAAAAGACAGATTATCTGCATGTGACAGACGAGAGCAGCAGCTTTAGAAGAGATGCTTTTGAACTGTCTCACGTGAGAGGCATGACTTTGATGAAGGTTCTGTTGGGTGAGATCCAAGGCAGCACAGCCTTGGTGGTGTGTGATGCCACTGTGGCACTGAAGAGAAAGTGTGTGTGTGTGTGTGTGTGTGTGTGCACGCGCGCGCGCATGCATGCATGCATGTGTGTAGGATGAGGTGAAGAGTGGATGAGAAGATGGAGTAGTGAGAAAAGACTCCTTAGGAATAGTGCTCTATAAAGACAGTGGAAACAGTTCATATCTAAGAAGCATTTTAGAGTGCTTTCTAAATATGAAATGCTTTTCTGTCAACTTTTTGAGGCAGGTCATAATTGTTGCATGCTCTGATAAGAAATCTGGGATTTAGAGAAGTTGTGTTTGCTGCCTGAGACACAGGAAAAAATCTACGGGTAAAGCTGGATTAAGTGGTCAAAGCCCAGTTGTGCCCAGCTCTGCCCTATGAATTATAAACTAGGAGATTAAAAAAAAAAAAAAGACATACACAACTAAAAGCTGAATAAAGAAATATACTCTATTTGGCTCAATCTCAAGGTCTCAACTTTTTAATAAACCTAAATTATCTCAGCTCTTGAAATGTCAGTTTTTGCATATTTTGTAAAATTTACAGGAAAATTTACAGCAAAAGTAGTAATAATTTTTATGTTGGCAAATGCCACCATAATGTGAAATGATATCTGAATTACTCCACATCTGTTCATGATTCCCTAGCTGGTGGTGTGGTTGCTGTTCCCCTTGTTAGTATGTAGGGGCAGGAGGAGGTAAAGAAGACAGAAAGAGGAGGTGTCTGAGAGCCATCTAGTTCTCACTGGGCTGAAACTAGGGCCAGGTTTCTTTGGAATAATTTCAGTATTCTCTCCAGGGTCTCTATAAGAGTATGAAGCCAATGCCTTTAAAGAGGGCCTTTTCTCTCTCTCTTTTTTTAAAAATGAGTCAAGGTCTTGCTCTGTCATTCAGGCTGGAGTGCAGTGGTGCGATCATAAGTTAATGCAGCCTCAACCTCCTGGACTCAGGCTATTCTCCTGCCTCAGCCTCCTGAATAGCTGGGACCACAAGTGTATGCCACCACACCTGGCTATTTTTTAATTTTTAAATGTTTTTTAGTATTTTTTGTAGATGGGGTTTCACCATGTTGCCCAGGGATTCACCAGCCTTGGCCTCTCTAAGTGCTGAGATTACAGATGTGAGCCACCGTGCCCAGCCAAGAGCCTTTCTTTTTCAGTATACTTCAAGTACTTTCACTGTAATTAAAGTGTCAGAACCCTCCAATTGCCACCAAATCCTGATGTGTGAGGGAGAAAAAAAAAAATCGTTTTGAGAAAATGTTATTCCTCAAAAGTAAGGTATTTTTTCTTTTAAAGGAGAAGTGGAGTTGCCATAGGTTGTTAAGACATGAAGTTAAACATATTCTTTTCGCACGTCATTGCCTAAATGAATCTTTTCATTTTTAGGTGTTCTGTGCACACAGGACGAACTGAAGAGCAATTACCCAAAATGACTTGCACAAGGCAAGAGAGGTGTTGGTTCATTTTGCAGTGATCCTGATAAAGCCAAATTGTTCCACTGGCATATGCTGTCAGCCTTGCTAGAAACAGATGCAGTTTAGGACTTTAGAATGAATATGTATCTACTGGGATTTGACAAGTTGGTTTTTTCCTTACAAAATTTTTCCTTATACATGAGAGGACTGCACTTCCTCAGCCACATGGAGTTGGGGATGCTTGCACGGCTTGCTTTAGTCAATGAAATATGAGCAAAAGCCATGTGTCACTTTCAGGTGGAATTTTCAAGAGCCAGTTATGATGGGCTGCTTTCTCTTTTCCTCTGTTGTGGTGACTATTAACAACTTCAGCCCGAGTCTTGGAAGACAATGTGAAGCAGGACCCCTGCCAATCCTTACTGAAACAGATCTTTGTTATAATTTGGGGATTTTTTTTACTGTAGCATTAAGTTAGCCCATTACTGACTAACACAAATACCAAGTCTTTATTATTTATTCTTTATTTAAGTCAGTTACATTTCCAAGTTCTCCTAGATAGGGGCAGAGCAAGAATATGACAAATATTTGACTCCAAAGGTCATGAGGTTGCCAATATCCTGTTCTTACAGTTATTTATATACTTATTTTATCTCCATTTAATCTCTCTTGCTAGATATTTGAAGGCAGCAGGGCTAAGATGAGTCTAACTTTGATGCTGTATAGCACTTAGCATGGTTCCTTTTATATATGTATCCAGATAGCTACATCTATCTATTGATAGAATCTTTACTCTGGGTATATTATTATTATATGTCTATTTATATATGTGTGTATGTCTGTGTATATATAGTAACTAATATTCACTAAATACTGAATTTAATAAGATCTTCCCAACCTAGTTTCCGAAAAGCAGGCCAAGCATGGTAAAAAATAAATCTTTCTCATAGAAATTATCCCAGAGAATTTTATGTTTATCCAGAATGACATCTGTGGTAATTTTTAAATGCTATGAATTCTTCAAAACTCCTCCTTCTAAAAGGTGGAGCTACTACTTCTCCCCTCGAGTGGGTGTGTGCTAAACTTGGTGACCTGCTTTTAATAATGAGCATATGGTGGAATTGATGGTGTATGATTAGCATAGCAGCTCCCTCCTTGCTCTCTTGGGTCATTCACTCTGATGGAAACCAGTTGCCATGTTGGGATGACACTTAGGCAGTCAGTTCTATGGAAGGGCCAATGTAGCAAGGAACTGAGGCTTCCTACTAACAGTCACTTCAGTGATTTTAGAGATGGATCATCCAGCTTTAGGTGAGCCTTCAGATAACTGTGCTCCGACTGCCATCTCAATTGCAACCTCATGAAAGACCCTGAGCCAGAGCTACACAGATCAGCTGCTCCTAGATTGCTAACCTGAAGAATCTATGCGAGATATCTTTGCTTTTTTAAAGCTGTCACTATTTGGGGGTAATCTGTTATCCAATAACAGACAACTCATATAGCATTAATGTAGAATCTCTTTTTGGAAAAATCATAGCTTTTTTGGATACGTGATGATCATGTTCATGGATAAAACTATGTGGCCCAGTGTGTCAATAACTGGTTGAATTTACATGTATAGGGCACACTACTTGAAATATTGATTTTTGTAAGTAGGGTCTGTATTTTCAAAGGTAAATGCTCAACTGATTTTTTTAAAATGGGAAATTTGCAAAAGATGTCATCGATAGTGCCACGTACAAGACTATGAGATATTGAAAGAAAGGAATGATGTCTTATTTGTTTTTTGTTGTATCTCTTTACTGTTCTCCAGTCTTCCTTGTGCCTAGGATTGTGCTTCACATAACTAGGCATTCAGTTACACATGTCAAAATAAAGTGACATTCAGATGCTTTCTTTTAAGAAGAATTCTTCACTTTATCCCTGTCACTCTCTCACACACCAAACAATATCATGTCCCAAGAAGGCTTTTTCTCTTGAGGGGAGGGGATCATTAAGTCCTCTCCTTGTATTCATCTCTAAGGAAGTGTTTTCTGCAAAGTGTTCTTTTGAGAGTTCTAGGCCAGTGGGTTTGGTAGTTAAAGGGGGGTTGGCCTGATTTCTCCCAGAGTTAGAGAATACTTTGTTCTCTGTCTTTTGAGAGTTGGTTTTCATCCCACTGGCCTGACTCCTACCATGTGCCAGGGCAATTCTGAAGCGGGTAGCGGCTCTTAGTATACTGGAGTGTGATCCTTGGCCACTGGTGGCGAGGCAGTGCCTTTTTCTGCAGTCACAAGTTCTACCGCCCTTTGCAGACAATGCAGTTGCAGCCACTATACTTTGGCTCAGCAGTCAGACTCTATCAGCTTCGGTGCTTGCTCTAGAGTCCAACAAAAAAGTCTGGTATATTTAAATCTCCTTAGGGCTGATTCCTGTCCCTAGCCAGTTGTGAGTCTTCAGCATTGTTTACAAACTTGTGAATTATTAACTGAAACTCTAGAGCATAGCTGTGAAAAGAATTGTGATTCAAAAATGATGTAATAACCTTCTTTAACAGTAACATTAAAAATAACCCACCTAAAAATACGAAAATAATAATCTGCCAACCAATGCCAACTGTCAGCATAAACTCCCTGGCACTATCTGGCCTGTCTCGAATGAGAATCGTCATGCATGAGGTTGCCTTTCAGGTTTCTTGCTCCTGGCAGGGGTTACTACTTGGTGAGACTGTCTCCTGAGGGAGAAGACAGTGTTTGCTGGCTGCCTGCTGCTCTGCAGTTGGTGTTTGGATGATACCACTCTGGGGAAATATACACAGTGTCAGAGTCAAGCTGCTACCGGTGGGTGTTTCTATACACAACTACTAAGCAACAGGAAAGTTCAAGGGGGAAAAACTGAGTATTGTAAAGATCGCCTTTGAGAGTACATGATATCCAATATGACCCATTCTGCAGCAGACTAGGCACTCCAAAGGATGTGCCGCATGAATATTGCAAGTGAGTGTTTTAAATCTTATTGGAAACTCCCTATAAATGTTGCCACTTGAGGGATCTATTCTGGGAGGAAAATATAGCATGTCCTCCTGCAATGCTGCGTGGATTCCATTACCAATATTGCATATGGGATCGAGTGTGGCAATGCTTTTATCACAACTATAAAGTGGTTATGAGCCAATTCTTCATATAAAACATAGTCAATAACATTGAGGGCTTTCCCTCCTTTGTGTTTCTTTTATTTCCTTCCTTCTTTTTCTTTTTCTTTTCTCTCTTTTTTTTTTTTATGACAAAATTCATGTCAGACAAAGGGCATCAGGACTTAGTCTTTGTACTACAATACAAAATAACAATACATAAACACCTTTGTGAAGGCAGCTCGAAACCCCATGTTTTCCATTAAAAAGTCGTGTTCAATCTTCACTGTTGATAGAACTGAATAGCTAACACAGAGAACATTGTATATCAGAAAGGTCAATAGTTATTATGAGCTACAAATATATTTTTTTCTATCCTTCAGGCTGTTTAGCACATATCACAGCATGAGCAGCTGTCTCCTTTAATGCTTTTAAAATTAGAATCCCAAAGAGGAAGAAAAAATTATGGTTGCAATGATTGCTCTTTGCTTTTGTAAGTTTACTTTAATATACTATTTTATATACATGAATCTTCTGTGCGGCCTATCCATGGGGCAGTAGCTGGTTGCCAGTATCCAGCTGAACCGCCATGTTTATTTTTTTAACATTCTGGCCAAATCTCCATCTCAGGCACAGATGTTGCCCACATACCGTATTTTAAAACGGAGTTAGATAGAAGAGTCTGGTTACAGAGGCACTTGCAAACACATACACATGCATTCTGCCTTTTCCTTGCTTTAAAGCTCTATTACTAACTACAATACCATGTGATGAGGAACTGCTATACAGCACAGGGTGAAAAATCAGGCAGTGATTCAAACCATTGGTACGCAAGTATTACTCTCCACATGCAGGCATGTGGACTGAGAGTGCACCTTTTAATATTTTAAAGGTTGATCTTCTGGCTGTCCCTGGAACTTCTTGCCCTTACTCAGCACATGACCCTAGAAGACAATATTGAAATTAAACCCATGTAAGCACACATCCAATGTTTTACTATAGCTCACTTTTTCTTTGTTCAGTTATTTGAATAAATACTTGCTGAGTAACTAGTGGTCTGGAACCATTCATAACAGTGCTTACCTTTTAGGGGAGGAGCAACAATAAAATAATTTCAGGTGGTGATTAATGCTATAAACAATAACAGCGAGTAAGAGACTAGAGAGTGATGGGAGGCACATTTTGGTTGGGTGGTCACAAGGGCCCCTCTGACATGTTGGCATCTCAGAGGAGACCAAGTCATGGATGTCTGGGTGAAGGAATCACGTCCATCTCTGTGCTCATGATTCTCATGGTAAATTTATGGCTCGAAACTGGTAAAAGGCTTTACAGAAAGCTATTAGTTGGAGAGCTATGCAGTAGTGACTATGAAATTCTAGAGAAGTTGTTTTTTGAATTTTTGTCCATGATTAAATTATTTGCCTTCAGTATATGACTTGACATATAGGCCACCAAGGAAATAATTAATGGGCATGATGGATCAGTGTGTCCAGTGCTCTCAGCTGTACCCACTGGGATTGTCAAGTCTTTAGGGATCTTCAGAGAAAGCAGCTTCAGTCAAAAAGTGGGATAAGGATACAGTGAATAAATGATACACATCTTTTTGGAGAATTTTGGGGGTGAAAATAGAGAGTTGAGTATGTTTACTGATGGAGAGGCCAGAGCTTAGAGTTGTCTACATTGGAAATGCTAATTGAAGAATTTAAACCCTAAGGGATATTGAATTAGTAATGGAGAGGGAGAGGTGAGCCTTTGAAATGGGGGAAATAAAAAGGAAGAATAAGAGAAGGTGGGAGGTGGAGGGAGAGAGAAAGGAGTGTGACAGAAATGGTTCTGAATAACTTACCTTCGATAAAGTAAATAAATTTCAATAAAGTTGTTTGCTGAGACAAAGGAAGTGGAAGAAGGACAGGATTTTGAGAGCAAAGAAAGCTATGACACAGCCTGTGTAGGGAAACCACCTGGGATCAATAGAAAATAAGCACTAAGATTTTTTAGTAGCTAGAAGTTGCCTGGCTTCAATTTCTAGAGATGGGACCCATGACAATGGGAATGAAAGGCAACAGGATGAGGGATTCCAAAGGGTTAAGTCAAGTGAAAACTGGCGACATGATGAGCTGGAGACTAGGAAAGGATGGCAGGACAAGAGTGTGGTGACATGAGAGAGGTAGGCAGTAGGGGCTTTATTCAGAGAGTGAATTCTGAGTATTATTTACTGCTTTAAAAAAGTTTGTATAAATACATATGTTCATAGAAAATTTTGAAAACATGAACTATAAATAAGAAAACTTAAAAAAAAAAACCCATAATGTTATCACCCAGCTATAGTCACTATTACTAGTGACCCCAATGTGTTTTCTTGCAGTCTTATTTACCATTTATTGATAAATTTATTCCAAAATTGGGATAACACCTGTGTCTGCCTCATCTTTTAATGTTAAAAAGTCATAGCTTACTATGTGGTAATAACCATACTTTTATTAGACACTGTTAGGGCAATAAACGGATGCTGGGGTTCTAGGGGCCTTGGCTGCAAATCAGTGTTTTTAGACAAATTTTTAAAGAACATCACAGTATCTGTATTTGTCCATATTATTACATCACTTTCAAACACACTATTTTTTAGTGGCTATGCAATATTTCATTGCATGGTGATGGATTTCTTTGAAATTAATGTTCTTTCAACTTTCTTATCTCGTAGGGTGAATTTCTAGAATGAGTATGTCTGGGCCTGAGCTTTTAAAAAAGCTCTTAATACAAACAGACAAACTGATTTCCAGAAAAGTTGCACCATACTAGTTTGCATGTCTCTCAGTAATATTTAATGGTGTTCATATTATTGCCACCTTAAAAGATTTGTGTTTTTTTTTTTTTTTTTTTTTTTTTGAGAGAAAACATTAAATTACCAGAAGGTAACATATTTACCAGGGTCTCTGTGATAAGAAATGTGTAAAAACATTTCACGTTTTTAATACGCATTTTTTAATTTTTATTTTTGAGATTGGTGTCTTACTCTGTCACCCAGGCTAGAGGGCAGCTGTAGCCTCGACCTCCCAGGCTCAAGTGATCCTCTGCTTCAGCCTCCCGAGTAGCTGGGACTAGAGGTGGGTGCCACCATGCCTGGCTCCTTTTTGTGTGTTTTTTTTTTTTGAAGAGACGGGGTTTCACCACGTTGCCCAGGCTGGTCTTGAACTCCTGGGCTCAAGGGATCCATCTACCTTGGTCTCCCAAAATGCTAGGATTACAGACATGAGCCGCCACACCTGGTAATTGGCGTTTTTATTTCTATTGAGGATGGATTATGTTTTAATACATATTTATTGGCCAGTTGAATTTTTAAATCACATATTTATGTTCTCTATTTTGTAATTGGGTTTTTAGTGTTTTCCTGATCAATCTGAATGAACTACATATATATTAAGGATATTAACTCTGACATATTTCTTGCAAGTACATCCCATTTTTTTGCCTTTTGTTTATGTTATACATAAATGCATATGTTTTAAAATTTTATATTGAGTAGTCTATACATTTCTTCCTTTGTGACTTTTGCTCAAATTTTTTAACAGGTATTTGAGATTTTGAAAATGAAGCCTGGTTAAAGTCCGAGGTTTGATCGTGCTAAGTGTGCTAAAGGTAAGATAAAAAATTGATATATATTTTTAAAAGTTTCGGCAGTCAAGGAACTATGTGTTGAATGGTTACCCATCATGGAAACTCTCATTCTTACATCTGTTTGCCTCCTTGAGCTGAGGGGTTCACAGGAAGGCTGCAGAGCATGAGCTGACATCTTTGAGGAAGGTCAGAGAGTGATATGAGTGTTGATAGACAATGACATTAAGAACAGAGAAAGTCTCAAGCCTGTAATCCCAGCACTTTGGGAGGCCGAGACGGGCAGATCACGAGGTCGGGAGATCGAGACCATCCTGGCTAACACAGTGAAACCCCGTCTCTACTAAAAAAATACAAAAAAAAAAAAAAAAAAAAACTAGCCAGGTGAGGTGGCGGGCTCCTGTAGTCCCAGCTACTTAGGAGGCTGAGGCAGGAGAATGGCGTAAACCCGGGAGGCGGAGCTTGCAGTGAGCTGAGATCCAGCCACTGCACTCCAGCCTGGGCGACAGGGTGAGACTCCGTCTCAACAAAAACAAAAACAAAAACAAACAAAAAAAAAGAACAGAGAAAGAGAAAGAATGCTTTTTTTTTTTTTAAGAGGAAGTATTTAAGCAAAGATCTTAGGGAAATAACGTGGAAGTGGCAGCAGAAGCAGTGCATGATGACCACTTCTCTTTCACACAGGGACATAGGACTGTGAACTGGACAGTTGCACTGGAGAGGGTTAGAGAGTAGTGGCCTCCAAGGGAGAAAGATCTCAGTGAGGATGAAGAGGCAGATGTGAGGCTTGTGGAAAAGTCAGTGGCTACGGAGAATTTACACCTAATTAGCCTTGCTGAATAAAATACAGGATACCCAATTACATTTGAATTTCAGGTAAACAACAAAGGAATTTTTGTATTATAATCCAAATATTGCATATAAATTCCAAATTGAACGGGGAATCCTATATTTGGTAAATTTGGCAGCCCTTTTCCTAGAAGAATAAAGATTTAATGTGACACAGAGGAAGGGTTTTGCATGAGTGCAGTCATATGCTTAACAGGGATGACAAATAGAAGAGTTTAGAAGACTGATCTGAGATACATTTCTTTAATGGAGTGAATGCTGAATGACTGGAGCTTTCTCACTGGAAGGTACTAGAGAACTACACAATTATTGAGAACTCAAGTGAAATCTGGTGTGATGATATGGCTTTTTCAAATTTGCCATCTTAGGTATAGGGTCTGACACAATGGCCAATGTTAATTTTCCCGTGTGAGTGTGTATATTCTGGAGATAGAAAGGGTCTCAGGTTGCCAGGTCTCCACAAATATCTCCTGAATCAGTATCTTCTGTTAATTAATTAATTTTTTCATATGGGAGAAATTTGACTGGGTGGCTAGGATTTGTTGCTTTTATTATGGTTCAATTCCAGCACATCTTGAAATGGTTATTTTTCAAATGTTTTTAGTTAGAAGTACCATATTAAATCCATCATCAATAAAGAATTGAGGGTTATTTATTGGAGGATATTCTTAGTAACATTATTTATACTTTGTAATAATTTAGAGAAGCCAGAAATGAGAGATAACCCAATAATTATCTATATCTGTTATTTTGCTAATGAATCTCTATTTTTGACATCTTTAATTAAGCTAATTTTCCTTTCTCTCATGATCCTAATAAGTTTCAATGACCACTGCTCCATCTTAATACCTAAACAAAGTCATCTAATCTTTTGCAAGAAGTAGCTCTGCTTTAAAATAGGACTTCATCATTATAATCTTGGTCAGTTAATATACGTGTAGGCATCATTTCCATATCTGAACTCGACGTTAGGTCATTTGTATATTTTCTTGAAGGCTATGCATGCTCTTCCCTAGTAGAGGGGATAAAAAGCAGTCATTAAAAAAGTCCATTTATATAGCTTGCAGTTATTCTTGCTCTAGAATTACCCTCCTTTCCTTCAGTTAAAAAAGATAAAGGATATTGCTAATGGTGATGGGGAAAATAGGGTTGAAGCAGCCTTTTCTCAAACCAGGGGCAAAGCAAATCTGTTGATGTTAATTATTTCCCTTTTTCCTGCTTCATGAAACAAAGTGATCTCTTCAAATATAGCTTTCCAATGACATACTTGATGTTTTTTACCATCAACACTTCAATGTTATGTTGGATGGCTTCTGGGTCTAAATTGTATATTCTATAATGCCAAATAAGTATTTTTAAAACTGGCACGACACATCCCTTGTTGCCTGGGAGCTGAATGCTCCCACTGCATTTGTCATAATTGTTTTTGGTTAATCCTCTCAACAGCAGGGACTCCAGGTATTTATGGTTGCCCTTGCTCTGGGTCTTCAATTATTTGACCTGACGTGAGAATGAATCCATCAGTAACAGTAGGCTGTGCTTTGCCTATTTCTCCATTTTATTATTGCATTTATCCCTAACAAACTCCATTTGCATGTCATTGTAAAGTTCTCTGTATTTTTCAACAGTTTGAGAAGCTGCATTTTGGAAATGACATAAAGGTTCAGATCATATACGTGGTGCTTATCCTCATGTTTCTCTCAAAGCTATGGCCTGCATTCTTTAGTTTCCTTCTTAATCATTTCAGTTACAAGCAAAATGAAACCTAAATAAATTTTCTTGAAATAGCCAATGATTTACACATAAAATACTTCAGAGAGAGCACACTTTTCTTCGCTTTAAAATATTTTAGATTCATTGTGCAAATAATACACAGGTATTACGAATACTACTAATGTTAACTATCTACATGGGAGACAATATTGCTTTTACTCTCTTCCGGTAAGTGTTTTATGTGATTTTTTGGGGTGTTAAAATGATGCATGCTGAAATCACAAGTCTATATTCTTTAAATTATGAACATCTAATATAATTGACCAACAAGCCCATATCTAAAGCAGAAAGTAAAATACGTAAACCCAACCTAGAAAGGTCCTTATTCTGAAAGCTATGTCTTGCCCTTCAAGGTTTTTTTGTTGTTGACGCCAACAACCAATATCTGCCATCCTTTCTCTAACAGAACGCCTCTCCCTGACCAGGTAAAACAGCAGTGTGTATGTAAGTAATTTAGGGGAAGACAGAGGTGGTCTTAAAGGTGAAAGAAGGGAAAAAAAAGACATTATCTTTCCACCAAAAGAATTCATTTACTTTAAAAAAGAGTATTCTCTCCTATATGATTTGAAGTCTACCATTTTAGGAGATGCACGTAAGTTCAAAAATATAAAAATAACAATAGAAATTCTTACTATTTTGACAATTATTTTCCACTTTATTTTTGGCTTGTTGGGGAAGAAAGAAGACATTTAGATACATGCAGCACATGTAATCTCAGGATTTTCCATATTTATATATTTTTTTCCCTACATTGTATTTTCTCTACCCAAGAGCCCAGGCTGTTATTTTTTTTTTTTTTTTTTTCCCGAAGTCTGAAGATCACCCCATGGATTAACAAATGATTGAGGATTCTCTCTTAAAAGACTCTTTAAAAAACTGTCAGAATCAGCCTGAGACAAAGATTTATTATGAACTATTTAAAGGGCTTAATATATGTGTCCCCAATGAGCCCTTGGAGCAAACTAAAAAGGAAGAGTAGAATTCTCAAAGAATAGGAAAAATTCTCCAATGCCCCACTTTCTTCACACCATGATTACTGTTTACTCAAAGGATGAAATGCCTAACCTGTCACACAAAGTCTTCAGAAGCCACAGTCCTGCTGATGTACAGTCAAAACAATACAATGAAGACCGACAGTGATGTGCTTGAGAAAGGCAGCTGTAATTTACTTTCTAACTTGTTCACTAACACACTAATGTGACTACATCTTGTAGCAGGAGCTGATCCCTGACCCACGTAGCAATCAAACAACTACCCGAGTATTGGCTGTCACAGAAGCTGGGACCGTCACCTTAATTATACGTTCCTGGATAACAAACCTTCCCTTAATGAGCAACTTTTCTCTTATGTGTGTTCCAACTGACCCCTTCTGTCCTTGAAAAGGCCCATTGCCAATCACTGCAGTTGGAATCTGTGAAGCATATTCATAAGTATTCTTCCTAACAGGTAATAAATACTACCTGAGCAGGCTGTTTGCTTTATGGGAATGCCAAGATATAATTAAAATTATAGCCTTGTACTCCTGGGAGGCTCTAGAGAAGAATCACTCAGCACAAAAGGGAAAGTTTTCAACGTACTTACAACTAAGCTTTTTTCTCTTTTATTGGTAATAATAATATTATTGTAATGGCTATCTTCTTTGGAACTTATATTTGGCCATGAGATTTATTCCTCTTAATGTAATTTCTACACTAGCTTTTCTTTTTTTAGACATGAAATCGTTTTATTTTCTTATTATAAACCTCCCAACTTCTGTTATTATCTGTCAATGATACCCCAACAATGAACACAGGCAACCAGGGGGGTCTTACAAGGAGGTTTTGCAAATACCTTGAGGAGAAAGAGTGCCTTTCTATGGAAAGAAGACCTTTAGCATTGAGAACAAAGAGCAAGACAATCTTTACCATGTGACAGTTCACTTCCCGAATGTCACTAGCTCAGTGTGAGTTTGAGACGAGTCCATCAGAAAGGCAAATGGTACAGACTGGTGATTCGTTGAAGAGAAGGAAAGGACTTGGAACCAGGTTTGTTGGTTCAACTTCCATTTTATTTTAATCTCCTTAAGACTCTGCTTTTTTTCTCTTTAAATAGGTGGCTATATTTTCTCTGTTAGACAGTTTTGGCACTGTTTGGTAAGGCATATATAGCATATGTATTTAGAAAATATATGTATTTAGAAAGCTCTAATGTATTTGCTTTGAGTAACCATTTACAGTGGAATATATGAACTAATCCATGTAAATCACTTAGCTTGGCACATGATAAACACCCAGTAAATGTAAGCTTTCATGGTTGTAGTTGGTATTGCTAATATCTCCACAGCTATTTCTGACATCTGTTTTTAGGCGTACTGGGTGGATCAAGGAACAAGAAAGGATAGTAACGCTCAATAGTCTGCTGAGTCCCAGAGCAGCAAATCCCATCCTGGGATAACAACAGGGGTACCACTGGGCAGGATGATGACCACAGATATGGAGAGCAGCAGTGTGCACGGGAGTTGGACATTTGCCACGGAATTGGGAAGTTTGGGCTGTAGGCCAGGCTTAGCAACTGGGGACAGCCCTACAGTCTCGCTCTGTCACCAAGGTTGTAGTGTAATGGTGTAAACACGGCTCACTGCAGCTTTGATCTCCTGGGATCAAACAATCCTCCAACCTCAGCCTCCCAAGTAGCTTTGACTACAGATGCACACCACCACACCTGGTTAATTTTTTGTATTTTTCATAGAGATGGGAATCTTGCTATGTTACCCAGGCTGGTCTTGAACTTCTGGGCTCAACTGATCCTCCCACCTTGGCCTCCCAAAGTGCTGTCATTACAGGCATGAGCCACTGTACCTGGCAGCAGCTTTAGAGCCTTACGTCAGTTATGCGTCTCTTCACCAACCATTCCCTTTTCCCTAAGAAAGACATAATATTATGTGACTTGCCTAACTTTCAGAGGCTGTACAATCAAATAAATCCAGGTGAAGGTAAAGTTTGATAAATGTAAGTTAAATTTGACCAGCAAACCTTTGTTGAGTGCTTCTTAGGTACCTGGCACTGTAATACCATATCACATGTGAATCTGATTAATACTGGAAAAACAATCTATGTACACACATGTTACTAGTTTGTTCTCAAAACTCAGGTGTGCGCTAATACTTCAGTTTATGCTATCATCAACATGACTTTGGGTAACAGATTTCTAGGCTGATAAATTTCAGAAATGGATAGGTATTGCGAACCTGACTATAAGATGGTAAGAAAATTTTATAGTCGCAGGTTTTATTAGAAAATGGTGCAGAATAAATGTGAACATGAGAAAATGTAAATGCAAAAAAAAAAAAAAAAAGAATTACGCAAGGAATAAAAATGATGAAGAAGAAAGATGTAGGATAGTAAGAAAGAAACTAGAGAAGACTGACAAGATAAAGACAAAGGACTGAGAGGGATGAGAAAAATACATAAAAATTACACAGACAAAATGACAACAGAATATACAAAACAGGAACCCAGGCACATTAAGGAAATAAGGGGAAAAAGAAGAATGAAAAGAACAGGAATGCTATTCTTATAACCACATCATAGCTTGAGTTTGCAAGTCAGCAGCTGCTGGTTCTGGGTTGCATGTGCCAAAGACCTGTGCTTTTCCCAGGCCTAGAAAACTGGAAAAGCATGAATCAACATGTATTTGGGTACTCACTTAAAAAAAAAAAAGATTACAAAAGCAAGTATTCCAAAATTTGCAACCATTATAATTTTAAACCTCAAAGCTGGGTGACTGACTAGACTTTCTCAATAGCCATGTTATTTTGTGTATACCAGCTTTGAGGTAGAGGGGATTAGGATTAATGCCAGGTGATTTACATACACATCTAATTTAGTTGTCACAGCACTCTGAGATAAGCACCTTTATTTTCGCTATTTTAAAGAGGATCTGTTGTCTATGACCACGTACTTTAAAATACCCACTGTTGCTTATATAGCATGGCCTAAATGGAATCTAGATTTATTCACTGTAATTCACTTATAAATCTTTAGCTTTTTGTCATCTCTCCTGCAACACATTTCACAGTCCTTCTTTGCACATAGAAAGAAATATATGAGAATGCAGGCAAAAAGATGGTAGGAATTTGGGGTGATTTAAATTTTTACTTTATTTTCCAGATTTTATGAAATGAGTATTTATTATTCTATAATAAAATCTATCTCGATGTTCTTAGGTTTGTGGGTTTAAGGGGTTGGTACTTGCATTATCCAAAACTTCCCTGAAATACTCATTTTCACCCTGCTCTGAACAGTTCAGATTTCAGGGAGAAGTTGTTATTGAACATCAATAATTAAGAGTGCTTAACTTACCCCTTCTCAGAAAAAAAGGAATCATTGTGCCTATGTCACTGAACTCTAGGACTCCTTCCTACCTTTTGTCATTGAGGAAACTGGTTTTCCTCTCCTTGAGATTTTGTTTGTTTGTTTTTGGCCATGATCAGATGGAAAAAGTCCAAGAATGCTTAGGTTATTCACAAACTTACATAATTAATAAGTTTATGTAAATCATACAGTGGTTTTCAAGCAGGAAAATGTTTCTCTGGCAAAACCCCTTCTAACAACATGAACTCCCATTCCCTCTCTACTCAGTGCCTTCTTTGAGTGCTGTCATTTTAGGAGTTAGCCCTTTACAGAAACCTGCTTTCAAAACATTTTAAAGTCATATTTCTTCCATTAAACCTTTTATAACATTTAAATGCAACACAACACTTTTTAAAAGAATGAATTAAAAATCTAAAGATTGCCAGGCGCGGTGGCTCACGCCTGTAATCCCAGCACTTTGGGAGGCCAAGGCGGGTGGATCACGAGGTCAGGAGATTGAGACCATCCTGGTGAACACGGTGAAACCCTGTCTCTACCAAAAATACAAAAAATTAGCTGGCTGTGGTGGCGGGCACCTGTAGTCCCAGCTACTCGGGAGGCTTAGGCAGGAGAATGGTGTGAACCTGGGAGGAGGAGCTTGCAGTGAGCCAAGATTGTGCCACTGCTCTCCAGCCTGGGCAACAGAGTGTGACTCCGTCTCAAAAAAAAAAAAAAAAAAAAGAAAGAAAAAAATCTAAAGGTTATATATGGACATAAGAAATGAGAAAATGTAAAGGAAATGCTACACAGTTGATGGCAGCTGAGGGTGCATAGAAGGATAGATAAAATGAGCCATTGTTGGGTGGGGGCGGCGCTCAGAAACAACAGCAACAAAAAGGAAATGCAGACTAAAAGAAGGGGCAGAACGACCAGGAAAATACTCCAAAACACAAAAAAGGATGAGAATTTGCTTATATGACGTATCTAGAATAGGCAAACTCATAGGGGCAGAAAGTAGAATAAAGATTACCAGGGATTTCCAGCGGGAACAATAGGAAGTTACTGTTAAATGGGTACAGAGTTCCAGTTTAGGATGATGATGAAGTTCTAGAGATAGCGGTGGTGGTTGCACAACAATGTGAATGTACTTAATGCCACCGAAATGTACACTTAAAAATGGCAAAATGACAACTTTTATGTCATGTATATTTTACCACAAAAAGGGACTAGAACATATACTAATAAAACATGACAGACTAATGAGACAAAAAACAGAAAAAAAGAGAATAAATGCAAAAGTAGACACAGAGAAGGAAAAACAAGATAGGGAAGAATCATGATACAAAGGATAGAAAGAATGAAAAGCTGTGGTTTCCATCATGGCTAAGAGGAAACAGTTGCTGGAGTACCACATTCCCATTATTGATCATTCACCAGATATGCATGAAGCACTTACACTCTGCTGGGCAGTTAGGATACAGAAGTGAATTGTATGGAGACTGTCTCTAATCTCAAGTAGTATCTATGTGGCGACAGGTTACAAAGACCAATAAGATAGTGTCTTCCCCCAAGGAGTTCATGGGTAATTTATAAAGAAATAGAGGTGTAATGGACTTACAGTTCCACATGGCTGAGGAGGCCTCACAATCATGGTGGAAGGCGAAGGACAAGCAAAGGCATGACTTACATGGCGGAAAGCAAAAGAACATGCGTAGTAGAACCACTCTTTATAAAACCATCAAATCATGTGAGACTTATTCAACTACCATGAGGAAACAGCACACGAAAAACCCACCCCCATGATTCAGTTACCTCCCACTGGGTCCCTTGCATGACATGTGGGGATTATGGGAGCTATAATTAAGATGAGATTTGGGTGTGGACACAGCCCAACCAGATCAGTGTTTATTAAACTTTATTTTGTAGATAAATTAGTACATTTAATGAGGCCCAGACTTGCGACGGGGGCTGGAATCATAGCCCAAATTAAGCATACACTGGGATTGGCACCATAAGCCCATGCAGCACAGGTGTATAGAGCTAGCTGATCTAGAACAATCTCCCCATGTACAGGCAAGAGCAGGGGAGAGTAAGCGGCCTCCCCAGGTTTATCCTGTTCCCCAGGAACAGAGTTGGGAGTACAACTCTGAAGAGTCGCGTCACTCCCAGCCCAATGTTCATTTAATTAATATAGATTTAAAATACTGAAAAACAACCCACTTCAATTAGTAATCAGGACAGTAAATGTGATTCACACTATGCCATCAAGTGCCAAGGACTTACTGAAATAAAGAGAATCAGAGAGGGTTTACTTTCAAGGACTCAAAGGTCATTATTTTATAGGACAGCAACAAATCATATAAATATCAGAATGAGAAAGGCACAATCAGAGCCAGATTACAAACACAAGCCAGAAACTGTTCCAGGGTGACTAATGCAATAATACTGAGGAAAGTCACAGGTCCCTATTATAGTCAAAGTCACTTTAACTAATTGGCTCAAGCTATAAAAACATACAATCTAGGTCAAATGATACTGCTGAACAAAGCTTCTCTGCTCAGACATTATCTTAAATCAAAGCTTCTCAATATGAAGGCAAGAGAAAAAGAGAATGTCTAGTTTTCCTGGGAATCATGAGAGATGTCAAGACTGGCCTATTTCATAACTGCCAGCTTTACATGTCTATGGACAATGATGGTGATTTTCTTTTTTCTGTAGCATCACTTTGCACATCAGAAGTGAGATTTCATTGAATCTAAGACCTCATCCATTTTAAGATGCCCCATCCTTTTGTGAAGCACCAAGAAAGAAAACATCACTGCCAGTTATGGGATCATTGGATGGCAGTGATTGTAAGATGCACTCCAAAGTCAGAGATGTTAAAATGTGAAAAAAAAAAAAAAAAAAAAAAAATAGAATCGATGACGTAAGGTATTTAGGTATTTTCCACGACTCCAGGATAAATTTGATAATTATCTGTCTCGCTTTTGAAAGGGGAAATAAAGAAAATACAGTTAGTACTGTTGACTTCTTACCCAAAGTCTTCCTTTCTTCTTTATTTTCCTATGAAAGACTCAATTCTCCCCCAGGCACTTATCTCCCCCCACATATCCGTCTTCCTATGCCAAGCTACATTCTTCAGGGAAAGCAAGCTCAGTTCCAAGTATGGATCGTGATTGGTGTAAGCCATCATGGGGTCCAGTTGCCCACAACTGGTGTCAGAATTTATTCAGTTAACAAGTATTTAATGAAATTCTACTGGTTCCAGTCACTGTTCTAGGTTTTGAAGTTAGAGTAGGAGAGTGAGGAGTGGGGGAAGAAAGAAAAAAATGTCTCCCTAATAGAGCTTACGTTCCATTAGAAGATTTAGAAAAAAGACATCTAGTATGCTAGATGGTATGAAATGCTGTGGGGATAAAGAAGACAGAGGATTAACATAGGAAATGCTGAGGGAGTGAGTGGTACATTTAAATAACGTGGCCAGAAAAGACCTCTCTGAGAAGGGAGCATCTGATTACAGACTTGAAGGAAGTAATGCCGTGACCTTTTTGGATAACCGGTGGGATAGTGTTCCAGGAAGAAGAAACAGCCTGTCCAGTAGTCTAGAGGTAGGAACATCATGTGTTTGAGGAATATCAAGGAGGCCAGTGTGGACACAGTTTGGGAGGAAAAGTGATAGGAATAAAGGCAGAGAGATGCTGAGCTGTGTTCTATGGACGTATCACAGGTATGGCCCTGAAGAACGTTGGATTTTACTCTAAATATGATGACAAAAACCTCATGGGAGTTTTCAGGAGAGCTGAGGCATGATCTGGCTCTTGTGTGAGACTAAAGGACAGAGTGTGGGAGCACAATCAAGGAGGCTGCTGCCACAGTGCAGCGTGAGATGGTGGTGGTGACAGTAGCGAGATGAGGTCAGATTCAAGATGTATCTCGAAGCAACAGCTGACAGCACATGCTAGTGGACTGAATGTGGATGTCAGAGGAAGACAGATGTCAAGCATCAAGCATGCCTCCAAAGGTGACTGCATAGGCACTGATGCAATTCTACCATGAGAAGTTAGGGAAGTCTGCCAGATGGGGCTTTTGGGAGAAGTTTTGCTTAAACTTAAAAAGAGACCCCTCCTCCCCGCAAAAAGCAAAGATGCCTTGTCTTCATCTGGTCATGGCTGTGAGGCTATGGTTACTGCTGCCAATTTAACTAAGGGATAAGGCTGAGGATGAGACTCATATGCTGAGGGGGCAAGAGTAGCATGATGGAAGGAACCTGTTTTTTGGTAATCATGTTGGGCCATTGAATTAACCAGCCTTGGGGTTGTACTAACTGTGGACTTACCATATGAGACCTTGTAAATCAATTGAGTTGATTACAGAATTGAACTAATCTCTGTTGGCAGATAGATGATAAAGTTGAACAAAACTCAGGACTTTGAGTATGTGGCTTGGCTTTCCTGACAAAGAAACCTCCAGTAACGGAGAAGGAGGGATGATCATTTTCAGAAAGGTTGGCTTTGGGATGACTGGGAGGAGTAAGAGATGAATATGGCAAAATGACCCTACACAGCATAGAGAAAGTGCCTCCTGTTGATGAGTGGGACACATTATAAATGATAGGTTTGCCAGGCGTGGTAGCTCACGCCTGTAATCCCAGCACTTTGGGAGGCCGAGGTGGGAGGATCATGAGGTCAGGAGATCGAGACCATCCTGGCTAACATGGTGAAACCCTGTCTCTACTAAAAAATACAAAAAATTAGCTGGGCATGGTGGCAGGCACCTGTACTCCCAGCTACTTGGGAGGCTGAGGCAGGAGAATGGCGTGAACCCGGGAGGTGGAGCTTGCAGTGAGCTGAGATTGCGCCACTGCACTCCAGCCTGGGAGAGAGCGAGTCTCCGTCTCAAAAAAAAAAAAAAAAAAAAAAAAAAAAAGGCAGGTTTGTAATTAGAATTAATCCTCTAGTTTCCCAGTAAAGAGCCTAGCTTTCAGAGCATTTCCTTTAACACCTCTCCTTCCCGTCCCATGTGCTACACCTTGTTTAGGCATGACCTGCATTACCCACTGTAAGAATGAACTGGCTTTCTCAGGTTCTAGTGTATATCATGAATTAAGCCATAAAGACATTCTGCAGCCTGGTGTAGCCCATTAACAAGTCAGAGACTTCACTTTCCTGGTGATATTTGATTTTATTTAGCATTGTACATAGTGTGCTATAGGAACTGCTGGTGGGGTCTTGACATCTAGGTTATCAGAGGCAGTGGTGATTTAAAAAACAGTGATTACGTGATAAAGGCAGGGATTTTGTCTTGAGACCTTTGTCTCAAACTTGAATGTCCTTACACTAAAAAGTTGTGCATTTGCTCAAAGTGTAGGAACTGGCTTTGGGGAGACAGTTGCCTTGGTTTCATTTGATATAGTTGGCTTCTCTTCATGAACCCAGGGTATGAAGCATGTTTGCATCTTATTTGCTTGTGTGGACAGCTAATATTATTCATAGCAGATGCCACTTGAATGTGTGTGTGTTATTACAGAATACAGATCAGTCACATCTAAATCTGTTGGCTTCTTGGTCCTTTGGTGTTTAGCTTCACCTGTGCCAGCTCAGGCTAGAACATGGTACAGAAGCAATCCCTCCAAGGGGGAGACTCCGGTTGCAAAACCATCAGGTCCTTCCCATCACTGCCCCTCTTCTGATTGGTGTTTTTTACAGCTCCCAGTGATGGGAATTTTTAGAACAAAGTGGAGTACTTGGAGTGCTTATTTGCATGTCAATTTGTAGAATGCTTCTCCAACTTTTCACCATGCCATAGTGATGCTTTTGTATCTCTTCTGCCCGAGAACAAACGGAGAGGAAGGGCTCGAAGTGGGTCAGCACAGTGTCCTGGCACTTCCTTTGGCTGAGTCTCTGCCCAATGGGGTAGAAGCCAAACTGTTACTTCTCTCTGGCCCCTCAAATCCCCTAAGCAGCCGTGCAGAACTGGGAGGTCTGCTCTCTTTATTGAGCTTTGGGAGTGAGCAGGCACCTGACCATGGGAACGTTACTGCCCTGAGTCACAGGCCTTGTGCGAGTGCCCCTGGTAGGAATCTAATGATCGCTGCTCACCATGTTCTGACCATCTTTCCCTTTAACCTGACACTTGCCTGTCCACACCCCCAGCTGGGAATAATAAATGTGATAGGTAGGTGGCAGAAGAAAAGTGGGATTTCTTTTCCTTTGGGACCGTATCTAGGTCCTGTCATTATAGTAAATCAACTGTAAGTATCCTGCAGCACTATCATAAAATGGGCGAATGAAAACATTTTTTCTCCATCAAAAGATTCTTTGAAGTTATGTTCTCTGGCTGCATCTTACAGAAAAGTGTACAGGAAACAACATTCTATCTACATTTATTTGGCCCGGTCTCTCTGTCACGCAGGGAAGTTTTCTGTGTTATAGTCTCAAAAGCATTGTCCGGTTGCATTTTAAAAGGCCTCAACTTCAGCCATCTCCCCTGGGATGTGCGTATCAGAAATCTTAACAGACAACATTTGTCTGCCAGTTCAGCTGTTGTTACGAAGGTGCTGCAAAAGAGGCATACTGCATGCTGAATTCAAAATAGATTTTTTCCCCTGTCACCTGACATTCTGTATATTAAAACAATAGTATTAAGATCACATTAATTTTATCTTAGTAAATTTTTAATGTGCAGTTATAAGATAATCGGGAAGTTGTATTATACAGTGCATGCACGTATGTATTACAGCAATAAATCCTCATCCGGTAAAAAGAAAAATAATAATAGTAGAAGGGCTTCAGTCATGAAGGTGAGAGAGTTGGAAACCTGCACTTGCTCCCAGCAGAACTTTTAAAGCAAATATTTGAGAAGTTCTGTGTTTGGCATAAGATTGGGTTATGACCTGAGAACCTTGGCACTTCGTATGAATTTCTGGATCTCAGCATATCTGGCTACCTGGTAATATAAATTACATATTTCTCATGTACATAACAGAAATAAAGGTTTGTTTGTAAGATATGTTGAGATTTCTCTAGCTTATTAACATGATTCTAAAGCAGTCTCAATTTCTGTGGCTGCGTTATGCAAGCAAGCCTAGAATAAATAAAAGTTAGTACTAGAGTTAGTTCTCGGAATGTCCTAGGGACACTCAGCCTATAGCACAATGTCCTGAGGCCAGTCCCTCACTTGGGGCACTCCTTTTTCCTTTCTTCAGGGGCCCACTGCCTGGATGTGTCTCCCCTTGTCGGCACTGACAGTAGAGAGTGGTCAGGAGCAGGGCACGCCTGATGAGACTAAGGCATTCGTTTTCCAGGCACAAGGGTAAGGGCTTGTGGGAGAAGAATGCGGCCTCAGCTTAATAGAGTGAGATTTGATCATTATTTTGGTGATTTCAGCACCCACACTTTGCTGAGGTTCTAGTGAGTCTGGTGGAAAAGAAGCTACATGGTTCACAAATTACCCTCTATTAACTCAGGATGACAAAGATAAGATCTCAAACCTAGCAGTGACTCCTCAAGCTATTTGTCCCCATTCACAAGTTTCTCAGATCCAAACTCTTTACCCGCAACTTTGGCTCTATTATAGACCTAAAATATGGGAACTGCGGATGTCTCTGTGTTCTGATTCATTTTTTAATTAGAGATTGGAATTGGCGTTCTGCTCACAAGTTTTGCCTTTGCCACCAAAGTCTGAAAGTTGTTAAATCAAGTCATATTGTGTTAGTAACTTCCTATCACATTAGCAGAGATTAAATTTGCTAATGTAATATGAAAATCACTAACATAAGATGAGTGCAAATAGAAATCGCAATCTCCACAGACTCCCTAAGGGTAATGTTGAATGTGTAAACACATCTCTCTAGTGGTTTGCTCTTGCTAACACAAGTGTTTAAGTGTTGAAGTCGCCACTTCCATTTACCTTCTGTGCTCTGCAGGCTGGGCATGGGGCTGTGTACAGAGTGGGTGGGAGGGTAAGGGAGGGGTCTGTAAAAATCCCAGGCAAGATACATATCAACCATCCCACATGCATGGGGGATAGTTAAGTCCTGAGGAAGGGCAGGCTTATTTTCTTCCTCCTCTTATTTGGTGAAGCAGAAAGAATTGGCTTTGTAGTTAGAACAGCCACAGTGAAGTTGGCCTTGGCTGTTCATTAGCAGGCAGTAAACCTTTGCGGGCTTCAGTGTTCTTATCTATAAAATGGTAATATGTGGACTCCCACACAGGGCTGGTCCTTGTGAGAATCAAACACAATAATGGATGTGAAAGCACTTCTCACACTGTGAGGAACTTAGCAAATGTTACTCATAATATCAACTCCTCAAACTTCCCTTATGCTATTACTCTCGGACATCATCCAATTCAGTCACAAAGTCAACTTAAACTCTTGCCCTCCCGAGTTATTTATTCAGAGGGTAGGCTCTGTTCTCCAGATGGCCAGGGATGGGAGAATGGGGGCGGGAAGTAGCAGAGAGTATGAATTCACTTCTGTCTCTCCTGGCATCCTGTGATATTATTCATCAGCCTTCGGGGTGGGACGGTTTTTCCTTTAAATTTGAAATAGCTAGAATTTATCTTATAAGAAGCTGATTAACTTCCTATTCATGAACAACCACCTTTCTCCAGGGGACAATGACTGACTTACGCGTGCAGGGTATGCTTTGGTGCCATCTGTAGAAATAAAGCAGCTATTTTTGTGAATAGAAAAGGGCTTCAGTTATGTGCCACAGGCAGGCAGAAGAGTGGAATACAAAAGCCACTTGGGTGTTTTGGAGAACTGTCCACTCATTCAATCAATAAATATATGGGGGTAACACCATCTCACTTGGGCTTTCCCGTCCATTTTCAGTCAGGAATAGATCCAGTCTTTCAGTATACCTACAAATGAAGCCAATTTTCTTGTCCTTACTTTGCAAGTGGAGAAAATGAAATACTGAGGTGCTCAGGTCTAGTAGAGGCAGATAAGCATGACCAACCCCTAGTCTCAGTCAATCCTAACAAAGGCCCACAGACACTCAGGACAACAGTGCCCCATATGCTGAGCCCTGGAATGACCTGGGCTCCTCCTGCTTTTACAGATGCATTGCCCTTTGCCTCCTTCAACTGAATTTTTACTTGCTGGGTTATTTTTAATTTTCCCGTCCCACTCCCCCCACCTCCATGTGTCTGTGTTTTCTGGACTCTCTGACTCTTCCATAACTCAAATACTTTTAAATAATTCTTTTTCATCAACAAGTTTTGCCATCTTGCTTTTCATCTTCCTCTTCCATGTCGTTATTAAGACTCTGAATAAAGCCTGTATTGGTTTTCTCCCCTGGGCTCCCCACAATTAACCTCTTTCTACAGAAAGAAATGGCCTTTTATTCCTACTCATTGCCTTCCATCTCTTAACTAGTTTTTAAGATGTAACAGAATTTTAACACTTGCCCCATGGTTACCACATTGGCTTAATAGCATCTTGCAAGGACTATTATTATTATTTTTTCTTTCTTTCCTACCTAAAGTCCTTTGAAAGTCAAAATGTATCACACCCACCAGTACTCTCTTTTATCCATGGTTTTGGGGACTTCTTCAAAGGATTCTAAAACACCTAAGTCTTCTCCAATTTGCTATTATTCTATCACTGTGCGGTTTCTTCCCAGGACACCAGCTTGCTCATTGAGAGGTTTGTTCTGGGCTCACTGTCCCAGGGCTGGGTGGCTGCTGCGAAACCTGCCTAGGCTAGGGCAGCTGCTGCAGCCGTGAACACGGTGAGGTGTTGATGGTGGCCAGCTGCTGCTGCTGTTTTGTTTTTTTGGCTGCTCTGTGACTTGCCAAGTAAGGACCACCAGCTCCTGGTGAGGTAATCAAATATAATTTTTACTGTGGCTTTCTTCAATGTCCCCACATCTAGGACACAACTTCACATTCACCACCAAAAGTGTACCTTCCCTCACCACCCCCGGTTCAGATATTGACTCACTGTGCTGTGTGCCACGCATGCAGGCAAAGTGATAATTTAGCTGTGCTCTGCAGATCCTCCAGCTTCTCCCGACACCCTGACCTATGGGGCTGCCTTTCCTCCGGGCCTCTTTCTCTGGAAGGACTAGAGGAAAGGCTGATAATTTGCCTTGATGTCTTTGTTCTTTGAATTTATTCTTCCTTCTCCTGCCCTCCATCTTGCCTGCTGAAGTTTATGTTCCTTTCTATTAGCTTCACTCGGGCAGGAATTCTCTCTTTTAAAGCATACTTTTCCACCCGACTGCATTCCTGCGATTTGAACCATACAGGTTTTTATTTCTCGCCTATTGCTTCCTTTTTTGTTGTTGTTGTTCTGGGACAGGCAAAGAGATTCTTCCTCTAATCAGGTATTCCTCAGCTGCCTTCATGCTGATTCTATGGATTTTAATTTGCTAAAGTTCCCTTCAGGCAGTTTCCAACATCCAGTTCCTGGGTCTTGCGCAGCGCTGAGTACACTGTTGGCACTCAACAAATATTAAATAATCATTATTCTCCTTTTGAAAAAAAAGAAGAAAAAGAAACCAGCCGCTCTTGAATTCTGCTTGTCAAAATAGAACTATTTGTGTTCAAGTCCTCACTCCACCAGTGTCCAACTTAATTATGCTGAGGTCAATTTTGTTTTGCAGCTCAACAGCACATACTGTCTAAATCAGAATCAACTCCTCTGCTCCTTAGAAATAAATATATTCTGCCTTATTAATCATCTTGGCTTAGGAGTAGGAGACTGATTGGAGTCCCCACAATCTGCTAGACTTTACCAAGTGTGTAAAATAAATGTTATCTCTCCCACAAGCTTACACTGTTTAGACAGGAAGATAGAGGACAAATAATATTTTATTTTAATGGGTGTATTATTTAAATGGAGCTATTTCATTGCTGTTCCTGAAGTGATTTTCTTAAAGATAGCCTTTTCTTACGATGAACCAAGAGGCTGCCATTGGAGCGTTTTTGTCCCAGGCAAGTTCTTGTTTCTTTTTTTGAGGTTAGGCTGAAAAGACAGTGAGACGGAGCCGTGGCGGGGG
>NC_045439.1:112629410-112659046 GCF_002776525.5 Piliocolobus tephrosceles
GGGCTCTGAATCAGCCGCTCAGGGCTGCTTCCTGGCTGTGCCACTTGCTGGCTGTGGAACTTTGGGCCAACTTACTGACGTCTCTGAGCCCTCAAGTCCATCATCTGGAAATGGGATTAACAATAATACGCACTCCTAGGATTACCGAGGGGATTGAATAAGTTCATGCTTGGCACACATAGTTTCAAAGTAATATCATACTTTGAAAATGCTTGGCACGTGTTAGCCATTATTGTATAGATTTTACATTTAAGGCTACCCAATAAAAAGTTCCTTATTATTCTTTTTACTTTTATCCAGGTGCCCCAGTGTCCACTTTCTCAGACCCTTTATCTTCTTGGATCATGAGAAACAGCCAGATCTATGGGGGAAGGCATGGGGTTTGGTGTCAACTAGGCCTCGGTCCAAACTGTGGCTGCTCCATTTCTAGGGTTTGGACGAATGACTTTAATTGTTTTGATTTTCAGTTTCTGCTGCTGTGAAAATGGGATTCATGATCCCTTACGTGGGTATTCTAAAGATAAATCTTTGGCATGTAGTGAACACCCAGTGAATGGTAGCTCCAGCCTCCCTCTCTACCACTCGATTTCTTTGCTGAGTATGGAATTTCTGGGCCTCTGCTTACATACAGATACCCGCTACTAGCTCATATTTTGGTGTAAAGAAGGGATAAAGAAATGTAGGAGGCTGAGAGGAATACAAGGAGAGGGAAGCTTTTATGTACTGAGGACTCTCCCAATCATGGTGCTAATGTCATCCCAGGATTTGTCGTACTTGAATGAAAAGGGTTGTGTGGCCACAGGGCCTCCCCTAGCAGTTATATGTGTACAGGGGTGGAAGATTTAGGCTAATAACACATCACTGTATCCTTAGAGAATGCATTTTTTGTTGGTCATTCACTTCATTTGCTATTTTTCATTTGCTATTTTTCATTATGGTATTAAACTGTGTGATAAATGAAAGGTAGAGGAACTTGACAGATGATTTGATTTCCACCCTTGTCAGATTATTTGGCTTAGTTTCCTTATGAAAATAGAAGACAAGCCCTGTAAAATTGTTCTTGTGGATTTGTTTTTCAGTATGTATTTCCCACCACTGCCATATCTAATCTATCTATTTACCTATGATTCAGTTACTGATCGGTATCCCACAGGAGCCTGGATATATAGTGACAGAGTTTCCTATTTGCCACAGTGGCTAGTATGTAAGGAACATAGCTTCTCCACACCCTGTATTATTAGAGGTTTCAACTCTAGAATGTCCACAAAAGACACAGGTTTTGCAACAAAAGACAGTCTTTTTCATTCTTCCGTTTAAATACAGTAGCCGATTTCGCCTCTCTCGGTAATGTGGAAAGGAAAAATTAAATATTGAACAAACGTTTGCCATTTATGGACTGCCAAAGCCAGGGTTAGCAACATATCTTCATTTCAACACTCCCAAAACTTTATTGAAATGTATTATTGTGCATGCTTCTAGGGGAAAAGGGAGCCCATGAACTCTGTAGATGCTACTAACCTCACAGATAATCACACTGCCCTAGGAAGACAAAGCTGGAAGGAAGGAGAGAGAGGATGTACAACCCCCTTTTCCCTCCTAGTAGGTGAAAAAAAGGTTCTAAAATAGATCATGTTTATCTGTATTGTTGCACCTTTCAGCAAAACTGATGTGATATGACAGAAACAGTCTCTAAGTAGCAGCTTCACTTAGCCAACAAACAAATAAAAATGAGAACGCATTCCCTATTGGACAGCTTTAAAAAAAGTGGAAGAGATGCAGTAAATCCTTAAGCTTAATAATGGAGTTAATTGTGAGTTGCTAAGGCAGACAAGTGATGGAGAAATGGTTTATGAGCCACCTGCCTGAAACTGCACCCATATTTTCAAGTGTAAATGCACAGTGATGCCACTCTATTTTTTCTCTTCTTTCCACCCAAAGCTTAGAAGTTATGTCAGGCTTTTGTAAAAGTCTTTTCTTCTAAGCTCTCCATTAAGCAGCATTCAAAAATGCATGCTGAAAGTGTCAGTTATTAGCCTTGGTGCACATCAAGCCGCTCTCTCCCTCCTGTTAACGTAAGCAGTTACTCTGCTCTTGACCTATTAAAACTTTGTTTGCTATTATACTTGCTGGCAAGCTAGTCATGTGGAAAGGTGTTGAGAAAATGAGCCAGTGTGTTCCCCAGGTGATATAAACACTTTATCAAGCTGATCCCTGCCATGTTATGTAAACTATACCAGGTAGCATTCATTTTAAACAAAGAGATAAACAGATCTAATATGCTTGAGGGCATCATGCTTTATGCATGAACTACTTTTTATTTTTATATTTGAGATTTTTTACACAATCAATTGTAATGCAATGGAGAAGTAAAATAACGTCTTAACTACAACCATAGCCTTATCTCCAATTTCTAAATTCTGAGAGTGATCTAGTCAATTAATCCCATGTTAAATTTTTAAATTCACACTTAACAATTTTTAGCAACAATTCTAATTGCTATAAGAACTTAAAAAAGTTGAGTAATCTGCAGAGATAAAAATTATACGTACACACACATTACAATTTATATGTATACACACTTTCATAACTTTTATTAGCCATCTAGTTTGTCACTTGAATTTGTTATCACATGACTCCACTCTTTATTCCTAAAAATTCTCTAGATTTCACTGATTATTTGTATGCAAAGTAATGGGCCATCATACAGGGTTTTACTTTGTGCTTTTCTACGGGTTTTCTTTCAACCTCACATAGTCCTTTGAAGTGGGTCTTATTACTGTATATCCATTTTACAGATAAAGATGTTGAGGCTTAGAAAGCAAACTAACTTGTCCAAGGTTTCCCAGCTCTGAGATGAGATTCAAAGTCAAGTGTGCCTGACTTTAGAGTCCCTGCTCTTGGTACAGAGTGGTGGAGGAGAACACGGGTTCTGGGGTCAGGCTACTGGGTTGAAATCCTGGCCCTCTTGCTTACTGGTGTGTGATCTTGAGATGCGTTATTTAGCCTTTTTGAGACTTTTTACTCACCTGTAAAATGGGGTTAATAATAGTTCCTGCCTCAAAGGATTTGGTAAGAATTAAACCAGATAATACATGTTCAGGGCCTGGCACATAGGAAGGTCCCCCTATGTGTTGCCATTATTGTTGTGGTTGTTAATTTTATCATCATGTATTATTGCCTCCCATTCATGATAGTTGTAGATTTTAACCATTATAAATGATAACATTATAATTTAAACCAGGATTTTCTTAACCTGGAAAGCAAGTCCCCTGATCCCGGAAAAATTAAGACTTATGAGAATAAATGAATAAATGAATGAATCAATGATTTATTTAAGAGATAGGGTCTTGCTGTGTTGCCGAAGCTGAAGTGCAGCAGTATGATCACGGCTCACTGTGGCCTCAACTTCCCAGGCTTAGGCAGTCCTCCTGCCTCAGCCTTTCAAGTAGCTGGGACTACAAGTACATGCCACCAAGCCTGAAAACTTGTTTAAATTAAAAATTATTATTATTATTTTTTTGTAGACATGGGGTCTCACTATATTGCACAGGCTAGTCTTAAACTCCTGGTCTCTGGCAATCCCACCTCACCCTCCAAAAGTGCTGGGATCATGGGCATGAGTCACTGTGCCCAGCCAAGGGGAATTTAATGTCATAACACTATTCATTAGAACATGTATCTTTTGACTATAATTTTGCAAGTTGTACATTAAATAGTACAGGAATTCTTCTGCCCCAATCCTGTTCCCCCACTCTCTCCTCCATCTAATGCGATTTCCAAAGGAAATATATTGACTCAGGATGGAGTTTGCATTTCATTATCTGCTGTATTAAACTAAAAGTCCTAATTCAATTGGAAAGTTTGAGAGAGATATATATATATATTATATATATACATATATATTATATATATTAATAATATATATATACGTGTGTATACATATACATATATATATATACACACATATATATATATATATATATAAAGCCATATAATGTGGCTTATATCTTCTAGTTTAAGTGGAAATTTTCAGGTGGATATTTTACACCCAGAAGTATCAACGTAGGGCTTATTTTCAAAGAAGAAAATGTACATCAACTCACACCCCCAGCTCCTTCAATCCTTTTTGACAAGAGTGGTTGTAACACAAGTCTGCCATTTAGGCAGTTGATTCTATTCTCACTCCTTGTCTAATGTGGGTTAGATGAGGTCTCTATCTCCTTGCCCTCCCACCCTCTCCCCTTCAGGTTCCACATACATATCTAGAACAGGAGCAGGCAAATGACAAGTTACTCTTAAAAAGATAAGAACCCCTGTGAATTATGAGTTAATCCATTGAATGTTAGTGTTCTTCTAGGTTATACATAGAAAAGTCATGTCGACCAGAAGAACCAAATAGGTCTCTGGATTCAGAGTCAATCCACTTTCCTCACATGGACCCAACTTCTGTTTTTCAGTTCCCTTATTTGATAAGTAAGAGCTATTAACCTCACAAAGTATTGCTATTTGTGGTGTATTTATAGAATAATTTGTTAGGATTATTTGCATCTGCACTGAAATTGGTTTTGAGCTCTTTCCAACTGGAGAGATCCATCAAAAGCACTGAAAATGAGTGAAAATGATAGGAGTATGTTCCAAATGCAATAGAAAGCCACTCTCCCACCAATTGCATTTTTGGCTGAATTCCCTTCTTACATAGCCAAGATAATTCTGTCCAAGGGACAGGGATAACTATTGATACTGGGTGAGAGCAATAACTGGATGACCAATACCATTTGCATGTTTAAAGAGAATTTGAAAGAGCATCACAATTAACATGGAACAGAGGACAGCCTCTCTAGAGAGCTACTTCTGAAAGGAACTGAAAATACTCCTTTTAGGCACTTTTCCAGAAAGTTCTCCAGTTTTTATCTTACATCTTCTCTAGAAAGCTGAACAGTTTGATAATCTACTTTTTTTCTACCACAGCATCTCAATTTTGTTTTGCTTCCGATATAGTTGGTTCTACATCCATCTCTTACTAGATTCTAAGATCCCTGAGGGCAGATACCATTTCTTATTCATCTTTGTAGCCTCCAAAGCATTTGGTAGATATCTTTGCACACAGAATTTGGGTTAAAGAAACAAATGAACCAATGACCTAATCGCAAATTGTACCTCATGGCAGAGACTGATTTAGTATGAGCACTGGAAATACTCAAAAACTTGTTAAATGGATAAATGAATGAATGAGTGAAGGAACAGGCCTTTAAAGAGTTGCCCTAAATACTCCTGTGTAGAAATTGGAAGACAAAAGGTGGCTGGGAGTGGAACTGTGTCTGCATACGAAACAGACCAAAATTGTTGTAACATCTTCCCCACTCTCCAGAGAAAATTAAAACAAATTAGTGACATTAATGAAAAGCCAAGGATCTAAAAATTAACGAAGGATTCTACTGAAACAGTAATTCCCACTGTCTTTTAGAGTCAGGGTCCACTCTGAGAATTTGAGCCAATCCCTTTTTCAAGAACAATGACTCACATCCATACTCAGTTTTGCGTATAGTGTTCCTCTCGATATGGGATGGCCAAACAGACCTGCAGGTTAACAGTCTATGCTTTAATGAGGACAGACTTTGAAGTTCAGGTTTAAATCATGAGATCAGTGATCAGGCAAAATGATGTTATTTCTCTGTTTTTGAAGTTTTCTCATTTGTAAAATGGAAATAATAAAGACAGTCCTAACTTCACAGGGTTGACTGGAACTCAAATGGACAAATATGAGCATGTATTTGAAAATACTTGGTAGGCTGTGCAGCACCATACTCATGAAAGGTATTACAGTGATGGTGCTGCCTTGCACTAGGACAGGGTAGGTAATGGAACCCGCAAATCAGCTACTTCATTCTCCTCTCCTCTCCCCTTTGTTTCACGGATGCCCTTAAATTCTTTGTTCACATGGATGCTTCTCCTACTAGACTATAAGCTCCACTAAGGTCAGGAATGTAATTGTACTCATTTGTATCTCTTTTTCCTCCAGATCCTAGATGGTGCTTTATAGGTACTTGATAATTAAATAACATTAAGAAACATATTTTGGATAGTAGCTAAATCTTCCACACTGGGTTTAAACATGTGGTGGAATGAACTGCAGGGAAGTTCAAATATATGTCTGGATTGGTCAGACCAACCGCATTTCAATAAAATACCGCGTTCAGAAGCACACTTGCTTTATAAGTCCTGGACACAATCACTGTCTAGAGAAGGGGTGATTTATTAAGTAGCTAAAACATTCTCACTGCTATAGGATAAGCTTTTCAGCCTTTACCTCCATTTGCAAGCAACTAAAAATCAAAGAACTAATAAAATCCAATCACCCAGAACTTCTTCCTGTAGACAGACTGAATTATAACTTTTTAATTTAGGCAGGTAGAGAATTATTACAGTAGGACTCTAGGGCAGGAATGTGTTAATAAAATCATCCTCTCTGCCTTTTCATTTAAAATAATCCCTTGAGCTGATTAAATGAAATATCACTTGTTTAATAACTGACAGAACATTATTTTTAAGCACAAATGTTTTGCATATCTTCGCTCCCCATTTTTAATTCCAGGCACAGAAGGGTGGAGGCACTGACATCACACAGAGGGAGTCGAGCTCTGCGCTGGGATGCAGTTTGCCCTGTCATCGTGGCATCTATAATTTAGTGTGAAGCAGCGAGGTAGACAGAGCATTATCATTAGAAACCATTCTGAACAGGGATATAAAACACAGTCGCAATAACACTTGTCAGAAAGGTGACTCCAGTCAGAACTCATATCCATGAGTTTCAAGATAAATGCTGACACGGCAGCCATCCTACAAAGACTATTATTGCTTTAAAAAAAACAAGCCAAACCCCCAAACAAAGCAAACCCATGAACCTTCCCCAGAGTGAACAAGTTAGTATGAAGTTTGCATCTGGGGTGGCATAAACTTTCCATGATTTACAGTAAGCATATCCCTTCTCCACTTGGCTAAGGTATTTTATGATGCCACAGAGGAAGGATCCAATAGCATTTTGGGTTTAATGATGTTAAGCTATTTGGAATTCTTTCCCCCCTGTTATTTGGAATATATGAGCTGTGCCCCTAAAACAGGTCATTAGCTGTGCCGTGTATGGGTTCATCGCCTCACCCATAGGACTGCTCAGCTGCTGCTTGCATTTTCCCTGTCTTCTACATTTAAAAAAAAAGTCTTTGACTTGGTACTAGGCTATGATTTAATAACCCTGTTCTGCTGACTTCATAAGCTGTGAAACCTTGGAGAAAAATCCCAAATCTGAATTACAGTTCTAATTACTCTGGCTGAGGCAAAGGGTTTCAGCATTGAATGTTCTATTAGTGCCCATTTCACATTGAGTACTATTTGTTGCCAGAGGTTACAGGGCTGCATTCTGATTCGCTTTTCTCCTTGTCCACGAATGTAGCCTCTTTCCTGGTGCCTTTTCTGTCTTCAAGGCTGGAGGAGCTAACTGCTTGGTGATTCAGTGCAAATAATTTTTCCTGAGCTCCCAGAACTTACTCAGAGAGTGCACTTTGGTTTCAGAAAAACCGATCTATTGCCAATGCAAATTTACCATTTAGCAGGGTTGTTTTCATCACACAAGGATCCACCGTGATATAAAAATATAATTAAGAAAATTATCTCCCTTTTACTTGATTGGTTGGTCTTAATAATATTTATTTTGGCCGGGCACGGTGGCTCACGCCTGTAATCCCAGCACTTTGGGAGGCTGAGGCGGGAGGATCACAAGGTCAGCAGATTAAGACCACCCTGGCTAACACAGTGAAACCCCGTGTCTACTAAAAATACAAAAAACTAGCCGGGCGAGGTGGCGGGCATCTGTAGTCCCAGCTACTCGGGAGGCTGAGGCAGGAAAATGGCGTGAACCCGGGAGGCAGAGCTTGCAGTGAGCCGAGATCGTGTCACTGCACTCCAGCCGGGGAAAAAAGGGGAGACTCCATCACAGAAAAAAAAAAAAAAAAAAAAAAAAAAATTATTTTAAAATGATTTATTGATTGTTCCAGCTTTTAAATGTTTGATATTTTCTAACAATTAAAAAAGGTAAATGAAAGTTAATACATGCACATGTTTTTTAAAAAACGTTAAAACAGCACAGAAGTGTATACAGCAAGAACAAGCCTTCCTCCCAACTCTCACCTGAGATTTCCCAGGGTCTGTCTCACAGGCCACCTCTGTGTTTCCTATGTGTCCCTGCAGAGATTCTTATCCACATGCCAGCACATGTGTCTGCACCTGCTTCCACTTGGTGCATAAATGACAGCAACCAATATGTGTTCTGCCCCTTTCCCTTTTCTGCTGGATAGCTTGAAAACCGGGTTCCATATCTGAACATGCACATCCTCAGCATTCTTTTTAATGGCAGCATAATATTTTAACCTATGGTTTACCTTCATTTATTTAGCCAAGTCTCCACTATTGATTAATTATAGATCAATTCAATTGAACATTACAATGGAGTTTCTTATAAATGTTCTTTATGCAAAGGATTATTTTAAATAGGGAATTTTGGTAGAATATTTCAGTTTCCTTTGTGAAACCTGTCTGAGGAAAGGAAGTATGGCAGGGGTTTTTAAAGCTAACATTTAGGGGAGAGTATTACTAATTCAGAATGACCTAAAAAACAAGGTGGATGTGGACACTGAAAATGATGAGAAAATGTTTGAGTTCTAAAAATGTGATTTATCTTCTTCGGGAGTAAAATTATTTTACAATGTAAGATATTCCTGGGGCACCCTGTGAGCATCTTCTGAGGGCTGGCGAGGCAAAAGCTTTAATGTGATCTCTCTCTTGAAAGAAGTTTAGCTATGATAAATGAGATAACCAAGACTTCACATTCCCCTTCAAAAGAACGTGGAAACCACCCAGTTTCATAGCAAAAGCCACAGACTGTTTACTCACATAATTTTAAAAAACCTTTGTGTTCCTAAAGCAGAATAAAAACATTTAATATTTATCTTCTGAAAATTCTGCAGGTCATATGTTGTTTGTCTCTTGGTACCTGTAGTTATCTTTCCTAGCCCTGTGATGGTTGAGTGACGACTTGTCATTTACTGTCAGTGCCTCACCAGAACCCTTGCTCCTCGAAGGCAGATCTGCATCTGAGCTCTTCACTGCGGCCTGCCCAGCTCTGGCCCAGGGCTTTGCAGACCATCGGATGCATGAGCTGCAAGAGTCTCTATCCATTGAAAGTATAGAAGAAAGAAGATACCCTTTTCAAATAGTAAGACTACAGAATTCTTCCAGAATGGAAATTTCTTTTCATCACTTATAATTGGACCCATTTGAGAGAAAGACACATCGAGGAGAAAAACCAGAATGTCTAATAACCCTGCCTATGCTAGGTTAAAGAAGTAGCTACACAGTTCTTTAGCACGTTTAACAATCTATTATTAAAATCTCACTCGTCATGATTAATAGTGAAGTCTATAAATACTGGGTGGAAAAAAGGAAGAAAATTCATAATATACATGAATGTATAATTCTTTAGGAAGCTTTAGACAGTCAGCAGATAAGTTACAACTTCGAGGCACACTTCTCTTCAGTCATCTTGGGTATCAGGTTACTGTAGTTTCCCATCACCATTTAAGAAGACTGATTAAAGGTTCAATCTGATCTAGTTATTGTTGGAGAATGGGTTAGTTGCTTATTTAACTAGCATGTTAGTAAAGACTGAACTCTTATTTGTATCGGTGCCATAAACACATTGCCCCCAACTTTTCCCCGGCCCTCATAATTAAATTATATGTTGAAAAATGCAGGCAAGCCTCTTCTGTTTTGGAGAATAAATCATTCACAACCGGTTCAACTTAACTTGTGATCATCCTAATCAAGAACAAAAGTTCTGCCAACCCGCTGCATGATATTATTCTCTGTTATGTAAGCTCTGGCTGAGCGAGTCCAAGCTGCCTGGGGGCAAATTCAGCCTTGAATTGGAACAGTATTGCTGTCTGATAGACATAGGTAGCAGGCTTATTTAGATGGCAAGGATAGCTCAGAAAAGTCTCGGTGATGTCACCCTGCATCTGGATATCGAGGGGTGGTGACAAGAATCTTTAATTTGGCAAGATTTTCCTGCACTCTAAAGTTGAAGAACTTCAGACCCAGAATAGGCAAACAGGCAGCAGTAGCTGGCTTTATAAACACGAAGTAGAAGAAAGAGCAGGCTTTGTAAAGCTCAGAAAAGGCCCATCACTGAATGTATCATTAAAAAAGAAACATGAACTGGTAGTTCATAAATTTGTGGAGAAACAGCCCTTAGGAGAGTAACTTGGTATTCCAAATTGATTTGGGCAACTCAGAAGTAAGTAATGCTTTTGTAGCGCATGTTCAGCAGATTCTAGATGCAGGGATAAGTCCTCAACTTCTCTTCCCTGAACAAATCATCATGAAGTCATATATATTATATATGAAACCAAAGCAAGACACAAAACATACTGAATGTTCTTACTAGCAACCAGGACTTTGGGTTTATAGCAAATGTACTTTCCTTTCCTGGAAGCAAACTAAATTACATAGAAATTTAGTTAGGTGGAGGAATGAATTTCATCGGATAATCTAACTTGGATGTTGAAGTCAACAGCAGCTGCTATGGATATGGTATGAGAGTATAAAAATCCAGGAGGCTGCTGTCCACCTACAAAAACATAAAAATCACAAGACAATCCCCAAATAATAATGCTGCACTGTTTTCTGAATGTGTTAGTCTACTGAGCTTTTAAAATGAAACCCTTCATGTTTTTTAAAGCACTCTTGTGTTTATTATGTCTTTTGATGGCCCAACAACCATGTGAATAAATACTTGTTTCATTTTGTGGGTGAAGAAGGTGGGCTCAGAGTGTTCAAAGTACATTCTTAAGGCAAGCCAGTTGGCAGAGACAGAACCAGAAGTGGAATGCAGGTTACTTTTCTAGTCCAGGGTTCTTTTTGGGCCACCACTATTGTCTCATTAAAAGATTTCATTTACTTAGCACATAGTAGGTGGTGAGCAAATCCTAAATACATTAACAAATGAATAGCGACAGGTTAGATAACCATTAGGAATAGAAAAATACTAAAACCTGGGGAGTTACGGGAAAGAGTACTAACTGGAGAAAGATGAATAGTTATTACTGCTATTAACAAGGAATTTTGGTACTCTAATCATGATATCAAGGTAGGGTTTTCAAAACTGTTCCTAAATAAAGGGAAGAAAAGAAAGTAATATTTCTTCTTCGAGAGGAATACAGTCAACTGCTCAACAATAAGATAATGGAAGTCATTTTTTAACAACATAGGATAACCCTACATTAAGTGCTACCTGACTTATGCAGGGAAACCCCACAGTCAAAGCTATGCAGACTTGAATCTTTGCTTTAATGATCAGCTAAAGTTTTAGGTCATTTTGAAAGTATAAAAAGGGATTGCTGTGGCAATCAATTCCTTTTATTTGTTCTTTCTTTTGTCTTTGTCACTTATGTAGAAATAGAAAACAAATTATAGCTACCCTATAGCTCTCACAAGTCAGAATAATTTAGTTTCAATAGACTTGGTGATACTGTTTAAACCTTGAAAGTTAATAAACATGGATTTGTAGAATTAAAAATATTGAACTATTGGAGTGCTACCAACTCACAAAATTAAAGTTTTATAACCCAAAGTCGAAGACGGCATTCCACAGTTTAAATATTTCATATCTGACATTTTCCAACTTGACAATGTGAAGTCTGATTTTGATTTTTCAATCCAATATGAGTTTTGGAGTTTAATTCAAAATCAAGATAAAACCATTTTTGAGACCACCTTTTTCTGTTGTTCTCTTAATACTAGACAGTGTATTATTTTCACTTTGGGAAACAAAGTTTTCTAACTAACGTTGTTATACAACAAGACTACAACTAGGAATTAAACAGTGGACGTGTATTGGTAAAGGGTAACAACCTTGAAAGTCAGAGTCTCTCATATGGTTGTATATGACCAGATTTACATATAAATTATATTCAAAGAAAATACTTTAAAAAATACTGTGAATTATTATGGAAGCTCCCTCAAGGGTGACCATCTGAAAGCAGAGTTAGGAATCAAAAAGTTGGGTGACGTGGTTCTGTGAGGTCATCGCAGAAGAACCTCAAAGTACAGGAAGTAACCTTTTGTGATGTGGTGGTACTTCAGTTAGTTGTATGGCCAGAACTGATGTGGTGGTAGGATTCCTTGTTGCCTAAACTCAACAGCCAGGCAATATTTTTCTTTGTAAGGCCTTTGGAAGCTATTAAAGGCATCATATACATGATGGTAGAAGATGTACATGAAGCCACAAAGAGGCTTCTATCATAAAAGCAGACACAGAGAAATAAATGATCTGGAAAAGCCATCAGAGGTCACGTAGAAAAGCGATGTAACACTTAAAGGGATTCCTCATTTAGGTGGTCTTGCTGTTTCAGAGTATCTGATGGAAAGATGTTGTTTTGACTGTAAGGAAATTGGATAAATCAATGTAACTTAATGTTCAAGTTGGGAATGTAGACAGAAATGAAGATCTCCATGTAAACACTGGCACCATTTTGTGACAGATTTAGATCTGACCAATGAATGTTCATGTTTACTAGCTTTGTAAAAAAAAATGAAGGGCAGGTCTACCTGTGAAGACACCAAGAAATAAGTTACAGCAAATCTTTGACATTCTGTACATTTTATCAGCTTCCCCATTATCACTTTGTGCGTAGAATACCAATGGGAAGAGCTCCTTTGACTACTAAATCACACCAGGAGAGGAAATGTTATACACAGCTTCCCTCCTAAGGTCCTTTTACTAAATATAAAACTTTTTGGGGGGCTTTTTGGCTGTTGTTTAATTAAGATTGACAGAACACTAACTCCAAATCAGCACGGCTCTCCTTAGATCAGTTTTGTTGTCAAATTCACTTTCTGAGTAAATGGAAAGACTAACACATATCATTTCTTAGATAATGTTTTAATATCCTGCATTGAATAAAACTTTTTTTAATCAAGTTGCAATGGTAGCATGGAACTCCACAAGGGGCGAGGGGGTTGCAGATGGCTGCATTACTCTAAATGTTCAAGCTTGACTGACCCATTTCATCAGCACTGTCAGAGCCTTGCACTGATACATGTTGACAACATTTAATCTTAAAAAATTGAAAGAAATGAATTAATATGCAAATTTCATCAGCTTTGTAATAAAAATGTCCTTGAAAAAAAACAGTGAACATGACCCCTGAGGAATTGTGTGAATTATCCCAGCTCAATTCTTTAAGTTAGTCAGAGGTACGCAGGTCCGCAAGGAAATCAGTGCAGATTTGACTTGGAAATAATTATGATGAAGAACAAAACACAAGCAGGTTGAATAAATGTAACAACTTGGGAAAAAGTCTTAGTCCTGTTTGTTATTCACTTTGAATTAACAGGATTAGGTTTGGTTTTTGAAAATAAAGGAACACCACTGTGTAATTTTAACACCTAAGTAATGTGAAAACAATATTTTTTAACTGTCACTTTTAGTGCATATTAAGAATCACAGCTGACAAAATCAGGCCCTTTTTTTGGCTGTCGGAGTGCAGCTCTTTGGGCAAAAGAGATAATTACAAGAAACTGGTCTGTACGCTACTGTTTGTGTGGGACTTCTGGATTGATCATTTTGATAGAAATGGCTGGTCAACTCCTAGTACAATAAGGTTGACTGAGTTTTGTTGCTATCGAAGTGACTAGTTATTTCACTGAATTTGCCACATTGATGGGATCATGTAAACATAGTCTCTAGATGTGAATCTGATCTGTAATGATCTCCACATGGGTATGTGGAAGGTCAACAATGAACCACAAACTCAGTCCAGGAAAACAGTCATCTAGGTAGGCATGCAACTGTAGCTTTCTGACTTTGGGTCTGGACCCAACTACAGAAAGTTGTCTGACCAGCAGGGGTTGGTCATAACAGTTGATTATTTCCATGTAAAAATTCAAGACTTTCAGAGTTCCCCAAAGTAATAAGAATGTTAACAAAGAAGCATAAATCATTAAGCAAAACAAAACAAAAACAACAAAGTAGCTTACCAGGGTCAAAATCAGTGAATGAACAGTTGAAGGATGGATATAATTCCTTTACTCCAGTAAATCTCATTAATTTCAATCTATGTATAAATACTAAGGAAGATGTGTTTTTTCACTTCAGCACTTTGCATTTCTGTGCCACAAGCTAGAACTGTTTTTGCTCTCGTTTCCACACAATGAATCATCTAAGCTCTGGGATCTGAAAGAATTCACTTTGCTACAAGTTCAGTTGTTATTCTGGGCACTGCTGATTTTGCTATGATAAAGTCTACACAAATTAACTCAAAGCATTTTTTTTTTTTTAAAGACATTGAGCTAAACACTTGTTTTAAAAACCTTGTTTTAAAAAACCCCAAAGCTCACCAAAAACTGATAGTCTCACACAAAGACCCCAAATAAGGTTTGTTAACTTGAAAACCTCTGCTTAGTCTCCTAGAGGCTCTGCAATCCTGCAACTTTCCCGATTTCATATATCTTGGGAAGACCAAGGCATATAATACAGATTTTGCCCAACCAAATTAATCTTGTCTGTAAGCTTTTGTGGTTCTCTACAAAAGGCTTTTAAGTTTCTCCTTTCTTTCTTAATCTACCATCAGTAAAATCCTACTTTTATAGTGCCCTTTGCACCTGCTTGCATAAAATGAATAACTCAACAGTTTAATTATGCACTATTCTATCAGTTGGGAAGTGATATAAAGTTGCAGACAGAAAAAAGAATAAAAACCTCTTTTGGTATCCAAAATTAATATATGTCAAGCTCAGGGTAAATCTTAATCTTTTCGAAACATTTTTCTAAAATAGATGTTCTTTTATCACCTGGCACATCAAGACCCATTGGAGGGAGGGGATTTTTAAAAAGGCATTTGGTTAACATGCTGCAGAACAGCACTCTCTTTTCCACCTCCCTTCAGTCTGTTCTTGAAAGATCTGAACAGTTGTATAATAATGAAAAATGGGCAATACTTGTGGGGCATTGCCTGCGCTCACATACCTCCGCCCACGCATTCATCATTCTGCAGGTATTGTCAGTGAAAGTTTAATTGCATAAACACTCTGTAACTGTCCTGTCATATTTCTTGTCAGTCTGGATTCCCTCTCTGGGCTCACTATCTCACAAAACTATAATTGAATTGCTACCAAATCACAAGAGCACCCCCCCCCTCCAAATAAAATCTTTATGAATAGAATTTGTTTCCTATCAGCAGATTTGACAAATTGTGGCAGAGGAAGGGCCTTGGTGATAATTTTTGAGTTTATTCTCAATGTAGCTATTTGCTGAATGCTCTTATCTATTTTTAAAAAATTTTAAAGCCCCAGTTGGGGGTTGAGGGAAGCATTCAATACCCCAAGGGGCTCTGTGGTAATCATTCTACAGAACCCAAGGAAGCCAGTGGAAAACGGGAAGGTTTTCTTTGCCCTACTGTGAAAGTTGTACCGTTGGCAAATGAAAGACATAAGAATTAATTTGAAATTAAAGTGGGCACCTGTCAAAGCTAAGATTTCACCAAATTCTGTGAATTCTTAGTTATGAGATATTAAGTACCCAATTTAGTCAAGTGTTTATTCCATGACATTTTCACTTCATTTCTCCTTGCACCAAACCTTTCGGTGATCATTACTCATGTATGAGCTCTGAGCAGCCAGATTCTTTGACAGATTTTTAGGACCACGAACAAATGAAAATTAATCAAAGGCATGACATGCAATTTACTAAATATGGGATCATAAAATTTTAATGTATTTATAGCACTGTCAAATTATTAATACTTTCCAAAAACAAAGACAGAATATCTGATTTGGAATGAGGATCATCTTTTGTCTAGTCTTTGTTTCATTTTATATTCTTATAAACTGTACTTCCACATCCCACAATTTCACAATATAAACTCCCAGCAAAGGCCCAAATACCAGCAATTCTTTTTTATAATTCTGTTGGTGGTGTGGGCGTAAAATATAGCCGCTGGTGAATAACTCTTAAATGCAACTGGGCTTCACCCAGATTGACAACTGTCTGATTGTTTATGTTTTTAAAATGTGCTTATCAAAACCATGTAGGATTGATGGGTGTTTTTAGATGAAGTTATGTTTTTGCAACAGACTTAATTTAGGACTAAGGTTAAGGCTTAGGATAAATGAGTGCATTAGATGATTAAAGCACATTCGTCTTGTGGGACGTTGAAGTCATTTATTTATGACACTTAAAAACAAGCTAGGAAAGAAAGCACCATGGGCTTAACGAATCCGTTTTTTTTTTTTTTTTTTTTTTTTCAAATGTTAAACTAAAAATAATGACTTTTTTAATGGAACTCCAAAATATGACAGTTTACTGAATATCCAGAGGCAGAATCAAATATTCAGTGGAGTAAACATGATGAAAAAATACTAGAATTAAAATTTTCAACACTATATATGCATGTATACATACCCGTCTCCTTCTTCCAAATGTTTTTTAATTGAAATGACTCTTGTATTCGAAAAACTAGGGTTTCTGCCTCTCTTTAACATGGTCTCTTTTATTTTAAATAGTAGAAGATTTTCTGATGGTATAGGAATTTGGACTATTGTACCGCACTGTACTCGGTATGATAAAATACCTTGTCAGGGGCGACTGGATGGCTCAGGGGATTCGTAATGGGATATATACAGCCTTTCACCCGTAGGTCATTGGCTTGAATTTTGTCCTGGTTGGCAGTGACTAAAAGTCATTAACATCTCATGACTGCTTGGTGGCCTATGTGAAATGAGTTTCTTAATTTATTTATTTAAGCCCATATATAGTACCTATGGCCAGGGCATTTGGGCATCTCTCTTGCTTTTACAGATGGATTCCACCAGATCTACACTCATTTTAGTTCTCAAGATTAGTGATGAACTGAAGTCCTCCTACACAAAATAAATTGATTCACGTAAAGTTAAAACCAATACTGAGTACCGCCACACCATTCTCCAGCACAGACCGGAACGCTGCATGAAAGCTGATTTGATAGTAAAGGAGCCGTACGTTGTGGAGATCCAATGTCCAATTCTGGGTTGCTTAGTCTTTCATGGTGCATAACCCACGTTGTGGCTGTGGTCATATCACAATGGCCCAGCCAGATAAAAAGGGAAAATATCAGTCAAGCACGTCATATATGCTATTCATCAGCTAAATGACTGGGTTATAACCAGAACACATTTTAATAGGCCAGGCTAGAAGCTGCAAACCCTTGGAGACTAACATCAAGGTCTATTCTAAAGTGGAACTGGCCAGCCTCCAACCTAGCCTTAGAAAAAGGGAAGTCAGCAGGTGTATCTTAGTGTGCTGAAGCTAGGAGCAGTGGGATGGACCTCTGAGAATAAGCATTATGCATTTCTGTTAAGCTGTAAGAAAACTGAGTATACAAAAAATGTGAATCTGCAAAACAGAATTTGTATATTATAGAGGTTAGGGAGAGGTAAATTATCAGTTACCAGAAGAGTATTTCCTCTTAAATGGAGTCTTTACAAAAGCACCTCTTGTAGGGTGTATGTGTGTATCTGTGGGTATGTCTATGGGTCTGTGTTTTTTCAGAAGCATATCTTTTGGGTACTGCGATTCATACAGAATTTGAACCCTTCAAGTGAGGTAACTGGAGCATTGTGTCAGTGAGGCCCAAATATAAGCTTTTCATGCATAGATGCCAATTTCCTATCAACCCCTGGCCAGCCTTTCCGTAAGGAATAAACTTGGTAATAAGAGGATGCTTAGTTCAACAGAATTTATAATAATACTAGTTGAACACTGACTCTGTGCCGTACTACTGTTTTAAGCATTTTATATGTATTAAACTCATTACAGTCTTATAAGATGTGTTAGTATATTAATTCAGATAAAACCAACAGGTGATCTTTCCTACATTATTCTCCAATCTAGACCAGAGGGCTAAACATTTATAATGGGAAAACTGAGGCACCTATAAGTTAATTAACTAGCAAGGTCACATATATAGTAAGTGACAGAGTCAGGAGGTGAACACAACATGGGCTGTCTGGTTCTAAGGCCCTAGGTACTATAAATTTGCACCGGATGCAGAGCTAGCTTAAGGAGTATGTCCTAAAATGTCGGTCAGGATTGTCATCTTCATATACAGTAACTCTCAATTATTAGGGTAACCTGCAAGTTAACCAGATTGCAGATTTTAAAAGTCTGTAATATAGGCAGTGCAATTTAACTGAATTTCTACAAATCAGACAGAACAACCCAGTAACCGATTACCACCCCTGCACTGCTCTGGGCAGCCACAATCCTATCTTTGTACCAAAATCTCCTGGTGTACTGTTATGGATGAAAACACCAGAGACTTTTGTGCTCTGCCTATGTAAATGAAGAATAGGTAGGACAGAGTGGAAAAGAGATGTGAGAGCCTTCAGATCAAAGCTTAGGACTGCACTAAAAACCGTGCAACTTGGAGTTGACAAGTCTTGTCTTAAAACTTTGTGGTTAGTTACTAGATTCATCTAGGAGCTCAGTTTTGGGAAAGCTTGAAGTGCACCCTGAGGACTGATGAGAAACCTTTGGGAGATTTACCAGATGAACTGGAAAATTTAACCTCGGAATAGAGTGGCCCACTGTGACTCTGCTTGCGGTGGGTCTTGGAGGAAGAGAGTGGCATGGATGCGGGAAGGTGGTATCCAGCCTAGTAGAAACAAGATCATGTACAGTGCTAAATCATGTGCTTTTGGGGAATTAGTAAGAGTTTCTCTTGAAAAAAAGTTTCCCACAGCCAAACACATTGGGAAAGGCTAGTTTCAAAACATAGGTTTATTGATTTTACATGAATTTCAAATTTTCGCTAAGCTAACATTCATTGTTAATTTCCAGTGAGAACATGTACTATCAAGTTTTTTCCTTTGCCGTTTAACTGGGGAACGCTTTTTCTGGGGAACGGTTGAAAAACTACCTATTGGGTACTATGCTTACTACCTAGGTGATGGGATCATTTGTACACCAAACCTCAGTGACATGTAATTTACCCATGTAACCTGCACGTGTACCCTCTGAACCTAAAATAAGAGTCGGAAAAAAAAAGTTCATCTTGCAGAGCAGTTATGAGGAGGAATGTATTTCGGAAGTGCTGTGTTAGACTTTACATCAGCTGTGCATTTTAGAAAGCAGAGAAGAGGAAGTGGTTCATTACAAACTGATACATAGATTTACCTAGCATGTATAAAATGGAGACTTCTATTAACTGAATCTCTCCACAGAGAATTTTTTGACTCCTATTGGGAGGCGGTTTATGTGGCTACAGGTTCTGGGAGAGCAGAGACGTTTTTGGTAACTACCCCATCCCAGAATCTAGGACAAAGCCTGGCACATGCATTTGCAATAAATTAAATGAGTGAAGAATAAACAAAAGAATGAATGAATGTTTTGTGTATCTAAACTATAGACATGCAACTATGTTTTTACAAGTGAAATGTAAAATTTCCCACTCTGTGAAATGGGAAGTATTTTCCTAAATACTGGTCACATTTTAAATTCACTTTTAAGTTATCAACTAAGTTTCTACTGAATTTTGAGTAACAGTAATTCGGGCAATCAATTGATACTTTTTATTCCCCTCTAACATCAACCCCTGCTGTGTCTAATAAAGAGATGGCTGGGCACAGGAGAGTAAGAGTTTAAATTCTTTCTGTTGCCATCAGTTTTATGAATGTTCTTGTCAGTGTTTTTATTTGGAGAGGATAGCCTCTGACGAGTGAGAGGCACTGGCTAGCAGACTGATGTTTTACCAAAGACATACAATGTACTTGAATAAAATGTAAAGGAACAGCTTTGAACTCTAAGCATATTTACATATTAATAGTTCATGATCAATAGCATATGTAATTTTGTAATTTTCAAAATTTTCCAAATTTCATTACCCACTGATTTTAAAAAAGTGACAGTGGACAGACGGCATCATCAATTCCAATCATGTGTGAAAGCTTAAGACCTCCATCATTTCTAGAGCGTTAATAATTAGCTCCTGGCTAAAGACTGACCACAGGCATATTTCTTTTTCTAAATGTTATCTTAATTCCAAATCATCATTTCTTCCTTTGCAAGGCCTCTCAAAAACATTTCTTCTCAAGGTCTACTCACTCACTTCTGGATTATAGAAATAATCTCTTAAATGACTTTTGTTTTTTGTTTCTGGTCTCCTCTGTTCAACCCATCCTGTACATTTTTATGAAAATAAATGAGCCAGTATCAAGTCCAGTGAACATAAGTTTCCTATGTTATAGGGAAGACTACTCAAATAGAACCGCCTGGGAAGGATGGCAAGCATCCCTAGCTGGTGGTCTCAGGTGCAGGGGTTGGACAGCTGTTCTAGATGGGCTATTTAGAAGCACACTGGAGGAAGGGTTAAGTATGGGGGCTCTGGTGCCAGCCTGCATGGGTTCAAATTCTATCTGTATGACTTTTACAATTTAAAAAAACTGTTCTTTTTTTGGCCCCTCATCTGTAAAATGGGAAAAATAATAACATCTTCAATAGTGTTTTGTGAGAAATAAATAAGGTGATGCAAATAATGGACTTAGCAAAGAGCCTGACATGGGCAAGTAGTCAATGAGTAACGGCAATTGCATTGACTAACGGATTCAGGAATTCTTGGGTACTCGTAAAATATGATCTTCAAAGAAGGTTCCTTTTAAACTTTTTTTTTTGTATTTATAAATAATAACATAATGTTTTCATTGGGCCACTGCTCTCTTCAATGAATCATACACAGAACTCAGCACACGGATCTTAGATTCTTTACCCTGGCACCCCAGCTCCTCCCTGATCTAGGCCCATTCTGGATAAGCATGCACCTTTGCCTCAGTGAGGAAGACAGGGCTCCTTCCTGCCTCCCAAATGCAGCATGCTCACTCCCACTGTGCTACTGGGATGAGTCTCCTGGGAGATCATCTCTACCTTTTTGCTCTTAGGTTGGTTTTCATGCAGGCCATGTAGGTCATCCCTTCTCATCAAGGCCAGCCTGCAGTCATTGAGCTGCTCCCTGATTTCTTTAAAATATTTATGCCACAATTGAGGATAGCAGAACTATCTCCTTTCTTCTCTAGTTGTCGACTATGGATAAATCTTCTATGATAATAATCCATTTCCTAATGGAAGGTGTCACATCTACCTCTCCTGTTCTCTATAAGCACACAGCAAAGTGCTTAAAATAAAAACATGGTGGCCGGGCGCGGTGGCTCAAGCCTGTAATCCCAGCACTTTGGGAGGCCGAGACCATCCTGGCTAACACAGTGAAACCCCGTCTCTACTAAAAATACAAAAAATTACCCTGGCGAGCTGGTGGGCGCCTGTAGTCCCAGCTACTCGGGAGGCTGAGGCAGGAGAATGGCGTGAACCCGGGAGGCAGAGGCTGCAGTGAGCTGAGATCCGGCCACTGCACTCCAGCCTGGGCGACAGAGCGAGACTCCGTCTCAAAAAAAAAACAAAAAACAAAAACAAAAACAAAAAAACCATGGCCTGAGTTCAAACCCTGGGTCCAGTGTCTGCTCTGGTGTGGGGGCAAGTTCGTTACCATCTCTAACTCTGGTGTAGGGTCATTTTGAAAAATAAATTACTTATAAATGCCCGCTGCTGTAATTGGAACATAGAGGTAAAAGATAATGAAAACGATTACTATATCATTAATGTTATCAGAATATTTGCAACAAATTATACCTTGAGTAGACAAAGCTAAAAGCATCAGTACTGTTTTCCAAAGTTAGAATTTCCTGAATTTCAGTTAGTGAGATCTGCCCTATATAAATGGAAGGGAGGCTGTTTGGGGTACTTCTTACTCAGGACACTCCGGCAGAGCCAGAAAAAGCAACAGGCAGAGGAACTAGTATTTCTGTGAACCTATCACGCAGCAGGTGCAGTGTTAGGCAATTTTTAGGCTAATTAAACAAATGAACAAAAACAAACCCTTGATAACATCCATCAGTCGCTTATAATCGTGGTTTTGATATGTTTGGGCACATCAAGGCAATGTGTTCCCAAAGAAACAGTATTTCTGGGCTACTAATTTTAGGGTTGAAGTTTTAAGCCTGAGATAGCTCTGCCAAGACTGCTGACCGCGGTGGTGTGTGCTATGATGCTATCCTACTTACGCACCACAGTGTCCTGATCCTCATTACCACGCTCCTGCATTGTGTTACTCATCTGTCCCCCTCACGTGATGGTGAGCTCCTGGGAGGTGGGGAGCCTCGTCATCGTTTCCTTGGTGTTTTGTATGTCTGACACCTGGTGGACATTCAATCAATGGTGGCTGAATAATCTACACAATCCCCGTTAGCAAGTGGGCCTGAATCTTGAATGAAAATTCATTCTAGTTAATAATAACTAGAGAAAAGATACAAGTTTTTCCCTCAAGCTAATTCTTCTGCTAATGGAAGATGGGCAGTGTTTCCCATGGGTCCCAAGAAACCATGATTGTGTTTCATGAGCAGATCGATCCCTCCAGCAGGATATGTCCACCTCCTGATGCACACCATTCCTCTGCTCTGCCTGCTCTTTTTCATCTCACACCTGCCTTGGAAGACTGGCTCTGAAAGACAGAGCCTGGAGAGACTGCATGGAATCTGGCCCAGTGTTGGCCAACACAGAGCAGAGGCCAAGTGTACACGGGTGATGTTGGCTATGATCCTGGCTGGGGGGGCATATGGCTGATGCAGACCAAGTGACTTAGGGTTGAACTGTGCCTATAATGTATTCAGATGCTACTTACTGATCACTGTGGTTTGTGTTTAAATGGAAGAATGAGAGCAAAGAGGGTGTGGTGGCTTATGCCTATAATCCCAACACTTTGGGAGGCCGAGGCGGGCAGATCACCTGAGGTCAGGAGTTCAAGACCAGCCTGGCCAACATGGTGAAACCCCATCCCTAATTAGCCAGGTGTGGTGGTATGCACCTATAGTCCCAGCTATTTGGGAGGCTGAAGCAGGAGAATCACTTGAACCTGGGAGGCGGAGGTTGCTCACTAGCCGAGATTGCACCACTGCACTCCAGCCTGGCAGACAGAGAAAGACTCCGTCTCAAAAACAAAAAAAAAAAAAAAAAAAAAAAAAAAAAAAAAAGGAAAGCAAAAAAAAAGATTACATAGATTATTTTAGTTCTAAGTAAGAGACTATGTTTAAAAAAAAAAAAAAAAAACCAGCACAATGAAATATGTGCATAAGAGGATAGTTAGGTTTCTCTCTGAACTTCAGAATCCCCTTGGAGAAAATTCCTCTGGTTCAATTCCTACCAGGGACCTATCTTCTTTCTCCATCTAGTTCCTAGGCTTCCCACCCGCTGCAACCCTAATAACTGTACCCTTTCCGCTAATCTTGGCCATGAAACTAACCTGTGAAGCTTGGGGCGAGCCACTTAGAATTTCCATCACTTTTTTCCTCCAGCTGTAAGACAAGGATAACACACTGACCTGCCTCAGAGGGATGTGGTGTGAATTAACTCCTGTAATTAGTGGTTTCTGTGCTCTGCATACACCAAGAGGATATGAATGCCAACCATTATCACAGTGGCCTGGGTAAGCGTTGTTGCTAAAGCTATACTTGGGAATAACTGTTGGCAAAGAGCTGACAACTGGAAGTTGCAAACTTTACACAGAAGCAATATTTCCAGTATTTTCCCCAAGCAATCATGAGTAAATTGCTCACTAGGGGTGGAAATGGTTTCCAGCCAGTTCTGCCTCTTCTGATCTGTGCACCCTGCAAAGCTCAGTCAATGCCAGGTAACTGATCCTTCGTAAGTCTGCTGTTTAGAGCAGATGAAGAATTCAGAATGGTATAATTTGGACAGGGATGAAATTTCTGTGCAGTGGTATGTATTAAAAGCAAATAACTTGTACTTTGTTCAAGGCAAGAGCTATAGAAATAGAATTTATAATTTTTAATTATCCAATGACAAAGACGGCCACTTTTTTTTTTTTTTTTTTGAAATGAGGAAAAACAGGTGATAATTAACAGCTTGTCTTGGGTTTCCTTTTAGAAACTTGAAAAATATATCCCTATCACTATTGGCAAAGAGAAGTCAAAATTGTGACCTAGAAAGCTATATGGAAAAACTGTTAAAAATAATGGGTTTAAAAAATTGATTTCCTAAACCTTCAATAGAAGATTTGGAAAAAGAATGCTGCATATAAACTGAGAGAACCTACTGTATATTTTGATAAGAGGCCTGTGCTTCTATTATTGAACAAAACATTTGCTACCCTGCAAATATCATCGTATTAATTTATATAAAAGCTGTATTTTTTTTTTCTGAGTTGTAACCACTGTGATTTAAATTTTGAAAGAGAAAGTTAGTTTCAGAATGGCATGCAGAACTGTGCCAAGATCCAACATCTTTTCTGGGAACAAAAGGGAGGCTGCCCTTCTGTAGCTAGTTGCGTCATCAACGCATGGGTCAAGGAATTAGGTCCCAGTGGATTCCTGGGGTTGCAGCTGTGCCTTCTGGGAGCTGGCCTAGAAGGGTGGAGCTCAGCTATCGGGCCAGGAGAGTCTGGTGGGATGGAGAGATTTTACTTTATTTCTCTTTAGCTCCCTCAGGCAAGATTCTAGAAGTACAGTTTGCTTTGCAAATGTTCTCATTTTACACACAAGTACACCGAAGTGTGAACACACACAAATTAAGGTGATAAGTATGCCTAGGCCTTGCATACCAGAAAAAAGCGATGGAGAATATTTTTCCCTTCTGTGGCAGTTCCAGGGGACCTTGTTTAGCTTAGCTGGGGATAAAGGTGACATTTAAAAATAGCCTACTTTGCTCACGAAAAAATGGTACTGCATCAAGGTAGCTTTTTTGAGGCAAAAGAATCATTCTAGGTTTGGCAAGGCAGTCCTTGTAAGAGCACTGGCTTGCTTTTGGAGTGCACCCATCATCTTCATTTCAGGATTGGCAAAAAGGTAGGTTCTTAATGATGACATGTTAAGAAACATAGATAATTTTGGATAAAAGTTGTGTTTATGCCTAAATGATGATCTCTTTGGGTTACACAAAAGGATTAGCAGTGAGGCTGCTTTCTGACTACTAGATTTGCCACATACAGGCACACCTGGGTATTAACAGAAGTCAGACCGATTTGGGAGAATCATGAACTTGTCCCAATCATTGCTACAGCCCCAGTAGGGATGCATTTTAAATCAATCCATCAGAGATCACTATGGTACTTTATCTGATGGATTTATCTTTGCCTATAGTATATGAATATGGAAAGAAATTAAATGTGTGTTTACAGTTTGATAAACATTCATCATAAATTACACATTTTAATTTCATTTATTAGTTGGGGACTATGGAAAGCAGGAATTTCATTGCATACAAACTGCCATTCAGATTGAAGGATTAGCAATGTCCTGAAAATGTACACTAACTGAACAAAATCCATTTCTATCTTAAGTTAGTTCCTACACTGTTTGTATTCAGAATTTTGGAGGGCAAAAGTAGCATATTACTCTTCCTACTGACTACACTCTTTGTCACTTACCCTTCCAATAGCTCCAACTCTGTCATCAAGTATAAATCTAATGTGAATGAACTTTCTATCATTTGACACTTTGTATGAATGCTGTACTCACCATGTGAATTTTGAGCTCTATTTATGTATAAAAGAACTTGGTCCTATCTTTTAGTATTAGCATGCTGAGCAGTCTCCATGATATTATCTCACCATAAAATGACTCCAAAAATCTCAGTTATTAATGGGATTAATGGTGATAACATAATTCCAGAAAGTTGCTACTCTATATGTAGATATATTGGCAATAAAAATCAGTCACTGTATGCCTTTCCCCAGTAGGGGATCTCTCACTTTTCCCTGATTTTTAAAGGCTTCAGATCAATAACTAGAGTGACATTATTAACAGCTCCCTCAACACCTTGGCCAGCGCTAATATTAAATCCATTACACCTTCTGTTTGACATTTGCAGTACAGCAGAAAGTGCTGTAGATACAGTCACATTGTCTAGGGACTGGGGTTAGTAAGATGGTTTCCCTTGCCTAACTTCTAAATTCAGTTCATTGATAGAAATCTTGACCCAATACAAAAAACTCCTCCACAACAATATACCAGATGGTAAATAATTCAGCCATACAAATACAAGTGTATCTCAAATCCAAGCAGCTTTTAAATACAAAACATTGATCCTCAGATAAATTTTTACATTCTTTATGGTTATTTCTAAACATTTGTTTGTCTAATTATACCACTTACTGTGAAAATCATCTAATGATGTCAGAGGAATTGAGCTCCTGTTTCTGTAGAATCAGGAATAGATACCAACTTACCACAGCACAGAGGCATAAGTTGAAACTGAAGATTATTTCCATTCAGGCAAGTATTCTACTGTTTCCATTTTGCTGGCCTTTAAAACATTCGGGACATAGTGTAGGTATAATAGCATAAAGATCATACTACTTATAATGATGATCCTAATGCCACAAAACAGGCTAGATTCTGCCTGAAAATTTAGACAAAACATGATAACCCATATTTGAGACAACCAGTGGATTAGCCATGCAGTTGTAGTTATTCATCATCCAAAGTAGTGCCTCATGCATTTTCCTAAATTGTCTAAATCCTGGTACAGTATTGATTTTCCCTTCTATGAGCTCAAAAAGCCACAAGAGCCCCTTGCCCTGGCTGAGTTCTCTCTGAAGCAGGATCTAGGTATGTTCTTCCTGCCAGGGGTCCTACAGAAGAAGCTGATCGCTAGCTGGTGGGAAGCAAACCACTGGAGACAGAAAGGGAATTTTATCTTAGAGAAACGTGAAAATGAAAAAGCTAGTTACCAGGAGCATATACATTATAATCTTTAATTTAGAAAGAAATACAAAAAACTCCACCAAACACACAACAAATGTACATACATACACAGGAACAGAAACAAAATCTAGGAGGGTACGTAGTGCATATATATGAATAATGGTTATTTCTAGATGGTGGTGGTCTTTACTCCTTTTTCTCTGAATTCTCTGAATTTTTTTCAATGGGCCTGAATTAATTTTATAATTGGAAAAAATAAAGCTGTTTACTAAGAAGGAAGAAGGAGTAAAACACAACAATTTTACAGCCTAATATAGGGAATATTACTATTTGCCTTCAACACAGGAAGAGTTTTAAAGTTCCTCCAGGATTTTTTAAGAGAGCTGCTTTTCTGTTTACTAAGCATTTAAAAGGCATGGCACTGAAATTTATGAAAAAGATGAGGATAATACTCATAACCCCAAGATGGCAGAATCATTAGGAGTAATCATGAAAAGGCACAAGCAGATCTACAAAAAGATAAACCCTCCAAATGCCATTTGTCAGAGGTTCTGTGCTTCTCATGCTGCAGGAGCCTGCAGGACAGCAAAGGGCAGTCTCTTCCAAAATGTTCCAATCAACCCCTAAATAGGCACGCTCGGACTTTATAACATTTTAAACAACGCCACTCATTTATCTTTTGCCTGACTTAAGATTTCTCTGAGATAATACATTGACTAAACTGTTAAAAAATGTGCATACATATAAAATATTTATTTGGGTTTGCTGTACAATCAACGGATCTTTTTTTCTCCTCCATTATCCTGAGCCTGAGTCAGGACAAGACAATCTCAGGGCTGGCAGTTCAAAGAAACAGAATTCCTATTGTGGCATAGAATCACTGCCTCGTAGGCCGGTTTAGTCACTTATTTCCTTTATTATAATGCGAAATGTTATTTAGAGTTCAGTCATTTAGTGATGCTATGCTGAACATATCAGGGCTTCTGAAAAATTCTATACCTAATAGTCCTTTCATTTTCATAATAACCATATATCAATATCCCTTTTCCAACTAAATTACACCACTATTTCAAAAAGAATCTGTGTTTTATCAGAGTTTAAGAGATTATGATGCAATGAACAACAGTCTTCAAAAACGTTCCTTCATGTTATTAAGAATTAGGAAATCTTGTTAAAATTCTTTCAGCTTTTAAGAAACATAAGCAGCTTTGTGATGTAGTGCCTGACATGAACTTTTGAAGTAATTCCCTTGGAGCGATCATCTGCATTAGTGAAGATATTTCATTCAAGGTAGCACCCTACACTGCTTTTCAGTATTTGAGCAGTCAATCTAATTGCTTTTTTAAGCCAAAGGTAGAAAATAACCAACACTGCAGACTTTGAAGGTTAAGGTAGCTTAATGTTCTCTACCGGTGAGAGTCACATTCACCATCAAGGAAGAGAGCCTCTTCTTAAGCGAGTGTAGCCAATGAGCCCAAGTTAAGTGATGTGGAAGGCAGAGTTTTCAACCTCACTAGCAAGGATGGCTAAAGGAAGGCTGGTGAAGGAAACCTAAGTAAATTTATAGTGTCTTTCAATCACACTTCAATGTTAAATGATAGAGTAACTTTAAAGGAAAGAGTTAACAGTTGAAGGAGATATATATTCTCCTATAATCTAGAAGTAATAATCTGTAAGAACTGTGTTCTACTAGTGTACCTAGGGTTATTTTATGCTTGCTAGGGCTTCATAGAAGGCATGGGATTTATGAGAGTTCTTATATTGACATATTTATTTGGGCTTGCTGTTGTATTTAGACTCTAGCCTAGGATACTCTAGCAGAACTGGTTTACAGGCTATGGATTTGTTTTTCCTCCCAAAGTCTCACTGTCAACATGCATTTGGGAAGACATCAAGCTCAGTATGAATTGATAGGATGATCTAGCTTCCGAGAAGACCAAACTTAACCTTACGCTGCATTAAGAGAAGCATAGTAGCCTATCCTGAGAAAGGTGACAGTTCCTCTGCTTTGCACTAATCAGAATATATCTAGAGGGCTGTGCTATTCTCTTCACCATGTTTTTACAGGGTTCCCTACAAATGGAAGTACAGCCAGGGCAGGATAACTAGGATGGTGAGGCCCTTAGGCACATGCCATTGAATAAGGGTTGTGGAATTAGCACTGTTTGACCTGGAAAGGAGAAGGATGGCAGGAGGAAGGGGGGATCTGATGTGTCTGACTTCACATATATGAGAAGCTATGATAGGGAAGAAGGAGCAAATCAGAAAAGGACAGACCTTGGATCAGTGGGAAGTTGCAGTGAAGTATATTTGGGCTCCCTGTCAGGAATAACTATGAGAACGACTCAACAATGGAGTGGGCAGCCTTGCAAGTTCATGAGCTTCCTATCGGGGCAGGATCTAGCAGGGACTGGAAAGGTTACCTGCTGGTTTTGCTGTAGAGAGTTGGCTGCATATGTTGGAGGTTGGAGAAAAGGATCATGAAACTTGAGCATTTGTGATTCAAGGAAACAAACTTTTCCAAGACCTTCCCTCATACAAAGGCTTAGAAACTTAAATTCTCTCATGCTGTGTGTTTGAGTCATGAGGAAGAGGTTCTCCAATCCAACATCAGGATGAAAGAGTAGAAAACCATTTGCATGTGCTGTTTCTCAAATATGCCCAGATAGGAACATTCTATTGACTAAAAAACAGTCCCAATTATCTCACTGACATATCTGCCCAGTAAAGTCAGTGAGTTATGGTATAAGAATATATCACTTCTCCACCTGAACAAAAATATATAT
>NC_045439.1:112659146-112691646 GCF_002776525.5 Piliocolobus tephrosceles
CTCCGCCTCCCGGGTTCACGCCATTCTCCTGTCTCAGCCTCCCGGGTAGCTGGGACTACAGGCGCCGCCATGTCGCCCGGCTAGTTTTTTGTAGTTTTTAGTAGAGATGGGGTTTCACCGTGTTAGCCAGGATGGTCTCGATCTCCTGACCTCGTGATCCGCCCGTCTCAGCCTCCCAAAGTGCTGGGATTACAGGCTTGAGCCACCGCGCCCGGCTAAATATTTTCATTTTTAAAAGGTAAAGAATAATCTTAAATATTCTCTTTTCTAATGTGTGGGGCTCACTGGAGAAGGATAATCACCAATGCTAAGAATAATGAATGCCCTAGAAACTACAGTTAACTTCACTGAGGAAAATGGATTAAATACTTCTCAAAAATTTTTTTTTTTTTTCCTTCTGTGTGAGGAAACATTGTGATTACTTCTAGGCAGGCCAAATAATTTTCTTGGAAGTACGATGAGTTATTTTAACGTTAATCTTAACATAGGTTTTCCTATTTTTCTTGCTAATAAAATGCTTTTGTATTACGAATCTATTTTAAAACAACAGATCAAGTAAAGTACAAGCATCTTTGAAGAGTGAAAAAATAATTTTCCAAGTAAGTAAATACAACTTTGCACTTCAAATCAGGCCTTGATTCATTAAAAAATCTTAAACTTCTCATGAGAAAAATTAACATTTAAACCACTGCTGCTTGGCCAAGCACTCCACCACACAAGAATATGAAATATCTCCTCTAAAAAAGTACAAAAAGGACAAAACCACAAATGTGGAACTTCAATTAATTTAAAGCCCCAATCAGCAAAGAATAAATCCTTCGCAGATCTAATTACCAGCGCTCTCGGAAGACCCAGGCCGACCAGCCAATCTTCCCCGTGTTTGAACAGCTTGATGAACTAGGGGACTGATGGATATCAAGTCATTTTGTTTAATTTATAAATGGATTTTCCCCTAATACTTAAATTATCATCAGTACAACACAATGAAAATGGGAACATTCTGAATGCAAAGTCTATAAGAGTCCTGGAAGGAATCCCAATGAGGAATGTCACCTCTGTTCATTCCTCTATACAATTGATCTAATTAAATACTGAGGGTAGAAAGGCAGTTTAAAATGTAGCCATTTCTGTTTTCTTTTTAGCCTTAATTTATCGTTCACATCTTTCAAGTACCTTCTGATGCTTAAAAAAAAATAAAGAAACCAAGATTTCTGCAAGTCCCTAATACTTTTAATTCTCCACAAGCTAATATTTGGAATGCCTCTGCCACAGATTTTGCTGAATAATAAATAAATGCATTACATTTAGCCATGGTAACAATAAAATGAAGAGGGTATTCCAAATCGGAAGCTTTTCCCTCCAGTAATTTGAAAGAGAAACTAAAGGAACTAGTACCTTCCACATGTATTGTTCAACTGAAATTAGATCTCTGGATTATACTTATTAAAATGTCTCCTTATTTTCAAATCTCTTCCTTATTTAATTACTGCACAGGACTGGAAGCTGCATGGAATTGTTAAATACCCTTAGACCTATTTATAGTCTCTTCACATGGGTAACTTGAGCACACTCATTTGGCAAAGGTCCTGCCCACCAACCCACACATTGGGTTTGCAATTCCCACCTGGCTCGGGGGTCTCCGACTGAGAGGAGGAAGATGCTGAGCTGGCTCCATCCTCAGCAGTGCCCTGCGACAGGAGACCCCGCCCAGGGGGGAGCTTCATGCCCAGCTGCTCAGCCATCTCCACGTGGTCTCCGGGGTGGACATAGTCAAAGACACTGCTGCCTGTCAGCTCCACCTAGAGGGGGAGAGAAAGGGTAGGAAGGAAAGGCATTACATAGGCTTCTCCATTTTCAAATTCAACACAGTGATTCAGATTCTGAGTAGAAAAGAAAATACATCCAGGTCCCAGAAACAATCCTGGTTCTGTCTTCATCTTCAAATACTTAAGGATTCTTGAGGTGAAAGAGAAAGATGTTTTCATATGTATTTATTTAGCAATTGTTACGCTCAGTTTTTTTTTTTTCCCCCCTCACACGCTGTTGTTTGCATAAAGCCAAAACATTCTGTGAAATGTGGACGAGTCTGCCTTGTATTCAACTGTTTTATCCATGCATCATCAAATACTTGCATGTTTGGTGTCAACCAGATGATTGACTGAATTCTACAGTTTTCTTATTGAGAAGTTTGGGCTTTGGATAGGAACAGCTATAGAAACAGCCAGAGATAGCAGTCGAGTATTTTCCTTAAAATACACGGATTTCCAAGATGTGTTTTTATACATATCATCTGATTTCCATGTAAATTTAAATGTAAGAAGGGCTGCTTACAAATATATGCAAAGGCATAATGTTTTCATTAAAAATTACTCATTAGCTCTATAATCGTATGAGGGATTTTCCATATAAAAGAGGTCAGCTGGGGTCTGAAGCAGCCATATATATATATATATTTTTTTTCTGCTGCAATCAGCTTGTTTTGCCTTCAATCTAATAGGATACATAGTACAAATCTCCTTGAGGGCTTTTTTAAAAAAATGTTTCATTTTGTGTACTCTTTGAATCAGGCTAACTCTAAAGGCAGAGAATGAATTTCAAATATTAGAACTGTTTCAGCCTGAAATAGAGGCACTGAGTATTTTAATGCTGTCAGGCATGACCCCTGCATCTGGGTCATGCGCCGCCTGAGGGGGCAGAAATCGCTGGTAAGGGCTGGCCTTACCTCTGTACTCCTCTAATGCTCTACGTTTTATCTCCTAAGAGTAGTGGTAATGCTCCTAACATACAACGGGGAGAGATGTGTCAGCAATAGGACAAGCAAAAGGTCTTTCCCAGGTCACTAATGGGTTTCCCGGTCCTCTGGAGTGCAATGGTTTCAGGCCAGCTATGACATACCATGGAAGCTGCCAGAGCTTCAGACTGTCACAAGTTTCTTGGTGGATATTTACCTAGAACCCCTGCCTACCTCATTTCCCTTTCCAGGATAATTTCCAGTATCCCTCCAGATTCCACCTCCGTGCCTGCACCCTTTCATGCCCAGAAGGAAGACTGGCGGTGGAAAAACTGTCACAGAGAGTGTAATAGTCAGAGCATTTCTTGTCCCCAGAACTCCAAGTCCCAGTAACATGATCACATCTACTCCCAGACTCCATTTGATTAACATCTTAACAGGCTGCAGATCTTCAACATCTATCAATTAACATAGGTATAAGTCAGAAAAACAGGAGGCTAAATTCAGTTTGGTTAATAGCTATTCCTGAAAAAGGCTCGCATAACTTTTACGGAAAAGGAGGTACTTTTCTCTTGCTATTAAATTGCACTCTCCTACTGTATCACCCAACCACTGACTATATCATTTTACAATCCCCATTTCCTCCATTTGGTATTGTTACAGAGCGTAAAGGGATTCACAGTGATCAGCTCTTACCCTCTGGGAGGGGGGGATTACATGGAAATAATCCCTTTAATGTGCGCCTTGCCTCTAAGCACTTCACACAGTAATAAATGGGTAAACTGACTTTGAGCAATTAAGAAATTAAATGAAACTAATAAAATGTATGTTTTAATATTTCTTGATGGTTATTTTGTTTGCAGATTAGTAAATATGAGGAAGTCACTCTCGTTTTGCATGGAGTCCAATTGTAGCACTTTCATAAATATTTCTGTCACTTTTCTCCAACTGATTTTTTTCTTTAATACTTCAGTGTGCCTTTTGGCACCGACCATAGATTGTGATAGGATGACAACACAAATGGGAGATAAAATAGATTTTTTTAGGGGAGCTGGTTATTGAATATTCATGTAAACCAGTCTTACAGAGAGCAGAAACTGGCCACTCTCTCCACATCCTGATTTGCTTGGATGTGCAGATACTTCCTTCCCATAAAATAATGTCTGGAGTATGGCACATCTAGGGCAGGACTGAGTATCGATGTGCCACAGAGCACTAGGGCAGGGTGATGACTTGTTTTCCCTGTGGCCTCATGGGATTTCTCACCAATATACCTCAAAGCTTAATGATGAGGGCGAGGTAGGCACTGAGAGTTTGACATTAACATAGTGTTTATATGTATACTGTAGTTAAGGCCGCGCAGTGTGGAGGAAAGCCCCACTACTTGGAGTCATAACCTGACTTCAAGATCAGAATCTTCCTCCTCAGCTGTGTGATCTTGGACAATTAATTTAACCTCCCTGGGCTTCAGTTTACTCTTCTAAAAGTGGCAGCATTGCTGCTCTGCAGGGCCCTAGGAGAACCACCCACATTGTATTCCACATGGATGCTCCCCTGGAGTTTTGTTTCTTGGGAATGGTGCAAGGCTGTGGCCCTGAGAGCTGGGAAGAAAACAAGACTTGGTTTACCTGCCTCTCAGCCTAATTTTGAAAATCCAACGAAACTATGCAGAAGGAATCACTTTGTGAGAAATAAGCACCACAAACACGTCTTGTTGTTGTTGCTGTTTGGTGGATCAGGATGAATGACATGAAGAAATGTATATTATTGTGTACCTTTGTTTCCTCACTTTGGGACATCACTGTACAGCAGGGGTGATACATGCTTTCAGCCTTAATAACAATACTGGCAGTTACCTACTATGTGCAAAAAGTATTAATTTTTGTGCTTTGCTTTGATTAATCCTCATAACAATCTTTTGAACTGGTATGATCATGTCCCGTTTACAAAAGAACTTGAATACTGGAAAAGGCCAAGGGTGGAAACAGAATTTGGTTCAAAGCCCACTTGACCTATCACCCCTCAGGTAGTAGCACTGGTAGCCATAGAGGCTAAGCAGAGACCTCTGAATTCCCCTGTGCTTCAGCTTGCTTTATTCAGGAAAGAACACTGAGCACCATGAAGGGAGGAGGCTGAGGGCAGGCAGCCTGCCAATCCCCTGGAGCTGGAGATGTTTTGCCATGGAACTCTCGGGCCAAAACAAGGCACTAAAGGAGGTACACTAAACCAAAATAGAGGTAGGATTAGACAAAGGTCAACTTATATATGCACCTGAGTCGTCATCATCATTATCATCACATCTTACATGTATCTAACACTTTCAACATTTCTCATACTGCTTTGACTTCATTTCACTTAAATTTTAGAGCCAGAAGACACCTTAAAAACCATCTTTTAATATCTCCTTACTTAATGGGAAAAAGCCCTACAGTTCTGAGAAGTTCAAATGCATGTTCAAGTTTACCCAGCTGTTTAGTGGTAGAAACAGGGCTGTGAGCCCAACTGTCTAATTCTCAGTCCACCACTTTTCCCACTAAACCCTTGTCTGATTTTTTTTTCTCTCTTATGGATACTCACCAGGTGAGACAGACTAGAACTCATGTTTCCTGCCACTAAATTCTGTGCCTCAAAATAGACTACAGACAGCAAGACGGATAATTTTTTGCTTGATGAGCAGACATTACTTCATGTTAGCTTCAGGTTGGAAAAACAAATAAAGCTCCAATCCAATGCTAATTAGGTACCTTTAAATCTTCAGTTACCACCTCTTCCAAAACATGTGCCTGCTGAGAACTAGGACTAGTCTGTTATATTTAGTAGCTATAGTACACATGTTTTGTTGAATGAATAAAGAATGGATATTTACGCCTGAAAAAAATTTTCTTGTACTTGATTTGGAAAAGTTTAAGTTGGTTCTTTTATGTTACTATAATGGCATTGTAATGATAACATTATTTACTCCTTAAAATGTATTATTATATAGCATCATAATATATTTATTCACATTAAGTCCTTGAGCTTAACTGAGGATGGGATTGTGTAAGTGCCAGGAAGGGACAGGTTTTAAGAAACTCTTTAAGAGAACAGTGTCCATCTTTCATAATCCACTTGTTTCCAATCTATGGCAAAACTCTGTTTAACTGGTTAGTTTCCAGTGTTCACACCCTTATGTCCTCAGGATCTGATCTGTAACATAGTTCCATAAAAATTAATATTTGTTCGTAACTCTCCCTTCAAATCACCAATAGTAGAAATTTAGAGAAATTTCATTTTATGTTAATTATCGGTCCTATCTTCAATCCTTAATTGTGATCTAATGGAAAAGTAGAGCTTTCCCCCTTCAATAATGTGTTCTTCTGATTAGTGCAAATTGCATTCTAAGGCAACTGTGAGAACTTCAAAAATTCATGTTCTGTTTATGAAACTCAAGATAACAGACCCATTGATCTTTGAACTGTTTCTCTAGCAGAAGAAGAAGGAAGCATGACTGTTTCCAACTTCACCCACTTGGTCTAACTTTACTACAGCTGAATAACTCTAGAAGAGAACTTACTCTCTCATGTTGCTAGGTGTATTACAAAACAGCTGAGAATGCATCAGGGGCAGCAAATAGGCAACAAGTAATAAATAATCACATCCAGAAACAGGATTTTGTTTAAACTCTTTTTTCCTGCCTTTGGCCCAGTGTTACCATAGATTCCTTCAGGACAAGCCATAGTCACTTGTGCCATCCAGCATATCCTATAGTCAAGCTAAACCACACAGCCTAGGACAAGCCATAGTCACTTGTGCCATCCAGCATATCCTATAGTCAAGCTAAACCACACAGCCTATGTCAAATTTATTTCACATTCTGTTAGCTTGCATGTAATTTGCACACTAGACACAGCTGATTTGGTAACTCTGAAGTTTCCTGGAAAAAAATGTAAATATATTATACAGTGGTTTGAGTTGACTTTTCCATGTCAGGTCACTGTACCCTGCTGGTAGATAGGATGGGGGACTAATTTGTCTTTTCATACATCAAGCAAGCATGTCAATAGCCTTTGCTTGGCCCCCTGGAGTGAGCAATACTTTTTGACTAGAGTGATGTACTAACAGTGCAACTCATTGAATTCAGTGCTTCTTTGATTGGAGGGGTTTGGTGCAGATGAGGAGTAGGCAGTGATCTTGTAAGTCATCTCCATATTGGAACAACCTAAGAGAATACTTTGATAAAGAAAGGCCATACAACTGTTTTCAAGATATTTCTTTCTTTTAGACTATTTCAGTCTTAGAAGCAATACAAAGTTGATTTTTATCAATAGAAAGGGTCATTTAAAACCTATTTAAGGTAGAATGTCATAAACCTTTTGTAAGGCTGCTATTAAAAAATACTTTGAGGGCATTGAGGTTACCGCAGGGGCTCTTAGTTAACCTCTTTCTCAGGAGTCCTTCTGCATCCAGGCTCCACTCCCTTAGGGAATGCTAGTAGTATCTGAATAAAAGGCCATTCCTGAGAGAGGACTCTGTTTGTGGTAAGTGGCCCAGAAACGAAACTCCCAGGTGAGGCTTTCAGATCTACCCCAGAGACCCTGACATCCCGGTTAGAAAATCCTGCCCCAGGATGAGGTGGAAGTTCTATCTCGCCACAGCAGGTCAGGATTTGTATTTTTTTTTTTGGGGGGGGGGGGTCACATTTATATTATTGAAGGATAATAAAGTGATAAGAGAATAAAATATGATAAGATATGACAGCTTGATTAGCATAGGTTTTCTTTGGATTTACTGGTATCTTAATGCCATCTTCATAACTTTCTACATGTTACAGAATTCCACTGAATATTTATGAACTGTTTTGACAGAAACTTGATGTTCTTTACTGCTCTGTCTCATTCTATGTATTTGCTGACTTATCTAAAGAAAAACGCATAAAAGCATTGGGTCTGTTACAGAAATACGTGTATAAATTAGTAGAACAAGAAGAAAGGTTCTATATCAGAACGATGAGATAGAATGAAAAATCCTTCCAGTGTCATCAAATAAGAACACGAATCCACTCTCTTTCTACAGATACGTTAACAGAGGCTTCCCTTAGAAGAATTTTAGCTAAAAGATACCACATCATGTGTTTATTTTATCTTCAAAAATGAACATTTTGACTCCCTTGGGAATCCATGAAGTACATTTTTTTTGTTTTACATACATTTTTCTATCACCCCTGGCGTGCCTGACTTGAGAATTCCAACAGCAGCTCCCAAAGAGACACTGCATATGGGAGGCTGAGGCAGGAGAATTGCTTGAGCCCAGGAGGCAGAGGTTGCAGTGAGCTGAGATCACGACATTGCACTTCGGCCTGGGCGACAAGAGTGAGACTCCGTCTCAAAAAAACAAAAACAAAAACAAACCCCCCAAAAAACAAAAACAAGAGATACTGCATAACTAGTTCCGAACTTTGATTAAGATGTGCCAGAAGATAATTCCAGGGGATCATTGGATCTCCTAGTGCTCAGAGAAGAAAAAGAAAAAAGCAGACTGTCGGGGAAATAGAGTCAAAGAGGAAATAAAGAACAAACTGCAGCTACTAATTGAGACGGGCACAGTTATTTGGAAGTCAGCACGTTTAAATACTTCTAGAAATAGTCTGTGTATAAAACAGATCCACACACTCTTTGAAGGTCTCCCCCATTTTTGTTCTAAGAATAAATCATATGCTGTATTTCATTCTTTCTTGTAATCTTAGATCAGGTATACCTCCATCACACCATACTATGGAAGCAGTGGTTTTAGAACAGTATTGATGTGTCAATATCCTTTTCTTTTCCTTAAGAGACATCAGTTAAAAGAAGAACCTAGAGAATGCCTTAATACTGCGGGGATATTACATCACAGGAATGAGCCCAGGGATTTGTGAAAGTGACTAAATCAAGAGATTTTAAAACCTTGTTTTACAAGGTTCCTATAGTTTTAAATTTTTCAAGTGTCTGTAGGGGAGAAAAGGCCAACTTTTTAGTGTTTATCACAGTGCTGAGAAGGAAAAAGGATGCCATTAGAGGTTACATCATAGCAAAAAGTGAAACGATGCCAAGAAAGAAACATTAACAATCTTAAAAGTAACTGAAGTCAGTCTCCTTTTTTCTGGAGATCAAATGAATAGTAAGATGTCACTTTCAAAGCTTCTTCATTACCTTGGTGATAAGGACACCAATCAACATAAAATACTTGATATTGGCATAGTTAATCCATTATCCTCAAATTTTACATGTTTCAGTATTTGTCATTTAAAGCTGGATATGTGTTGAGATGCGTGTTATGCATAGCCAGACTTCAGTATCAATACATCTCAATTTTTGTTATTGTTCTCATAGTGAATTTTGTCCTTCCTCTTTGGTTACATGAACAAGAAAGAGTGGAAAATGCCTGCAAGATTGCAATTTAAATATTTCCCTGATTCTAAACAGCCATTTTATTTTGAGACAGGGTCTCGCCCTGTCACCCAGGTTGGAGTGCAGTGGCGTGATCTCAGCTCTCTGCAACCTCCGCCTCCTAGGCTCAAGCGATCCTCCAGTCTCAGCCTCTGGAGTAGTTATTTGGGATTATAGGTATGAGCTACTGTGCCTGGCTAAATTTTTTTGTATTTTTAGTTAGAGAATAGGGGTTTTGCCATGTTGGCCATGCTGGTCTCAAACTGCTGGCCTCAAGTGATCGGCCTGCCTCAACCTCCCAAAGTGCTGGGATTACAGGCATGAGCCAGCTCGCCAGCCCAGCTTTTATATTTTAAGGAAAGGTAACTGGATTAGGAAAACTATAATAATTCTGGGAATGATTTTTCCATTTATGTTTTGAAAGCTACAAAGTAATTTTACTCTGGTCACAGTAAAATAATGTGGTTTATATGACTAAAACCTCAGATATGCTTAATGCACCCATATAACAATTACACACCCAAATAATAATAAATAGTAAAATGCACAAATCATACAATTAGTCATTCCTGAGTGTTTTCAAAGGCGCTACTGTATAGTGGAAGATCAGCAACAGCGCTTCCCACCAGGAGTTGAGTCACAATGTTTAACTGATACTGTTGGGTGAAAAAACAACAGCAAAACCAGAAAGATTTAACAAAGATAATTTGTTTGTACACCTCAAGAACTCTTTAAGAGAAAGCAAAACCAAAGGAGGATCTTGCTTGGACTGCAGCATCATGTTAATGCTGTCACTGCTGTATTTGAAACAACTGGCTCTCCTTCTCCATGTCCCCATGAGGGGCCTTCAAAAATCTTATCTAATGGGTTGATAGGTGCAGTAAACCACCATGGCACAGGTTTACCTCTGTAACCTGCACATCCTGCACATGTACCCCAGAACTTAAAAAAAAATCTTAGAAAACCACAAAGTATCCTAAAATATTTTAGCCACTGTAGAATATCGGTGGTTAGCCCACGTTAAGAAATTACTTGGGGAGTTAATCCAATAGGAGAACAAGAAGGAATAAAATTCTTCATGCCATGATTAATCCTCCCGAATACCATGTGGGCACCATGGCCATGGTGCATAATTTATTTCTAGTGAATTACCATAAGAAAAAGGCCTAATATACTGCTATTTTTATTTTGGCTATTGTAACTACTAACTGTGGTAGTGTTTGAGGTTATCTTCTATGAAAGCAAGTCAATACCCTGAACACTCTCTAGGCGCTATTTTAAAGGAATAAGTTAAATTCACAACTGTTTAATAACAGACTGAGTTAGTCTCGGATAGAGAATGTAAATAGAACTGGCATGTAGAAAAAAATGGGTCAAAAGAAATGACTCATTCCAGAGGCTAAAAGCCTGCCTGTATATCTTAGGGTATTTTGAGAGGACTATGGTGGTGGTGACGGAGCAAACCCTTTTGAGAACCTGATAGGTTCTATGTCTTGTCTCACCAGACAATGCTATAATCACACACATGTAATCTGGCGTTTTACTTCAGGAGCTTCAGGCACCTTTGCTGTTTATCCAGGAATAGTCTTTAGAGCTGTGCTGCCCAATATGGAAGGCGCGAGTCAGGTGTTGCTACTGAGCGCTTGGAATGTGGCGGCTCTGATTTGTAATATGCTATAAGTATACATTAACACTAGATTTTAAAGACTTTGTACAAAAATATAAAGAATGCAAACCGTCATATGTTTTATATTGATTCCATGTTAAAATAATATTTTAGATATGTGAAACTGAATAAAATAGCAAATCATTAAAATTCTTCTCACTTGTTTATACGTTTTAAAATGTAGTTACTAGGAAAATTTAAAATTACCCATGTGGGTTTGCAATATGTTTCTGTTGAACAGTGATGACCTAGAAGCGAGAATTCTTGGAGTAGAACATGAAAATGACATGAAAGGGAAGAGGTATGAGATAGTAAAAGATAACAGAAATAAATGTCCATGGAATAAAAGAACTGAAATAGTACATTTAATTAGTCAATCATATATTTATTGATCATTTACTCTCTCTGTAACACACTGTATTTGGGATTTTAGGAATTACAAGACACATTACAACTCAGCACCTGCCCCCAAGTAGCTTACAGTCCACTTTGGAGAGATAAGAAAAACACATACAAAGTCAAATAATATGAGAAAAATAGATGACAACACAATGTAGTAGACGATTAATTTTTGACATGAGTACTGTAGATCAGTGCCTCTCAAATTTCTCCAGATTCTTTAGAATTTCCTTAAAATGCAGCATGGACTCCCAGAGATTCTGGCTCCAGAGATCTGGGGTAGGGGCCAACTTTCTGCATTTAGGAAGCTCCGGGGTAATGCTGAACCTGCTAGTTCATGATTCACACATTGAGTAGCACTAGTATGTCTGCACCCAGAGGTGGTTGTGAACCAAAAGTATCTGGGACAGCAACTCCCATTCTGACTCCTCACAGAAAAGAATGAGAAAGGACAGGTGGCTTGGATGAAAAGATGGGAGCAATCCAGGATACAATAGCGTTTTAACTGCACTGGAGCTTATAAGAGCAGGGGTGGTATATTACACTGTTCTTGGATTAAGCCTAGGATGTTGGGGAAGCATTAGGCAGAGGTTCAATAAACACTAAGTGATTGATTTAGGCCCTAAAGAGATAGATCCATGCTAGTGTTCATTAACCGTTTTCCCCTTCCTTTTAAAATACTCAAGAACAGGTTCAAGTAATCATTTATAGGAAATGTCATATCTCATTTTTCTTCTCAGGTTGGTACCTCAAGGACAATTGTCTCATTGTAGACATAGGCCTAGATAATTGGCACACTTTGAGCTAACTTCTTGTCCTACATATTTAAGCCCTGGACCCATGATTTTTCTCTCATTTGTTCCTGTATATGCCACACTGGAATGATCTCAGTTTACGATGGATGATTTTTTTTTTCCCCTAATAGGTGAACACAAGACCTATGGTGTATTTTGGAATTTTAATTAATTAATTAGAGACAGGATTTGCTCTGTTGACCACACTTTGGAATCTTTTTTTTTTTTTTTTTTTTTTTTTTGAAGTTTAATTCTGAAGAATTTATTTGTAAGTCTTTTTAGGCAGTGGGTTTGAGTGTTAACTTTAAAAAAAAACCTTTAAAATGATTTTTAAAGATTTTTGTTGCTACAGAGTAAATGTATATATTCATGGGGTGCACATGATGTTTTGCTACAGGCATGCAATGTGAAATGAGCATATCACAGAGAATGGGGTTGCAATTCCCTCAAGCATTTATCCTTTGAGTTACAAACAATGCAATTACTGAATGTCACCTTTTATGGAAAAGGTCTGTTCAAAGTCATCATGTTTTTTGTTTGTTTTTTTAAATTATACTTTAAGTTCTGGGATACATGTGCAGAACATGCGGGTTTGTTACAAAGGTATACACGTACCATGGTGGTTTGCTGCATTCATCAACATGTCATCTACATTAGGTATTTCTCCTAATGCTATCTCTCCCCTAGCCTCCCACCTGCTGGCTGTCCCGGGTGTGTAATGTTCCCCTCCCTGTGTCCATGTGTTTTCATTGTTCAACTCCCACTTATAAATGAGAACACGTAGTATTTGGTTTTCCGTTCCTGTGTTAGTTTGCTGAGAATGACGGTTTCCAGCTTCATCCGTGTCCCTGCAAAGGACATGAACTCATCATTTTTATGGCTGCATAGTATTCCATGGTGTACATGTGCCACATTTTCTTTATCCAGCCTATCTTTGATGGGCATTTGGGTCAGTTCCAAGTCTTTGCTATTGTGAATAGTGCCGCAGTAAACATATGTGTGCATGTGTCTTTATAGTAGAATGATTTATAATCCTTTGGGTATATCCCCAGTAATGGGATTGCTAGGTCAAATGGTATTTCTGGTTCTAAATCCTCGAGGAATCGCCACACTGTCTTCCACAATGGTAGAACTAGTTTATACTCTCACCAACAGAGTAAAAGCATTCCTATTTCTCCACATCCTCTCTAGGATCTGTTGTTTCCTGACGTTTTAATAATTGCCATTCTATCTGGTGTGAGATGGTATCTCATTGTGGTTTTGATTTGCATTTCTCTAATGACCAGTGATGTTGAGCCTTTCTTCATATGTTTGTTGGCTGCATACATGTCTTCTTTTGAGAAGTGTCTGTTCATAGCCTTTGTCCATTTTTTGATGGTTTTTTTTTTTTTTCTTCTTGTAAATTTGTTTGAGTTCCTTGTAGATTCTGGATATTAGCTCTTTGTCAGATGAACTGATTGCAAAAATTGTCTCCCATTCTGTAGGTTGCCTGTTCACTCTGATGGTAGTTTCTTTTGCTGTGCAGAAGCTCTTTAGTTTAATTGGATCCCATTTGTCAATTTTGGCTTTGTCACCATTGCTTTTGGTGTTTTAGTCGTGAAGCCTTTGCCCATGCCTATGTCCTGAATGGTATTGCCTAGGTTTTCTTCTAGGGTTTTTATGCTTTTAGGTCTTACATTTAAGTCTTTATTCCATCTTGAGTTAATTTTTGTATAAAGTGTAAGGAAGGGGTCCAGTTTCAGTTTTCTGCATATGGCTAGCCAGTTTTCTCAACACCATTTATTAAATAGGGAATCCTTTCCCCATTGCTTGCTTTTGTCAGGTTTGTCAAAGATCAGATGGTTGTAGATATGCAGCATTATTTCTGAGACCACTGTTCTGTTCCATTGATCTGTATATCTGTTTTGGTACCAGTACCATGCTGTTTTGGTACTGCAGCCTTGTAGTATAGTTTGAAGTCAGGTGGCATGATGTCTCCAGCTTTGTTCTTTTTGCTTAGGATTGTCTTGGCTATATGGGCTCTTTTTTTGGGATAGAGACATGAAAAACCCTTCAAAAAATAAATGAATGCAGGAGCTTGTTTTTCCTTGAAAAGATTAACAAAATAGACTACTAGCCAGACTAATAAAGAGGAAAAGAGAGAAGAATCAAATAGATGCAATAAAAAATGATAAAGGGGATATCACCAGTGATCCCACAGAAATACAAACTACCATCAGAAAATACTACGAACACTTCTATGCAAATAAACTAGAAAATCTAGAAGAAATGGTTAAATTCCTGGACACATACACTCTCCCAAGACTAAACCAGGAAGAAGTAGAATCCCTGAATAGACCAATAACAAGTTCTGAAATTGAGGCAGTAATTAATAGCCTACTAACAAAAAACAAACAAACAAACAAACAAAAAAAAAACCCAGTACCAGATGGATTCACAGCTGAGTTCTACTAGAGGTACAAAGAGGAGCCCGTACCATTCCTCCTGAAACTGTTCCAAACAATAGAATAAGAGGAACTCCTCCCTAACTCATCTTGATACCAAAACCTGGCAGAGACACAACAACAACAACAACAAAAAAAAAAAAAAAAAAAAGAATTTCAGGCCAATATCTCTCATGAACATCGATATGAAAATCCTCAATAAAGTACTGGCAAACCAAATCCGGCGGCACATCAAAAAGCTTATCTACCACGATCAAGTTGGCTTCATCCCTGGGATGCAAGGCTGGTTCAACATACACAAATCAATAAATATAATCCATCACATAAACAGAACCAATGACAAAAACCTCATTATCTCAATAGATAAAGGCCTTCGATAAAATTCAATACCCCTTCTTGCTAAAAATGCTCAATAAACTAGGTATTGATGGAATGTATCTCAAAATAATAAGAGCTATTTATGACAAACCCACAGTCAATATCACACTGAATGGGCAAAAGCTGGAAGCATTCCATTTGAAAACTGGCAAAAGACAAGGATGCTCTCTCTCCTGTTCAACATAGTATTGGAAGTTCTGACCAGGGCAATCAGGCAACAGAAAGAAATAACGGGTATTCAAATAGGAAGAGAGGAAGTCAAATTGTCTGTCTGCAGATGACATGATTGTATATTTAGAAACCCCACTCAGGAGGCTGAGGCAGGAGAATGGTGTGAACCCAGGAGGCGGAGCTTGCAGTGAGCTGAGATCGCACCACTGCACTCCAGCCTGCATGGAAAAAAAAAAAAAAAAAAAAAAAAAAAAAAAAAAAAGAAAGAAGAGAAAGAAAGAAAGAAAAAAAGAAAATCCCATCATCTCAGCCCCAAATCTCCTCAAGCTGATCAGCAACTTCAGCAAAGTCTCAGGATACAAAATAAATGTGCAAAAATTACAAGCATTCTTATACACCAATAATAGACAGAGACCCAAATCATGAGCGAACTCCCATTCACAATTGTTACAAATAGAAGAAAATACCTAGGAATACAACCTACAAGGGATGTGAAAGGCCTCTTCAAGGACAACTACAAACCACTGTTCAAGGAAATGAGAGAGGACACAAGCAAATGGAAAAACATTCCATGCTCATGGATAGGAAGAATCAATATTGTGAAAATGGCCATACTGCCCAAAATAATTTATAGATTCAATGCTATCCCCATCAAGCTACCACTGACTTTCTTCACAGAATTAGAAAAAAACTACTTTAAATTTCACATGGAACCACACTTTGGAATTTTTAATCTCGCTTCTTTCTTCTCCCAGTAGGGTTGTTGTCTTTTTACTCAACCACAAGTCCAACAACAGTGGTGCTAACCAACTTTTCTTCCTAGGGCAGGCAGAAAGAGCTCAAGGTGAAGAGTATTTCAGTAATGCTCTTTTAACTGGGCAACCACAAAACCTCAACCTGTGTGATCTACTATCCCAACACCAAATACCTTGTCTAACTGCGCATTTCCATGCCATCTAGATACGTTGGTATGGCTTAGTAACTGAAAGAATCTTTCAAAGTTTTGCTTTAGGTTGTGAACCAACAGCCGGCTACCAAAAACCTTGCTTCTGTAAGACAGCACTGATACATTGGAAATCAGCCAGAAAAATCACCTATAGGGTTGTGCCTTCTGAATTTAATTAAATTTACCAATTCATTTTTACAAGCTTTACATGTGGTTATCAAAACCTTCCAGTTTTACCAAACCCCTTCAGTTTTGCTTTAAAAGCCAAGAGAAGAGCAAAAATGCATTGGTTAAGAAAGGTTGGGAGTGGGTGGGAAGAGAGGGGTGAAAACTTATCAAAAGTAAAATTGGATTAAGAGTCAATCAAAATCCAACTGTGAATTTATCATTTCAATGAATTTCAATGAATGGTTTAAAATCTGTTTGAAATCTATTTGAAAATGAATATGTAATAATATAGACATATCTCCTTTTCAAAGCCAGTATTGTCAGATGTATTCTGAGCATTATAATTCATGAACAGAGTAGATGACTATTTGAAAAGTATTAAAATGAGCTGACTTTTCAATACAAGTGTCTTCACAATAAGTTTTCCTATTCTGGGCAATTCAGAAATGTAGACAATTGTGGTAGAAAAATAATATGTATTGTAATATTCATTGTACAGTAGTAGTGTAGTAAGTGGCAATTCTGGACATTACAAGAGACACAAGGATTATTTTCTGTGATTGCACAGAGAATACTTGGATTTCTTGTGAAGCTTTTGCATTGGAAATGAGATTCATCAGTCTGAACGGGGCAGGGTTAGAGCCCTTAGCAACATGCTTATTTTGTAGAAGGTCACTCAATAATAACTTCCTCTGCCCTCCAAGCTTATTAAGACTGACTGGCATATATTAATGAAAACACCTGATTCTCCAACCATAAAACCCAGACAAAGACTTTATTTTAATATTAAGGAAGGAACCCTTAATTAGCAGGGTTTCAAAAATGTCAGCTTCTTCTATTAGCTGTTCTGGTCCATCAAAGCCATAATCCCTACTGTCAAATTTCATCACATGATAGACAGTTTGCCGGCTGTCTTTTTTTTTTTTCCCTTTTACTGATCATACTGACTGAAGCTTTTTTTTTTTTAAAAAAAAATTATTTTGCCATCACATTTAACAACACATTGTGTATTTTCTTGTTATTCTCTTTATATTACTCTTCGCTTTCAAAGACTCTTAACACATGTCAGCTAAAAAGGTGGGGGAAACACTGAAGAAACATAAGTATTACATGTGAATACATATGCATTCTTAGGCGTATAATTAAGGACTCTTGGAAGACCTGGGCTTGCTGGTATTGATTGCCTTTGAGAGTATGTAAATGTGCTGTCCGAAAACAGAGACAAATAAAAGAGTCTCATAGATGATTTCCCATTTTTGATGTGTCAAGGAGAAGGGGAAGAATTCGGCAGAAGAACTCGGGATATTTTAAGATAAACATTAATTACTATTAACCATCAGTGCACCTGCCTGTTGCAAGGAATTCATTAGAGCGTCTATGGCTTTGCGTTGCCCTCCAGAAACAAGATAAAATGACTGCATCTAGCAGGACAGAATAAATACATATCTCTTAAAGTATTTGTGTTTTTAATCTGATTCAAAACATTTACTGTTGATTAAACCCTTTTGCAAATGGAAAATTTTATGCAATCCATACCAAGAGGGATAGAAAAACACAAAACAAAATCAAAACAAGGATGACTCAAGGATTTACGGGCAACTTTTGTGAAGACTAAACTGCAGCTCTTTCTTTATCCATAAAAGAACAAGGAAGCCTCAGGAATAACAGTTTCAGTGTTTAGAAATGAGTTATGAGAAATAAAAGCTGGAGAAGGAACTGATGGAGATGGCTTGAACCTGGCAGACTTAGTTGTTAGAGTTGATTAGCTCATACCCATTTTCTTTAATGAGGATCAGGGACTTCATGAGAGAACACGGCATGTTTTCTTAGCTCATCCATTTGGCATCACTGAAGCAATGGGCAAACTGTCCATTTTTATTAGCACCCAGCTATTTATTTCTCCCTTTTTACCTTAACATTTTTTCATTCTAGACTTCAGGCTAGAAAGTCTGTCCCTCTTGTAATGTGCATACACTTTACTGTTCTCCTGCATTTCTTCCATGTGGAACAACCAACCCTCCGTGAGCCTCAGGAGAGTGGTCCTGGGGGGCGCTGGGGTGATGACATATTCTTCATGCAAAATGCTCAGGGGTTTTCATTTAGTGAACTCCATTTGGTTCCTTTATACCTGGGGATTCTTTTTGTTTCTACCATTGACCATCCTTTGATTTTCCGAGATCTATTCTATTGTCTGAACAGCACTACATAAGCACAACACAAAACAAAGAAACAGACTCCCAATTTCAAGTCACTAATGAGTCGTTATCACTCCAATGCTACTTCTTTTTGTGTGCTTCCTTAAATGAAATAGAGATTATTAAAGGTATGGTTTCTAGTAACCCATTAGTAGAACTGACAGTCAGCCCTTCCTTATGATCTAATGGCTTTCGCTGACTGTACACAATTATTATTAAGTCTCTTGTTCTAGTTCTAATCGTGTCATTTAGAAATGAAGTTCCGTCTTTGAGTCTAATAAGTTCTCGCTCTGTTTGCTAAAACGGACTTCCCAGGATAGCCAGACAAACAAGGTGCATTTGTTGGACTTGAATATTTGGTTGGGTTCTGGGATAGCCAGGTCCAGTTTTATGGCTAATTGTATAGACACAATGAGCTATGTCCTGGGAGGTTTTCTAACACTTTTACATGTTCCTGATAGAGGGTACTGGTCATTAATGTAGACTCTAGAGGCAAATGGTTTGGGATTGAAACCATTACCAACTTTGGGCAAGTTACTCTACTGTTTACTCAGTTATAAAGTAAAGATAATAATGGTATTTACCTTCCTGTAGTCAAAATTAAATGAGGTAATGCATACAATGTGTAAAACAAAAGCAAACCTGGCATATATTAAGTGTAAGTGTATATTCATTCACTAGACTGTAAGCTTCTTCAGAGCAGCAGCCATATCTAATTCATTTCTACAAACCCTGGTGCATAGAAAATGTTCTATATATAATAATTGAATGAAAGAGCAAGTAAGTGAAAAAATGGCATTGAAATTGTATTGAGGAATGAGGTGATTCAGAAGGGTTTGCTATGTATTTGGGGTCCCAGAGTAATATGGCGGCTTATCCATTATGCCTACCTATTGATTATATTAACAGAAAGCCCATAGCTGGGCTGTTGAATCTGATCTTTTGAGACTTAAGAGTCAAAAGTATGGCATAGCCATTAGAAATTCAAAACCTCTCGAACTCGATTCAGAAGCATTATTAATACACGATTAGCGGGGGATGAAGATGGGTTTCATGCCGAACCAAAAGACAGCTGCCTTTGATCTACAGGGATCACAGATTCTTTGCATCTCTGATGAACAGTATCGTTTCCTTCCCCATCCTCCCCCTGACATTGCAAGTCATTTGAGGAAATTATAGATGACATGAGCCTACCTGTGGGCTCCAGGTTAAGGAGTCCCTGGGATACCTCTGAGGCCTCTCTCTCTCACTTTCCAACTAGAGCAGCTCTATACTGGCATGTTTTATCTGGTTTTGGTCATTCCAGAAGGTTTAGCTTAAAAAATGTATTACATTGATGAAAGTAGAGGGAGAACCGTTGTGTTAGACTTGTTGGCATACTGCATTAATCAGTTTTCAAAACAGAAGAAAAGGATAGAAACAGAAAGACCAACTAAGTTAAGGTGATACTGTTAATATAAAAAGGCATAATATAAACTACTGGCTTAAATGTTAGCCTGGGAAACGAAAGTCTGTTCTTGCTTCTCCTCTGTCTTCACCACTGATTCTTGAAATGAGGGTGGATAAGTCACTGTACCTATTCTGTCTCTCCAGTTTTTAACTTGTTGTCTTGAAGAGGCAATCTTTGCTTCCTCTGATGAGGAGAATGAATTAGGAAACACCTATAAAATCTTCTAAGTACATAAACAATTCCCCTCAATTTCTACAGTGTCTACTTATACAAGAGTGGAAGCCACAAAGGTGAAAGGAACCGTGGCAGAAAGAGCTTGGGCAAGGCTTGCTGCCCTTTCAGGCTGAGATACGGGAAAGGAGTGTGGTTGGCATCCCAGAAAATTGATATCTAAGATTTGTAGGAGCTTTAAGGACTGTGCACTTGGAGTGAGTGGCAATATTTACTTAGAAAAGTCGGCATTTCTATCACTGCCTGCAGTCAATTTGACATCCTTCACCTAGAACTAGATGTTATCCACTGACTGCAATGCGCCCCACTCCTACTGCAAGAGTAACACAATTATCTTTTTTTACATAATCTGCATAATTAATGCTTGTGTATTTGAACAATTTTATGTGAAAAATAAATCCATGAGGACTATTCCTGCCAAGGGCAGCCGGAACAGTGTTGAGTCACCAGCAACCGGGTCTAGGGAAGTATTAATAGTAATGTGGAAAGAGAGCCTGACTCCCACTCCCTCTCCCCCTCCCCCTCTTTATTAAAACAATTTCATACATGCTGTAGGAAAACTTTCTCTAATCGATTTTCATCTCCTTTTTCCTTCAGTATCAAACATGTTATAATTGGAGAAGAAATGGAAATGACTTGTTCCAGGAACTTAAGAAACTTAACACTTTCTACTTAGCTAACTGTATACTCATACTAAAGTCTTTTCTAGATTTCAGGCTTCTTTATGTCTAGGATGATATCCTATTCATCATTATAGTTCCCAAGACACCTAGCACTGTGCTCAATAAATACTTGTTGGTTTGATTAAACTGATGACCTTAGAAGGCTTTTCTGTACGTGGCCTCTCTCCTCTTTGGGATCCTGCATTGTTATCATTTGTGTGTCAGACTAAAGACCTGAGATTCAGAACTTAAGGGGCTTGTTACAATCTCACAGCTGCATCAGATGCACAATCGAGGCTATAAATCAGTCTGTTTCTATGAATTTGACTTTTGTATATTTGACATAGAAGTATTTGTCTTTCTGCGTCTGGTGTATTTCACTTAGCACCATGTCCTCCGTGTTCATTCGCATTACAAATGGCAGGATCCACCTTTCTAACGGCAAATAATATTCTTCTGTGTTTGTGTATTTCATTATCCATTCATCTACTGATAAACCCTTAGGTTGATTCCATATCTTGGCTACTGTGAATAAGGTTGCAATGAACATGAAAGGGCAGATATCTCTTTGACATACTAATTTCATTTTCTTTGGATAAGGGGTGAGGAAGTGAAGGAAATGGGAGATTTTGGTTACAGTGTACAAAGTTTTAGTTACACAGAATAAGTTCTAAGAGATCTAGTGTACAGCATGGAGACTGTAGTTAATAATACTGTATTGTATTGTATATTTAAAATTTGCAAAGAGTAGATCTTAAGTGCTCTCACCACCAAAAAAAGTTAACTGTGAAAAGAGATGTTAACTCTAGTTGGACTAGAGTAATCTCAGCTCACTAAGTTCATTATGAATACGTATATCAAAACACCATGCTATACACCTTAAATACACACAATTTCAATTTAAAACATTTTAAAAAGAAGAAATCAGTCTCTCTCACATTCCAGTGATCTTTGTTTGAGACATTGCTTTGGTTGAAGGCAGGGTGCATTTTGACTTTGGAGTTGAAAAGGCCAGAGTTGGAATCTCAGCTCTCCTACTTTCTGACTGTAAGCCTCCATCTTCTCATCTGTAAAACGGGACTTTTACAACTTACTCTTGGGTTGTTCAGAGAATTAAATAAGATGAATAATGTGATTGGCATATGCTAGGCAGCTAATAAAGGGCAGCTGTAATAATAACAACAACAATCATTGCCCATGTGTACTCCTTGCCCTGAATCAGAATTTATAAGAGAAACCAATACATGCCACACAGTTAGCGTAGTACTTTATTGTGCCAATCATTAAGAAAGTCCCTAAACTACTAGTCTTACGTCTGCAGTGTACCTCAAACACAATGCTTTTCAAGTAGGACTAGTTGTGGAAAGTCGAATTAAACAGAAGTTCAATACTAAACTTATTTTTTGCTTCATTAGCACAGCAGTAGGAATAGATACAAGGGAGGCATCTGGTAATGCGGTGGGGCAGAACCACCAAGTAAGAAAACTGGTGGCCTCAGAATGTCCCTATTTAGACTGTGGCCTCAAGAGCTATTCCCATAATTTATTTCTTCTCAGAGTGAAGTAAAAGAGGATGTTTGCTTGCAAATAAATAGAAAACTCAATGCAAACAGTATGACTTTTAGCCAATTTTGTGGTTTTTTGAGACTATGGAATGAAATATTGAGATTTGCTACCTTGAAGAGATATGAGGAGGTACAAGTTCTTGCAGTCTTGTACTCTTCAAAAAGGCCACTACAGGAAAAGCAAAACAAAACAAAAAACCCCAAAAAACCAACAACAAGCCAAAGGCAAACAACAATGCAGAAAACTAAATGGAAAAGGATTCTGTGGGCTTCCTGAGTCATCCACTTCCTTTCTTCCAAGCTGAGTTAATGTCCCTAGTGCTATGTGCATTTGTAAAATTTCTAGTAATGTAAACACTGTTCCCTCTCACCCATTCTTTTACAGTCATATATTCAGGCAAGAATACTAGAAAAGCACTGTTACGTTTTTATATGAATTGCCTTCTGTCAGTTAGCTGGATATACATTGCCCTGTTGTGTAAAAGATTTCACAAAGCCACACGCATGCTTGGATTTATCTGGGAAAAGCAAACGAGTTGACTTGCCGTTAAAAAAAAAAAAGAACCAAAGGTATACAGAGAAAAAGCTGTGCTAGTTTTTATTCAATACTTTTGTTAGCTTGAGCTGGTCACGGTGTATTTGGGAAAATGCAGACACATGCCTGAGGGCTATGCAGGTAGTTAGGAGAACTGGGTTCTAGTCTCAGCTTTGAGATTACCTCACTGTGTTGATTATGTGGGTATTATTCCCTCCAGGTTCATGTATGAAAGGAAGGGGATGAATTGAAAAGATCTATCTATCTATCTACTCTGCTTTTTTGGACTTTATCTTCCTCATCTGTACAATGGAGGCAGTTACATCCACCTTGCAGGGTGTTTTGAAGATTGAATGAGATTGTGTGTGCAAACCACCTACAGCAGTGTCCAGCAGGGTATATGTATTCAGAAAGTTCTAGTCTTCCTCCTTTCTCCCATTTTAAGTTTCCTCCAATTTAGAACACTTCGTAATCTGGAACATGTGGTGATCTTCATGAGCAGTGTCATCAAATAAAGCTATGACTGCAATAGATCCACACTCCCTGTGAGTGACTTGACTCAGGATTTTTTGAAGTGAGGGTCAAACTGCATCTCATCTTTCCAGTGTTGAAAGAAGCCCCATAGAAATCACTTGGGATATAAATATTTATGCACCAACAGTTGGCTAGTCAGCAGCATGGTGTAGTCTATACATGTTTTGAAGGCGGATGGTTTGTAATTTTTAAACCTAACAATAAAGACAGAGGTAATGTCTAAAGAGGTTAAACGCCCTTTTATTATTTGGAATGTGCCTTTACTTAGAGCTGCAGAGCCTAAGCTTTTGGGAATTTTTCTTTAAAAAAGTCTAATTGTCATTTTTTTCCCCCACTGGAAAAGGTTAGGACATAAAATGTATACCTGGTGGTCCCAGCAGGTGAACCGAAACTTGTCTAAAATGCAAAGACTTTGTTAACACTGGCAAATCAGAACCAGTGCAGCAGAATTAATACAATTTCAATTCTTCTTTGTGTCTGCAATGGCTTCCTATTATCCTGATAAGTGGGCAGCCATTTCACTTCTTTTATTGATATAGCTGTGAAAAAGAATTAGATTTCAACACTTATGGAACTGAGATTAATTGATTGATTAGATTATTAATTAAATATTCCATTAAATTTTCTTTTGAAAAAAAAAAAAATGGCATAGGATTGTGGATTCCCTAAGGTTTTTTTCCTAACCCATGGAAGAATAAACAAGGAAATGCATAACTAAACATTGTATCTTATCTTTTGAAAGATAATTAAGCAAGCAGATGCATTACTATGTAGAAAATTTACTCACTGCTGGCTGTCTTATAAGACTACCTTTATCCAGCATCTCTACATCCCCGTTCGAGGTGGGGCGACTTTCTTTTTTGTGAACAAACCAGAGAAATCAATGAGTTACGAGGAAAATCATTTGGGGACCATACCTTTAGGCACATCTATTTCTACACAATAACAGGCCTGTTTTAGTTAGGAATAAAATGGTTTACCTAAAACTTCCAATCATGCAGTGTTTCAGGGATCTGTGGAAAAATAAAAACAGCAAGTGGCCTTTCAGGTAACCCATAATTAAAAGCAATTTTGAGCTGTCTTTTCAGGGAACCTACCCAGGGGAAGTATTTGCTACCTGTTTGACCTTCACGATTGTGAGTCCTTGGCAGTGTCAACGACCCTCTGAACTGAATTCAAAACTAATCTCTGACAGAAAAAGAGAAACAGAATTCATGCAAATCATATTAATTCCAACATTTCCCCAGTGAGCTGGGTATAAACTACAGCCTAATTAAATATTTTTTAACGATGTGAGTAATTTTTGCCAAGGGGCGGATTCAGGGGAAAATTTAATATGAGATCACAAAAGCTGTTCCCAGCGTTGATTCTGTAAATTAATGACTATCTGCCTTATGATAAAAACATGCTGCCAAGAATGAAAATGAAGTCGGCAAAGCTCGCTCTATTTGTCTAACAACCAAATATACAGAATGCAAAACTTTAAAGGCAATGGGAAATTTCCATTGTGCTTGTGTGATATACACAGGATAAAGATGCACCATGCCGACAACCCAATAACCAGCTTTAAGGCATTGTCAGCAATATGGGGCCATTTTTAGGTAGCTGTTGTCAAGGTCCAGGGACCTATTTTAAAGGAGCTAGTTAGTTAAAAAAATTATATGCAACTTGCTTCCCAAAGAGATTCAAGGTGGCTCACAATAAGAGCCACCTTGAATAGCTCACATATACACACAAGTAACAGTGTTAACGGCAAAATGGAAGGTCAAAAATGTATCAAGGGCAAGTGCTCAATTATTTGGTACAAATGTTGCCAGCATTACAGCTCCAAGGATTCCTTCCTCAGACTGACCATTAAAACAGCTTTCCACACCCATCTTGATCCTCAGGGCAGTTCATTCTGGAAACCTGAATTGGATTGTTGTCTAAGGTCATGGGGGTGAAAAATGGGGGTGAATACAGCAAGCGAGGGGATGAGGTCAACATAGCCCTAGACAGCTTACTGCATCTAAATCTATAAATGGCCGTGGACAAAAGGTGGCCTGGTAGATAAGACTTTTCTTGTCTGCTTAAGTCCAATTTGAGAATGGAGCTTCCCCTTGTGTTCAGACTCCAGTTTTAGGAAGCATTTTGACAAAAAAGCAACTCGGCATATGTTACAGAAAACCAAGGCATGGCGCCTGAATCAAAGCCAGGGAAAAGTCCCTCATCTCGTTTTGCTTCGTGAGGGCAACCTACTTTTAATGACTCCTGTAGTTAACACCCAGAAGTTGCCGGCGGTCCCCTGTGACATATGACTTGGGCTCTGCTAGCCCCTGGTCACTAAGCCAGCCCATCACAAGGGTTTTAGGAGCTATATTTATTTAAATTTCTGTCGGTGCCCAGCGATGGAGATTGAATTTACAGTCTTTCAATTAGAAGGTCATCTGTGCTAACTAGTGCACCACTGCCTCATTATAATCATAAAATTAGTGAGAAAAGACTGGCATGAGTAATATGGTAACGCTGGTTTCAAAGGTGAAAAGGTGCTGTTTCCTCAGGTTATAGCAGAGGAGAATGCAACAGCAAGCTCTTGATCAGTAAATAGTCCCATTTAGCGCAAAGAGAAGTCCTTGACACCCATTACAACAAAATATAAGGATGCCAAGATAATTTTATGAGAATACATACAAATACTCACAGTGACTCACAGTTTTCATATTTGCACATAAATTTTCCCTGCAAATTTAATACAAGTAAAAGTAGCATGAATGTCTCCAAAGCATAGCTTTTGATTTTTAACCATATTTGTCAAAAATCTCAGCTGATGATTAATAAACAAAATGAAATAAAAGCAGGCAGGGCTGAGATGTGGAACGCCTCATGGCTGGTTGTATGGGTAGCAGGCTGCCATGATAAGCCTTATCATTTTTAAACTTTAACATGTTGTTAATGTTATTAATGGAATCACTGGGTGCTATGTTATTAATATTTTTGACCACTAAAAATGTTATTTCTAGGAAAAGAAAAATAAGCCACCAAAAGTAGCTTACTCAAAAATTAAAAGGGAAGGAAACAACCCAAACTAACATTTATTGAGCATTTACATCTATCAGGTACTTTTATACCAGTTTTTTTCTTCTTCATAATGATCTTATAGAAAGGGGGTATTATTATCCTTAATGTACAAATAGAGGAAACAGAGGTATAGAGAGGAGGTACAAGTCTCCTGGCTTTAACCAAGTAGTTAATGACAGAGCTGGACTACAGACCCAGATCTGACCTCAAAGCTATATACTTGTGCTTTTTTAAAAATCTTTTTTACATAATTTCTATTCTAATTTTGCTATATCAATTGAGATGGTACTTATTTAAAACGCATTTCAATTTCCCTAACCTAAAAGAGAGTCTTCAGGGACTTCCTTAATATAAAGCTAAACAACTTAACGAACTGGATCCAGGGAGAAAAGAATGATTTAACTTTGAAAACTCAGTAAGTACTTACTGCCCACCTAACCTACGAACGTACAGTGATGTCCTATGTGCGGTCCGGGTGCCAGGAAGAAGACAGATCTGTGCTAACTGAAAAGTGGACATACAACCAACTAACTGATGCAGAGCGGCACGTCCCCGTACAAAGGCAGAATGCAGCACTTTGGTGGGAGAAAGGAAGACGGCACTGCATGGCGGGAAAAAGGCTTCACAGCCTAAGTTGTAGGAGGTGTGATGATTTCTGCATGGGCCTTGTGAACAAAGTCAGAAACAGGCAGAGAGATGGTTGTAGGCCTGTCTTTCTTACAAGAAGAGGGGATGACTGCAGTCTTTGTGTGGCTCCTTTTTTCCCTTTGTGTTTGATCTGGCTTTTTCCTGTTCTCTTGCCAAGCCTCCCTTCCTTACTCCGTTGCTTTCCCTCTTCTCGTTCCACGTGGCTGGAATCCTCAGACCTACAATGGGCATCAGAGCTGCCTCAAGTCTGTTGGTTCATGGCCTGGGTCCTGCTCCTGCTCCTGCAACAAGGACCCAAGTCCTTTGAAGGGTTCACCATGAGGGACAGGCTGCTGCTCCTGGCAGAGGCATGGGCCTGACACCAAGGAGTCAGCACAGAATGAAAGAGAGAGAGGAAAAGATTTTCTCCATCTTAAAGCCCCCCAGAAGAGACATGTCATCTATAGTGGCAGCAGGAACTGTGTGAGGGGATGTCTTTTATTCTGCAGCCTAAGTGCAGGGTCCTTGCAGAGGGCTGTGCTCAGAGGACGGGAAGATCAGAGGTGAAGGGATGAATAATGTGCACGTGGAACAGTGACAGATCACTTGTAACAAATGTATGATGACCCTCCAAAGCTCGGAGCTCACTAGAGCTTCCCTCTAATTAAGGATAATCCAGAATTATCATGCTTAATTATTTTCATAGGTTTCTTTGAGGGTTTTTTTTTTTTTTTCTTCAATTGGGGTGAGGGATATCTTTAGGTACAAAGGGCAAAGGCTGATTTACATCCGGGAAATAAGAAATGTTTTCTCTTGCCCCGCTATCCCTGCAGCATCTCAGACATCCTGACTGTGCAGCAATAATTCTATGTCAATCTGCCTTGTTTCCTGGTTGCGTTAATGTAGCATATTCCTTACCTACAAGCAACCTCTGTTCTCTTCTAATAAGTTGCTGCTGTTAAATTGTGCAAGATTTTCTTTGCTTTCCTTATAGAGTTTTCTCAGAGTGAGGTCTGAGTATTACCTGTGTCTGTACGAAATGCGGAATCAGCTGACCTTCTTAAAAACACATCCTCCTGGTCCCATTTAAGGCACTAAATCAGACTGTCCTGGGATGGGGCCAGGAAATCTGTATTCTAAATAGGATTCGCCTGTTAAAGTCTGAAAGCTATTGGTTGGGTGGCTTGACCTCTGCCAGAAAATTTATTCTTTAAAGACCTCTTCCCTGGCCCTTCCTGGGAACCACTTCCACACTACAACCACTTTGGTCAAACTTGGTTTCTCTCTCTGCAGTCAACCCACTGTGATGACTTCATTATTTCTGTTGTCATCCCCAATGCTGTATTCATCATTTCCTTTATTATACGTACTCTGTTTCTTAGAGTTTTCTGATTTAGCTTGTCTTCTTCATACCCTATCTCCCTTCCCTGCCTACTATTCCCCTTTTTGGCCTTCCTTCTTATTGCTTACCAAATTAGTAAAATTGAGTTCAGTTCTTCCACCTCATGAAGCTTTCCTTATGTAGGAACTAAAATAGTTAAGCTTCAAAGTATGCATCTGATACAATAACCAACTTACAATGGAGTATATAAAATAATCTATGATAAAATATTAATAGCCAAGTTCTATGATAAAAATAAATGTCTATTTTGTGACCTGAGATGGGAATAGCATCTTTTATACATCTGTTACAGCACCATACTGTTGGCCTCCCAGACATACTAAGTCTGATTTTGAAGGGCTTGCAGCCCTCGATGGGGTAACTATGCTGGTTTCTAGCATCTAGCATCATGTCTCTTGAGCCAGTTTTGTTAACTGGCAGGGTGAAACCATCTTTCTGAGGTGAAGACATCTGGCCAGCTGCTGTAAGTGCCTTATTTCAGTTAAATAACCTCATACGTGAGTATTTGGGAACAGGTGTTAACTGTCCACTTCATTTAGGACAGGAGGTACATGGAGAGAGAGACAAGCAAGTGTTGTATACTGGGATTGTCATTTGAATGAATACATAACCTATAGGGCATGTGTGTTCCTTTGAAGAATGGAAACAAAGAAGGCCAGTTTTGGTTAGAATGAAATCAAATTTGAGTTACTGCCTGTATAGGGTGCTTCCCTCTACCTCCCAATGGTAAGTTCTTGGTAAATGGGTACTTTCACAGGATAAGTTCCTCAACAGAGGAAAACTGCAAGGCAAGGACCCTCACAATTCGCTGCTGTTCAGCTAGAATTCTGGGGGGGGGGGGGGGGGGGCCAGCATGAGGCCACACTGTGCTCCTCAGCACCAATGGAATGTTGACAAACTAGAGTAAATTTAGAACAGAGACAATGGCAAGTGAGATTCTGGAGGGCTTCACTGGTGATGATGGACTATGAGGCTACATGAAAGTGGTTTAGTCAAAAGACCCCTGAAAAAGGAGACCAGGCTGTCTTCCCGTACCCAGGGGTGAGATGTGAAGACATCACTGCCCTCTGAGCCTGGCTTCACATATGCACTGGGATGTGCTCAACTCTATGCCAACCCAGAGGATAGAAATACTTTGTGCTGTCCCCGTAAGCCAAACTATGTCAGTTCATTAGCAAGCAGAAAATGTATGTTTATATTGACTTGGAATTCTATCCGTTGGGCCTTCAAAGATTATTTTTAGGCACTTTTTCTTAAATTTCCATAAGGCCTTCCTTTCTAGGAGTTTAATATTAAACAAATTTTCTGTGAAAAATGCATTACATAGGTTAGGGATGTAAATGGTACATGCACAAGTTATTTTCAAAAAGTGACACAATTGGAAGACTATAGTTTTGTGTATATGCAGGACTATTCTTTGGACCCAAGTTTTCAATGGACCTAAAGTCGGCTTGTAGCAATTTGAAATGGAATGAGTTACATTTACAACACAAAGTCGGTCACACCCACGATATCAGCTTCTGTTCCTGTAGTTGGCAGATAGCCCCTGACAGATAAATTCATCTCAGTAACTTTGCTTCCTGGTGTTCAGCAAAAGAGTTCCACAGGCTGCTAGTCTCGATCTGTCCCCTTCTTTACTCTACAGAGTTCTAAGCCTTTCTTGTAACCTGGGGGCAAAATCAAACTGAGATGGGTGAGAGAGAAGAGACGGTAGCAGGGGAGGTTAAATAGGTTATCACCAAGGAAGAGTGTTAAGTGACTATAAATTAATAAATCCACCTTTGTTATGAAGCTGGGCAACTACTTTTCAAGGTAATTTCAAAAGAGTTAGTAAAATGTTCTATACAATGGGACTGCCATTTGAGAGAATATGTGTCTATAGGTTTATATGTTTATCTGAGTACATGAGTCGTAGAATTAAAAATATATCAGTGGAAGGAAAAAGCAGCTGAAACCAACTATACACTGGAACATGCAAGATGTGACCTGGGATGGAATGGTGGGAGATTTTGTGATTCCGGACTGAGTCACCCCTGAATGCTTCGAATCTGGCTACTACTTAAGCCACAACTGGGAGGCATCCTTGACGTTGTGAAATAACAAAGTGATGCTGAGTCAGACGGTAAAAATTTCAGTGTAAACAGCAGTTGTTTCATGCATTTAAAATCAAATTGGTTCAAGGTGAAGCAATTGGTGTTAATGAGATGATAGTTCAGGAAAGAATAAAGACCTGCCATTTCTAAATGCAACAGAATGACCAACAACTAGATCGTAACTGCTTTTGTTTGTTATGGGGACAATATAGTAAGAAACAGAAGGCAGCATAAGTATATCAAAGAATGATCAAGTGATCCTAATACACTTCGAAGATGCTGGTCAAAAATATTACTAAAGAAGCCTTCTTTTCATGATGATACAGAGGTGTTTCTTCATCATGTAGCTATATATATATAGAGAGAGAGAGAGAGAGAGAGAGAGAAAGAAGATGTAATAAACTGAATAAGTGTATCAAATTGCTTACTGTGCTATGCCATTTGAGGCATTTTAGAAGGATTTATGCTCTGAGGATACTTAGACTATCTAGTTCATTAAGCAAGTTAGTGTGTGGTCATTCATATCACACAGTTGGGCCTAAGGACATAAACATTGCTTCCATGAGAAAATAATATACTTGACTGACTTTCACATCATTTTGATCAACAGCACTTTTGTTTCAAAAGTACTGAAATTCATTACTTCAAGGACAGCTGATACTACAAGACAGCTCCTACTGGAAAACACTATCCTCTTGTTGCTATCACAATGTAGGCACATGAACAATAATCTTTGCTGCCTGAGTCATTGCTGCTGATTACTCTATACCTCTGGTGGAGTTTCTGGATCCACAGAGGTAAAAAAAAGTGTTATAAATAAGGACCCACTCAAATCTCTGTGTGGGGGCCTGAAGAATTGCTAATGTGTGAGCAAATGGTTAAGTGGCAATGAGTGCTGCCCTGCTAGCTCACAGGCACCAAAGACCACACACAAAGGCATTTTCAAAGTTGTTCCAGGAGACATCTGGTAAGAAGGGAATATAGTTATGATGGACCATTCAATTTGGACAATGTGAAAATGAAAAGAGCTAGAGCACTGCTGTGGTAAGATACCTGTGTTTTATCCAGGCCCAAATCATGAAGGACTATGAGATCACATAAGTGCATGAATCTTGTTTCTATAATTTCATTATTCATATATGTTATGAATTATATAGATACTAGGAGGCAGAACTATGACTACATTATTTCGATCAATTGATTGACCAGTCAGCTATGCAGACATCCATTTACTAGATAAAATAATGGCAAATACACACACATTCTAAGGTTACAGAGGAAATGGGCCTTAAATAAATTTAAGAAAGCATAAGAAAAGTTTAAGCTAAGTGTAATACATTATTCCTATAGATGGCATTTTCCCTACTCCTTTGTACATCTGATATCATGCTCCATATATGATGAGTAAAACAACGAACAATAGCCTAGGTAATTCTGTCACATCCCGTCCCTCCTTCCTTTTTAATAAATGGAAAATCAGGATGGCCTTCCAGTCCCAATTTTGTCTGGCTAAATTCTGCCTGTCCTTCAGGCCTCAGCAGACCCTTCACCTTCTCAGAGAACCCTATGACTAGATTAACTTTTCCTGTTAGATGCTCTAACAGCACTTGCACCTTTCATCCATGGCGCTAAGCACATATATAATTATCTTTTGACCTAGTTCCCCTTGCAAAGACATATATTTCAAGAGGCATTAACTTCTCTTCCTTCTTTACTGCTGTGTTCCTAGCTCCCATGGTGTGACGGCCCTCAGTGAAGGTCTGTTGAAGGAACATGTGAGATGCACGCACTCATGTCTTCTCATAGTGCTTCCTGGCTTGGGCCTAGATGAAACCACAGAGGTACTCTAGCTCGTCTCATTTTTGAACTGTCAAAATTGACACTCAAATGTGTGATTATCATTTGGTGCACAGGATGACAAGACCATGGCAGCAAGCTCGGAAGCACTGTGACAGAAAGATTCCTTGAATTGCTTGGTCAAGTGGCAGCTTCATTTTGCCAGGTTGGAAGGCAAGACCAGAGACAGCTCCTCTCTGCCCTAAAGCCTTA
>NC_045439.1:113010468-113066341 GCF_002776525.5 Piliocolobus tephrosceles
CCCAAAAAAAAAAAAAAAAAAAAAAAAAAAAAAAGAAAAGAAAAGTAAAAACATAAATATATAAAATAGAGAAAAAATAGGGAAAATAAAATTATTTCAATAAAGTGAACAAATAAGAATATGCAGAGAAGTCTAACCTCAACAAGAAAACATAGAAGTTAATTAAAAAGATACAAATATTATTTAAAAAAGAAAAACTACAATCACAAAAGAAGCTCTCTACCTGAGAGGAAGCACGCTCATATCCCTTGGGGCCCAGCTCAGGCAATTTCATCCCACAGTTCCATCATAAAATGGTATCTCAACATCACTATTAAAAAATGATTTTTCCACTAAACTTCTTAAAATAAGCTTTTTACATCCGTTAAACTTTTAAAATACATCCATCATGATTATTTCCAGTGACAATAGAATTGTCAAGTATTTGGAAAACATAAAATAATGGAGAAGAAATTTAAAAGCTACTATAATCCCAGAGATGGTTTTACCACGTGGCTAGAGATATGAAACCAAAACAACGGGCAGAAAAAAAGAAACCTGATTACTGGTGGACTCATAATTATACTAATAAAACACTGGGTGGTATCTTTTTGAAATGCACTGATTAATTATTTTGTTTTAATTTCTCACTATTCCTCTTCATGCACTCTCCAGTCCAGCCAACTGCAGTAACTTTATGTTTCCTTAACATGCATGGTGTTTTAATGCTTCCATTTCTTTTACTCATCTAATTTTTTTCTGCCTGCAATATCATCCCTCCCTCTCATCTCTACCTGTTCAAATTTTACTCCTGTCTATGAAGAAACTTCCCCTTATTTCCTAGTTGGAAATAGTATCTCTCTTCTTAGAATCCTTCTAGACTGCCTGTGCCTCTGCTGTGGCATTTACAGCATTATAATATAATATATCTTTTCTTGCATGATTTTTTTCTGAATATATGCTTTACGTTTCCTGCACCATATCCCAGAGGAACAGACCACTTCATGTGTATCTTTGCTTTCTTCACAACACCTAACCTAGCATCAGAATTTGTATTTAAGTAATTTGTATTTAAGCCAGGTATTGAAGTAATACAACTTCTGAGGCTCAGTTTCCTCATACAGAATGTTGGACCTAAAAACAGTTCTTCCTGGTGTTGAGATTAAATAAGATTATGTAAATAAAACTTTTAGCACAGCACGACGTCGTACATAGCATGCACTTAATATGATAGTGCATTCAATAAGTGGTGAATAAAATAATATCTAACATTGAATGAGGAAAGGTACAGAAGCCTTTCAAACATTTGAGTAAATAAATAATCAAAACCAGCTGCTAGCAAGCTATATCTATATTAACATTTTGCCAAATTGCAGCAATTCTAAAATGCTATGTTTAAATATGTCATCAATTTACTATCAGCTTGCCTAGAAAAAAAGAAACACTATCATATTAAATATATACATCAATTACAATACATATTTACAATTTCAGAGACATTTTGAACTACAGAAATGCAGGAATTTCCACGCCATGTCCCACTCCTGTCTTGTAACTCATCAATCCTTTGCACATACATCCCCACTGTTCTGAGAATAACAGTGAATGTCCACCACCACCTTATCATGTATACCTGCTACCGACATTTCTTTGCAAGCTCAGTATCTCTGGAAATTTCTGGAACCTGTGGTCTGTCCTTGCCAATGTATCATAAACAAACTCTCATGGTGGTGCAAGAGACCATATTTCCCATTGCCCACGTCTGTTGGGCATTCTTCCTGCTCATTTTCCTTTCCATTGCCACAGCTTTTCAAAGTTTTGACCACTTCTCTCTAAATTATACTCTTACCGTGTTGATACTTATATTGGCAGTTAAATTTTCACATGTTTTATAATTTGCAAACTGTTTCTGCATATAATAATCCATTTAATTGTCACACACACAAAAAAAGCTTGGGAGATTTAAAAAGCAAATGAAAACAAGCTTCATTGGTCCCCATTTCTCAGATAAGGAGATGGAGGCCCTAAAAAGACTTGCTGATTTGCCGAAGTTTACAGAGCTAAAGTATAAAAATAGCCAGGTGTTCTGACTCCAAATACAATGGCTTTTGGTTTTAAAATTTGGCTCCACCTGTTCTCTATTTTTTTCTGCATTCTGTTTCCTTCACTGACATCTACTCCCTTCTGAAGCCGTAATTGTTAATGCTTATGACACTTTGTCTCTCTGCTTTTTTTCCCTTTCACCATAGCTTTAGGCTTTAAATATAATCTCTACATGGATGAGCCCTGTCTGTCCTGCACTGCACCTCATTGCTTCTTACTCTCTCTGGAGAGTTCCATTCATACACTGTATGATGGTGTATACACCATCACCTTATAAGGTATTATCACCTTAAATTAACAAAATTTACTCACTGGGGAAAAAAGCAAATTCTAAAAAACAAAACAACTGTTTTATTTTCTAACTACCATAACAAATAAAACAGAAGTTTCCATCCTATTCTTGAATACCCTAATTATTTAAGGAAAATCTTTTCTCCATTCTTGATCAAACACTTTAAAGAACACTAATTTAACTATACTTTGGTAACTGAAGGTCTATAGTAAAAAATAACTTCAAAATATTTGAAAAGGTAATCTTTTGCCATCAGATTGAATTATCATAGAAGGATGGTCACCAGAGGCTGGAAAGTGTAGTGAGGAGCTGGGGGCAGAAGTAGGGATGGTTAATGGGTACCAAAAAAAAAAAAAAAAAAAAAAAGAATAAGACTTATTATTAGATAAGACAGCAAGGTGACCATAGTCAATAACTTAATTGAGCTTTTTTTTTTTTTTTTTTTTGAGATGGAGTCTCACTCTGTCACCCAGGCTGGAGTGCAGTGGCATGCTGTCTCTGCAACCTCCACCTCCCAGGGTTCGAGTGATTCTCCTGCCTCGGCCTCCCAAGTAGCTGGGATTAAAGGCACCCATCACCACAACCAGCTAATTTTTGTATTTTTAGTAGAGATGAGGTTTCACCATGTTGTCCCAGCTGGTCTTGAACTCCTGACCTCAAGCGATCCACCCACCTCAGTCTCCCAAAGTGTTGGGATTATAGGGGTGAGTCACTGTGCCCAGCCAATTGTACATTTTAAAATAACTCAAAGAATGCAATTGGATTGTAACACAAATGATAAATGCTTGAGAGGACAGATACCCCATTTTCCATGATGTGCTTCTTTCATACTGCATGCCCGTACCAAAACATCTCATGTACCCCATAAACATAGACATGGACTATGTGCCCACAAAAATTAAAAATTAAAAATTAACAAAAAATTGGTTCATCAAATCCTCCCAGCTGATCTGGTGTTCACTCCTTACCTAGCCACTATCCACATACCACTATATAGTTGAAAGTGACAGTCAAATTACTTAACTACAGATGACTACCCGGTGGGCATGGCCACCCAGAATGTACCATCAGGTAAATATCATCCCTGTTCAGGGATGATATTTAACTAACTCAGCACAACCCCAAAAGACAACTTTAGAACTAAACAAACAATAACAGTGATGAGCTGTAACATCCAGGGCTTAGAAAATCATGGAAACATAACATATTTTGAATTTTTAAAAGAATCTTACACTGAGAATCTGTATTATTCTCAATCATTATTCTAAATATGATGGTAGCAAGCACACACACACACAAAACAATTATTCAGGAGTTCTCAAAATTCTGGGAAGCATCCAAGAAGTACACCAAAAGAGCCATACATACTACTCTATAAAACTTTTAATTCAAATTTTGCTATAGCTATAATTAACTGTCAAAAGTAAAGAAACAGAAATCTCTACTATTTCATTAAGTTTTCTATCTCTATGAAATCTTATAGCATAAAACAAAATTTTAATGACAACACAATCCCTGTAGATAATCGGAAGATTTTTGCAGTAATAAAACAGGTTAGCACGCAAAACTGTTCTGTGTTTGGTTCATCATATGATACTGTTTAGGGTATATAATCCTGAAAGGGCAATCCAATAATCACACTAGAAGCAATTTTGTACAATACTAGTGCTGAAAAGTCAATTTAACTTTCCAGCTTTATAAGACTTTGTTATTGCTATTGTTAATTATTTCTCATTTAATGGGAAATTGGCAAGAAGGTCCCCGACTGTCATTTTAAATCTGCAGTAATATCATGTGAAGCTTTTCGTCCTTATTCCCAAGTCCTGGATTATCAGAGTTAAATGGCAGATCCGGCGTTACAAAAGCTCAGGGGCAGGCACTGTTACACAAATTGCCAATTCAATTAACAGTGTGCAAATGCTCCACTGGCAGACTGCAGGAAGGACAGCCATTTTGGCAAGTGTCATTCCTAATTTATCAAACTGTCAAACCTTTCACTCAGGTGCCTGCGGTCACTGTCTGCTTCTTAATGCTACGTTGTAAAAGCTGCAGGAACCATTCTTGTAGCTTGACAAGGCACAATACTCAAAACTGATTTTAAAATCAAATGTACAGTTGTCTTAATTATTCTCAGTATAAATGATGTTTTAATTACAAAAACAGAGTGGGAATATTATATCAGGAATGGATACTAGGTTCACATAGGAGGAAGAGAGCATGCTACCTGCCTGTCTTGAGAAGTGAAAGAGGCAGAATAATTTATACCAGAATGATTTATTAAGCCATAGCAATTTTTAATTTTACTAAATAATGGCATAAGTCTTTTTCCTCCAAATTTATACAGCATTACTTCTTAATGCAAATTGAACAGTAAACTTTTCTCCCTATAGTTGTTCCCATGCTTTTGGAAATCATCATGAGGAGTGTTACAGCAAGTGACACTTGTATTCTAAGAGTCCTTTTCCACCACACCCTTCACCTTGATTCTAAGTGGCCTCATTTACATAATTCCTCATACATTGATGCCCCATTAAAACTTTATAAGAAACATAACATACAAAGTTGTTACCATCTTCCATGCATTCACTAGTTCAACAACTATTTACTGAATATCGTGATCAGTGCCAAAGAGAGTAGAGGTAAAAAGTTGTTTGGGATGACTGATTGGAATATTTCAGCAAACAGTTTTCTCTGCTACTTATTTGACATTCTTAATAGTCAACAACCATTTCTCCGAGAATATTAAGAAGACATTCAACAAAGAGGAAAGATATTATTTTCATTATGAAATTATTTCTTTCTCCACAAACATTACTGAACACTCTGTAAAGTCAAGAGAGGAGGTGTGAGGGGTGTAAATAAAATATGTAGATAAATGAGACAATAACTCATAGTCCATTAGGCCATCCCAGAGGGGCCTTTGGGTGAATAGTCTTGGAGAGCCTGATGTGCTGTAAAGCATTCTTTCAAACAAATTGAGTACCTATATGTGCCAGGTGCTACTGTAAGCCAGGCAAACTTAAATGAGTTACACGTGGCCCCTTTCTTTGAGGAGCTATGTCTTAATAGAGAGAAGCAATGGTGACCTATGAAAGAGATGAAAGGAACTTAATTTGTAGGCAGAACCTCTAGTACTAGGTAGTAGCATTTTCTGATTAGGTAAGCCAGAAAAATCTCTGATGATTTTTATCAAGAGGGTCAGATACACAAATAGACAGAAAGCACTTATATCTCCATGGTCAGAGTAGAATGCCACCTAAAGGGAAGGATGTCCTACACCAAAACACCTCTTTTATAATCTGAAATTTCACCATTACCAAGTCATTCCTTTGGATCTATCCATCTTTGTGTTTTTGGTTCACCTACTGTAGTTTTACCTATCAATTATTATGAGCTCATAAAAACTTTTAGTTAGAAATGAGATGAAAACAGGGGAGAGCCCAAGCCTATAAAAATGGAAATTAAAAAAAATTAATGTTTAGCAAAAGGGCAAGGATGAGGGAACCTCAGTGACAAACAGACTTCTTTAAAATTTTGCTTAAAACAATGTTTACTTTTACACACACACACACACGAATGTGTATATATGTAACATATACATATATATGCAGGGGATATACCACCCGTACTTACACAAAAAAATTAGCAAAAACGTAATTGCTCAGGAATGCAAAAAGTAGATTGGAATACTAGTCTTATAATTTGGCAGCCAGTTTACAGATTAAAAAAATACAATCAACCCTTCTACAATTCTATTACCATGACACATCAACCTGGGCAGATGCCTTTAACCAAGGGATACTGACAGAGGCAATGGGAATCAGAAACATTTCACAGCATCAAACCCTGCTGGCACTACCATTCACTGAATGGCATCTTGATTTTATCACTGCCAGTAATTTTCATCAGTCTTGGTCCAATTTGATCAATAAACCTTTAGCTAAGCATCTACCACAGTCATGGCACTATACTAGGGAACTGCTATGGAGGCACAAAGGTCCTCTTGCTCAGAGGGCTTATATTTATACTGCTCTGCAAAGCAAGCCCATCTCTGGCAGGACAAGACCCTTCCCCTCTCACAAAACCCAACTGGCTCATTCAGTCTTGCAGGTTTGTCAGCTGCCTGCGCAACGCCTGCCACCTCTTATCTGTCTAAATCCTTTCTGTTTCTGAAGGCTACTCATAGAATTTTTGTTTGTGAGACTGATAACGAAGTTAATTTTTGCCTGTGTTAAGAACGTTCCAGTTATTGGACAATATAATCTATATATTGCCTTGTGTCACATATATACACCTAAATAAAATAATAGTAGGAATAGTGACTAATATTAGAGACTTACATATTGAGCACCTACTTGTGCTCAGCTCTCTTGTGAGAGCTTTGTGTGCATTAACCCACCACCACACACAAAAAGGCTGGGATGATCATTAATTCCATTTTACAGTTGAGGAACTGAGGCTAAGACCTGCCAAGTCATCTGTTCAAGATGACTCAGCTAGGAAGCGGCAAAGCCAAGGGTGAGACAGTTTGGTTCCAAATCCCATGGTGTCTTTCTGATGTGTGATTATGCCTACGGACATCATGTATACTAACCCCCAAATCTGCCACATCATTCTACTTTTACTCATAATGAGACTGGAGAAAAATAATAGAGGTATGCCTTACCCAGGTTACTTCAGGAGTTACTGAAAAAGCAAAAAAGATAACCTGGAACACCCAATTTCCCATTGTTTCCCAGCCCATAGTATCTCTTGAGGATAAATCCCATCTTATTTTGAATCCCATTCTGTACTGGTCAACTCTAAAGTATCTATAAATCTGTACAATCTTGCCTTGAAGTTATTTTGAACTAATTAAGCAGAATGGGCTGTAATCATTGGTTAATATTCCTTGCTATCTATTATTTACTTTTATTCCCCCATGAAGCCTGATGCCTGGTAGGAAGTCTTTTATACTAAAATTTAATTACCTCTTCCACCCTAGGGGAAGTGTGCAAAGCCCTGATAACAAAATAAATACACGAAGGTTAAAGAAACTCATCTTAGTGTGGTGCTTTGCATCACACTGAGAAGCAATGTTCTCTGCACTTGGTAGGACAAGGAAAGCATGCAGCGTGGAGGCACCAGTTGGAGAGGCTGGAGGATGCTCTAGCCTGTCTTGAACTCAATCCTTCAAACTGTTGTCTCCTTATTTTATCTGAGGTGTATACATCTAACCATCTATCTCATCTCATCACTAAATAATGAATTAACAAAATGCTAGTCAGTCAGCAAATACATGCCTTACTTTTCCAGAAATAAATGAAATTAATTTCCCTACTTATGTATGAAAGTTAGTCTTACCAAATGACATCTGCTTCATGCATGTATTGAACGTGCAGTGAATGTGTTTTCCTCTGCCATGTCAGGTGCTGTGGTTGACACAGGTGTAAACATCATGGTTCCTGTCCTCACCAAGCATGCCATCTATTTGGGGAGCCAAATCACATCCTGTGTCCACATTCTCCTTTTTGCCTCAATGGCACCATGTCTGAGGAGATGCTCATGACCTGAACAAGAGCAATGACTGTTCAACCAGTCTGTATTTCTGATCTCTCTGATACCTTGTTACCAGAGCAATCTTTCTTTTTATATTTTTTTTTATTATACTTTAAGTTCTAGGTACATGTGCACAACCTGCAGGTTTGTTACATATGCATACATGTGCCATGCTGGAATCTTTCTAACAACAACCCTGATCTTTCCCCAAATCAAAAACATTCTAAGTTTCTTCACTGATTCCTGAATAGAAATGTATCCTCTCCAGGCTGTCATTCCAAGCCAGATTATCAGCCCTTTCTCTTACTCTTCCTTTACAGGAACCATGCTCCAGCTACACTAGACAACTCTCTTACCTAAGCACACAGTCTTCTTCTTTCACCCCAAATGATGTTCATACCATTCCCTTTCTGCAAAGTGCTCTTCTACCAACCAACATTATACCCTTCCTTTGATGGCTTCTCCAACCCCACTTCCTTTACAAACTCCTTCCCGATTGATCAGGAACACTGAGAAGGAATCTCTCTTTCCCTTAAACTCCACCCTGCTTTAGTTCTACTTTCCATAAGGAATTGGTCATAGTTTGGCTTTGATTCATTCAGTCAGAGAATATTTCTTAAATAACTACCACGTGCCATTAACTTGTAATACAAGGATGAAAAATAAACATGTTCACAAAAAGTTCATAATGTATCTCGAGAGGCAGATGTGCAAAAACCTGGTAAGTCAATGTGACAAGTGCTCTGTGTGAGGTTTTTCAACGTTGGCCCTGTTGGCATTCGGGGCATCGTGGGAGGCTGTCCTGTGCATCAGGTAAAGAGGAAACAGCACAAAGAAAAGTGAACTTAGGGTTGAACTCCTTCCCTCCGTACACTTTAGATTGACAGATTTTTTCCAACCCCATAGAGCCTCGGCTACTTAACCAGTAAAATAGAAATCATAACTTATTTACTCTAGAATTCTTTTTGTTAAGGAGAAGTAACCAGCACAGAGTGCCTCACACAGGTGCTTCATACATGTCACTTTCCTTCTTCCCTTCTGTCATTGCACTGAACTTTCTTTGAAGGCAGGGGCTGTCCCTTACTCACCATTATACAATTTATATGATATCATTTGATAGATCAGACAGCATTTTAATTGCAGTTTTAAATATCTGGTGGACTAAGGATGGCTGTAAATTATTTGTTGCTTCTCCCATCATGAGGTAGAATCTATTTTGCCTTCCCTTGGTTCCAGGCTGGCCTTGTGACTTGCTCTGACCAACAGAAAGGGGCAGAAGTGACACTGTTAGCTCCTGCCTAGCCTTTAAATGGCCAGGTAACTTCTGCTTTTGCTCTGGTGGAAGCCAGCTACCACATAAGAAGTCTCACCACCCAGAGACCTCTATTATGAAAAAGCCCAAACTACCCAAGTAGAGAGGCCACGTACAGGAAAATCTATACACTCAACTGACAAGCCCAGCCCATGTGCCAGGTGAATGCTGTCACACAATCTCAGGTAAGACTAACAGGAAAACTCCCAGGCCAATCTGCATACCGTGAACAATATTAAATCACTGTTAACTGAAGAGACTTATTTTGGGGTCCCTTGTTATGCAGCATGAGATACCTAAAACTAATGTGCACAGTACAATTGGAAGATATAACAGTATGGATTCTAAGGAGTTGTTGTTTACACTAAAAAAAGTGACGGTAGTAGGAATTAGAATAGTCGGAAAATGTCTTGGAAGATTTAAGTTGTAACTTGAAGAATATCATTTGGTTAATATCATTTGGCTAGTTTAACTATTAAAGATGTAATTATTTTTGTCCATTATGAATATACATTTTCCCCAACTTAATTAAAAATTTCAAAAGTATAGTAAAGTGAAAATAATATTGTAGTAAATACCCATATACCTTCTACCTTGATTCAGCAATTATTAACATTTGGCACTAGTTGCTTAGTCTAAAAATATAAACTTGCACACACACACACACACATTTTTGGAAAATAATGGAAGGTAAATTATAAACATAATGACATTTTTAAAAATTGTGGTAAAATAGGTATAAATGAAATTTACCATCTTAACTGTTTTTAAGTGTACAGTTCAGTAATGTTAAGTAAACTCATGTCATTGTGAACCAGTCTCTGGAACTCTTTTCGTGTTGCAAAGCTGAAACTCTATACACATTAAGTGACAATTCCCCATTCCTTGCTACCCTCAGCTCCTGGCAACCACTATTCTACTTTCTATCTCTTTAAATCTGACTACTCTAAGTCCCTCATATAAACAAAATCATATACTTGTCTTCTGTGACTGGCTTATTCCATTTAGCATAATGTCCTCAAAGTTCAGAGATGTTGTAGCATGTATCAGAATTTCCTTCGTTTTTAAGGCTGAATAATATTCCCTTGTATGTATATACCACTTTTTTAAATCTATTCATCTGTCAATGGATATTTGGGTTGTTTTCACCATTTGACTAATGTGAATAATGCTGTTACAAGGATGGTTATGCAAACATCTCTTCAAGACCCTGCTTTTGATTCTTTTGGCTATATTCCCAGAAGTGGAATTGCTCGATCATGGATCATATAAAAATACATCATGAAAATTTACCCCTGCACTTCAACATGCATGATTTAAGAATGATGCTATTCTCCTTCATAAATATTTCCTTTTATTTGTTAAGGTTCATATTACAGTAGTTGTTAGCTGATGCCTTGGTGTATTAGTCCATTCTCATGCTGCTAATAAAGACACACCCAAGACCGAGTAATTTATAAAGGAAAGAGGTTTAACTGACTCAGTTTAGCATGGCTAGGGAGGTCTCAGGAAACCTATAATCATGGCCGAAGGGGAAGCAGATACATCCTTCTTAACACAATGGCAGGAAGGAGAAGTGCTAAGCAAAAGGGGAAAAGCCCCTCATGAAACTATCAGATCTCATGAGAACTCACTATCATGAGAACAGCACGGAGGTAACCACCTCCATGATTCAATTACCTCACATCAGGTCCCTCCCATGACACATGGGGATCATGGGAAGTACAGTTCAAGGTGAAATTTGGGTGTTGACACAGCCAAACCATATCACTTGGGCTAGCATTTTAGCCCTTCCATTCACTGGTTGTTGGCTTCAAACAAGCTACTAAGCCTTGCTAAGCCTTGGTTTACTCATCTGTAAAGTGGAATAATAAGAATGCCTACTTCATAGAGTTGGGATCACTAGAAGAAAACAATACTATGAAAGCACTCAGTACAGTGCCTAACAGACGGTATATGTGCTCCAAACAGGTAGCCTGCTGTGATGAAATACTTCTGCCATGGAAAAGCTAGTGTTATTTAATCATTAATAACACTGAAGAGTTATTTGCTATACTCTTCACTTATCATTTCAGCTGTTCTTAAAAGTGAAAGCTAGGCTCTCCATTATTATGTTTTCTTTTTCATTGCAACCTGTTTTGCTTCCTTAAATCCTTCAGCAAGCTAGTATTCTTTTCTTCCCTCTTTCTCCTATTAGACACTGAAGTCAAATCTGAAGGAGTATGCTTTATGAAATTACAGAATTTTAGAGAGAACTTTAGAAGTGATCTATTAAAACTTCCTTTTCCACTTATTTCCCATACTTTGCTTGAATAACCACATTACAGCTCAGTCCTTTCCAATTCTGAGGTCTTGGTATGACTGCTCTTCCTGAGGTTGAGTTAATACCTGCCATTCTGGCTCACTCCTGGGGGTACCAGAGGGGATTCCTGTTTTAGATTGGAGAGCAGGCAGTTGACCTCTAACATCCCTTTTAGCTCTAAGAGTACATGACATGCTTTCTTTATGCTAACACATGCACAAGAGAGCCTGCAACTTTTTTCTAATAATAGTTAAAGATAGGGTGTGCCTCTCCTCATGATATTCAATGGTCCAGATAAGAAACAATGTAACAAGGGCTTGTCTAATGTAAAAGGGATTAATTTTATTAGTCAACACTGAGGCTAATATAGTAATGGAAATTAGTATAGATTTCCATGCCTAGAGCCAAAGGAAATTATTTAGGGCTTAGAAGTAATATCTCAAGAGGTACAATCTGAGCTCATGATCAATCTGCAGGGCCTGTGCCTCTTTAGTCTGCAGGATGCCACATAACTTCCCCAGCACTGTGATCTTCTTACTATACTTTCGTTACCATATACATTTCATATACATTTCATTATCATATACTTACTATACCATTCATTATATGGATCTTCTTGTACAGTCAAACTGAGGTAATGCTAGAAAGAGAAATCTATGTATTGTTGCTCATATATTTTCCACTTCCAAGGTGATATCTATTTCAGCAGAGAATTCAATACAGAAGCCCATGCATGATTTTAAAAAAATCTGTTGACTCCATTCATATCAAACCTGTTATGCAAACTTTGAACGCCTAAGATTTGAGGCACAATTTCGCAATTAAAATAACTGATATATGTGAACAGAAATGCTCAGTGAGCTCCATTTTCTCTGAGATGATTCTGGGGATCATTAATTCTACTTAAAAGACAAAATGGAGAAAAATTTAAGCTTTAATGTATAAAAGATAATTTATCACATGAACATGCTCTATAAAACTGCAAAAAGCAGTCACAATTTTAACTTTTTTGAGACACTGTTGCTCCACATACCTTGAGTTATAAATGAATAAGCCAGGCACTGTCACCAACTAGGATCCTAGCCAGTTCTGGCACAAAAACTGCTCTTATGTCATAGTTGGGAAACTTGAAACTAATACATCTCATGCATATCTTTCACTTCTGGAGTTCTCAACAAAATTCAAAATGCAATCCCTCTGGTCTCCTCTTACTCTCCTTCCTGTATGGATCTCTACTCCTCACCTCAGCCTACATTACCCCCATGGCTTTTCCCAGTGATGAATCTTCCTGTAACATCCATTCCCCTGAAGATGAACTCTCTCTATCCTCGACCTCCTCCCAGAACATATACCGTATCTCTTACCCTAACTGAAGCCTCTCTCTCTCCCTGTTCACCTATAGTACTCTGCATCTCCTACAATCCTGCTAAATGGAGGCTATCACTGCTACCCTCCCAACCACACACACACACACACACACACACACACACTCCCCACCGACACACTCTTCTAATCTCATGCAAAACGTCCACCCTTGGCGCACACATGCCTGCTATATTACTCTCTCACCTGCTTACCATCTAACATTCCCACCATGTTTTAATGACCTCATTCTCAAGTTTGGTATCGAGGAAACACAATAAAGAATCTATTACTCAGAAACCTAGAACTAATACACATTATTTACTGAATACAATTTCAAAATTTTGGCAAAGATCTTTATTCAGACGTATTTTTGTATCTTGTCTTAAAACTACTTAATATTTCCCATAAATTCCAGATAAACATTTGTTTGCTGGCTCCCTGAGACAACCCACCAGTGTGCCTTTTCATAGATGTCCTTTTCCTTACCTATCTGACAATAACTTCAATTATTTCCTCCAAGAAGCATCCCCACATCAGCTCACTGCCCATTCTCATCTCTGTTTTTCTCTGTATCCCTTCAGTATTTACACAGATAATTATTAATCATGCCATGTTGCTCTTTGATGATATGAACTTATTTAGCTCTTTCACTGAATACTGTTTGCTACACACACATTATAAACCTCATGAAAGCATGGACTTTAGTTTTTAGTTTTTTATCAGTTTTTAACAAATATTAGCCAGACAATAGAAACCACAAAATTAAGATTAATGCATGGAGATATTAGTCTTCATTCTTTTTTAAAAGAGAGGCTTTCTTTCAACACAAATTAGGATTGAGTCAGTGAGCAAACCAGGCCAAATTTTGCTAATGGTCAGATAGTAAAGGCAGAAGGTTCCCTTCGTATTCAAATTGTGGTGAAATTGGAGGTCCAGGTGTTTCTGGAATCCATTCAATATGTTTTTAATATCCTGATGCAGACTTACTATTCATTATATGGATAGATAATATTCTATATTTAGATGATAATCTATTATCCAATTAGAGTATTTTTTACATGTATTCAGAGGCCAACTGAAAAGAGTAATTTTAAATAATCACCGCCGCCACCACCATGTATTGATCCTCACCATGTGTCAAGTCCTTCATATATGTTTTCTCTCATTCTTATCCCAACTTTATAGACACTACTATGCTCATTTCACAGTGCAGCCAACTGAAGGTCAAAGAATTTAGCTAAGTCACTCAAGGTCACATACCTAGTCTGTGTAGCTCCTACAAGAGCTAGTATTTTAACTGTTCTGTGTGATTTGAAAACCTTGTTATTTCTACTATGGAAAAATAAAGTTAATTAGTAATTAACAAATTCTGGAAGAAAATTACAATAAATATTTATAATAAAAATGGGCATTGTCTGTATCTAATTGTTGCCAAGTTAATATTTCATTTTGGACAAACCCTTCGGATTGATGTAAAATTCTACCTATTGTCACTTAACAATCTAAGCCAGTTATTTATTTACAAAGTGGTCTATTAGGTTCAATCGAGTAACGCCATCCACAATATCTTGAAACCCAAAGAAAATTTTTTAAAAGGCAGAAAACATCCAAATAATATAAATCAACGGGAAGAAAAATGCCATACCTCAGGCTATGCACATTGGAAATATTGCCTCTGCAGACCTTGAATAGAGTTCAATGAATTATGTGTAATGTTTGAAAGGTAAAGGAGAAACAAAGCTTTAAAAAAATCTTAGCAATGTGACCAAAAGAGATGCTTAAATAAAAATATGTCACGAGTATAGAGATTGCTATTTTCTAAATCCCAAAGTGAACATGATTCTCTGGTAAGATACTTCTAGTAAGCAATCATTACTTAAGGAACAATCCCCAAAGTTTGATACGGTACAGTGATTCAAGTTTAAAATTCTGATAATTTAAAGTAATTACGAGGATAATATCAAATAATTTCTATTGGCCTCTTAGCTGCAAACACCTATTGCTGTCATAGCTACTGATGGAATGGACACTGAATTTTTGTTATAACACTATAACCATTTTATATTCACAGGACCTTAAAGAGTGCCTACAGCAAAGACGTTTGCACTTCAGTAACTAGCACTGCCTGGATGAGGAGCAGGATAGACATTTCTTTTACGAATTCCACCACTGGGAATTGTACTACAGCGAGGTGCCCTGGTAGTTGGTATCTAAATACTTATTCTGACTGGCTTCTCTCTTAGAGGATCGCTTTAGATGGCACTGTGATTCAATAAACCGCTGGGATACAGCATTAACTCTCAGTGTGTCAGAACTTGAATATCCATTCATATTACAATCAGGGGATTCAAATGATAGATTGTTTCTGGATCAGAGTTTCTCCAGTCAAGAATATTCTTATCTGATGAGAATGACTATTTTGACTTTGAGATATAAAACCCATAGAGATACTAATTCAAATACATTTAATCTGATCTCCATGCATTCCGACACTTCACTGTTACATCCTAGCTATTCTTTATAGGGAAAAACTTATTGTACTGCCAAAAACACCCCCTGCCACCTCAAATGACAAGAGCATTCATGCATTTTCATGAGCTCATTTCAGGACAGGAAAAGCAAGTTCCATAATTCCCAATAAACACTTTAAGAAACTAGAATATTCTAAGTGGATGCCATAATTAAAGGACCAACCACCAAAATTCTATGTATATATAATGTCCAATGATAGGAAATCATAACCTCAAATGTCTTTGAGTTAATAAAATTATAAACGGCTTCCCTTACTCCACTAAAAGTTGCGCGTATATACATGTATCTCTAAGGCTTTTGTTTTCTATTTGATTTTGTTTCAATCATCCTCACAACATCTGAGAAAAATGCTAATTATACCATGTACATTCAAGTACAGAGCTTCACATCAAAGGCTGGAAAAATCAATAACCACAAGCATAAGGAAAATATACTTGTCAACTTATTCCATAAGTATAATATGCATCAAAGATAATACTAAAGATGTGATCAGATAATTTAAAACTACAAATGATAGCTCTATAGTTAAGACCTTTAAGCCACATAAATGCCAACTCAATGTTGTAATTTTTTAATTCAAATGGTAATTGGAACATAGTGATTTCAAAAAAATAAAATATATTACTTCCATTGTTACAAGAGCCCACAGGTGTGATTATTTAGCTAATATTTCACTTTCACACACACACACACAAATAAAAATTGTGATTTTTATCAACCAAGCTGTAAGGAAGTGTGAAGAAAGCTGCAAGTCTCATAACAAATGCAACCTCGGAAAGAAAACCTAGAAATTCATCTTTGGAAGTCTAGAGATAACTAAAACGACTGATGCTAACATACAAAATATAAATTAAAAAAAAAAAAACAGTAGTAGCAATATCCATAGTAAGTAATAATTATAGCAATTTTCTTGAGACTGTTCTTATCTAAAAAGACCCTTGGTTGATTTGTTAGTAGTTCAATATTCTCCCTTAATGACACCACGTTTTAACGTGACCAGAGTTCTGACTACTGTATGTCAAGTCAACACACCAAATGTTTTAATGTTGTTATAAGGCAGGCTCCCTTTCCAGATCTTTCAAAAATGAAGTCTTTGGAACATAACCTTCTTTGTGATATAGTCCAATCAAACTATTCAACCTTCTCCAAAACATATCATGCCCATTTCTCTCTCCATGCCTTGGCATGCACACCTTTCCTTTCCTCTCTTTCTTATGAACTCCCGTTCATCCTTCAAGATTCATCTCAAAGATTACTTTGGTTGTGAAGTCTTTCCTGTCATTCTCAGACCAAGTTACACCTTTCGTATTCACTCATAGGTATTAATAATCATCTTCCTGCCTCCACCACCAGACTGAATTCCTGGAAAGCAAGTATTGATTTTACTTTTGTTATGTCCATATCTGGTATGGCTCTATGATAAATACTCAGTAAGAGTTGGATTGATGGGATGGACTCATGCATGCATGAATTAAGGCTACCTTGTATTGCAATCCACATTCTGACATTCTGGGATTTTGACTTAAAATTATAACAAGATTGCTATTGAATTATCTACCAGCTATATCCAGATGACACAAGTTTAGAAGTATTAAAAGAAAAAAAAAACCTATTGCACCATGGCATCAATGATTCTGACCAGAAGTTGTAGGTTATGTAAGTTCAGTGTTATACTTAATGTTCCACAAGGAGAACATAATGCTTATGACCACTAATATACCAGAGCAAACTTACACATAAAATATATTCTTTTATGAATAAGGCCTTTGATTGAATAAAACCATGGTCAATCAATATACAAACAGATATGGGTGCTTACTGCACTGTTCATATGGTTTTCAGAAAAACTTCTGATTTTTCTATTACTATTTCAAAATACTGAGAGCACTTTGCCAAAGGACAGCTGAGACAGGACGACAAACATCCAGAGAACACCCCCAAAGGCAAGAAGAAAACTCAACAAAAATATTCTGTGACACTCCATACAGCTCAGTAAATTAGTATCTCACTTCATGGAGGGAAAACAAGCATGTTCAAGAGATCCTAGGTCAGTTTTGTGTTTTCACTCTGCAGAACCATACACCACGTGGCACAAACCTAACCCGCCTAGTCTTCATCACTGAGTTCAAAATCTAATTTAATTGATTTGAAGTCTAGAATTAAATAAGAACTAAAAGTGCACAGTGATCCTAAGGTCACAAGTGAAGACCCACAGGAAAGTAGTAAAAGATTGTAGTCTTAATACTAAGGTTGTATTCTTTGAAGCATTTGTGTGTGTGTGTGTACCATACATTTCATTCTACTGAATTTCAGTCAACTCCATGGTAGACAACACCATCCGTCTTATTTCATCTTTTTAACAAGGACTTGATGAGGTGACACAGGACTGATTCTTAAAAACACATTACCTGCTATGTGAGGCATTGTGTGACAGAAAGAACTATCTTAGTGACAGGCACCTGACAGCAGATTTGTTGATTTCATGGTCACTTCATTTAAAGTAACAACAGGGTGAAATATGCCATCTGATAATCTGTTTGAATGTTGACTGTGAAAAGCACTTAACATTTCTGCCAGCTACCAAGACTACAGAATCTGTTCTTCAATATGTGAGGGTCTGTCTTCCTCTCTACTCATTTTTATCAATTCTCTGCCCCCATCCCCTCTTTCCTCAGAGGAAATCCCCCAGTAATTTTCTGGAAATAATATTATGCAGAGAAAACTGGCACCAAGGATAAACATTTCTCCTTTAAGCTATATTCTTTTTTTCAGATGCTATGCATTTTACAGTTTGAGGCTACTGGCTGAGAAAGAGACCTAGGACACTTCTTCAGAAATCCACAGGCTATAAATTAGAAGGATACAAATCCCTTCTTAAAACATCATTTAGTATCACTAAACTCCAACCAGGGTGGAGATGTGTGTGTACACATGGATGTTGTACCCTTCATTCTCTACATGTTAGCTTGAGAAAATAATAAATTCAAGCACCTGAAGGCCATGTTTCTATACATTTTATGGCTACATTTCTTTCTTTCTTCTTATAGTAGTAAAAGTGAAAACAAACTGGATCATACCAACGGCATGAAGTCAATGACTCTCCAGGCTCACCCAGACCAACATTCCAGCAAGAGGTGTGGGTGTTAGAGGGACCCTCCTCCCTCTGCAGGGCCAGGACTACTCACAAGGGAAATAGGACAACTACTTTCCCCACCCCCATAGCTAGCTGAGCATTCGCCTTTTAACATGCCAGGGGAAGGCAGACTTACAGAAAATAATTATCACCATGTTAATCACAGTAATAATATGTTCATATAAGGCATTTCACAGTCCATTTTAAAAATTAAGCAATAAACATGGAATCTTCTAAAGGAAATCAGTGGTTACACTTGCCAGAAGAGTTACTCCTTTAAAGTGGTACACCCAGTAGAAAAATCCTACTCCAGGCAGACAGCCCATTTGGAGAAAAGGTTAATTTCAGGTTGCTTTACAAACTACTCCAAGCTTCTTAGAAATCCAGGAATTATCTGCACCAACTGTCTCCTATCCTAATTGCTTGGAATCACACATTCACCGACAACGCAGCAGAGTTGCACAGCCCACACATTTGAGAGCCTCCTGGACATCAACATGCTTGAAGCTTTTTAAACAGCATTAAATATAAACCCGAAACAGTCCAGTTAAAATGTACACTTTCTCTGAAAGATTTTTGACATATTCAATGCTTGTGAAAGCTGAGGGGCTGACGGCCCTAGTCAAATACAGTTGAGTGAGCAGACTGCAAGGCTTCCCACACTCCACCTCCAAGGCAGGTGAACCGTGACATGGAGGGACAAACCTCTCCTGCCTTCTCTATTCCTTTTTCAGAAAATATAAAAAAAGGAAAAGGAGGAAAAAAAAACTTCCTTCAAACTATTGTTTGATGATTTCTTTGTTTAAATAAACATCTCAATAGCAGTAGGCACTGGTAGCAACTGGATACTCCATGGCTTAATCAAAATCTCTAGTCACCTAATTTTTCACCAAATATCTCCTAGTGTGATAGCTGGCTCATCTAAGTTTGTTTTTTCCTTTTAGTATGTTTTTCTTTTATAAATTTCTCCATCTAAGAAACTACTTCACAGTTCCTAGCTCTGTTTACCAAGATATAAAGAAAAGTGCCAGCTATATATAATAAAAACTTTTTCCTAGAATGTTATCCTTAGCATTAAAACTTAAGCACTATTAATACAATTTTATGCCATTGCATTTATTTATTTAAAATATTTTTAAAAGGCTTTTATCCAAAACTTCCCAGTATGGTGTGGTGAATAGTTATTTGTGGTTATTTTAATGAAATGCAAACAGATGAAAGATCAACCAGGAAAATTATTTAAGGAACATACCTCTAAACCAAAAGTGACAAATTTCCAAGTTCTACTAAAAAATAAAATATATATCCCTGAAGGGGTGTATGTGTGCACAAGTGTGTAGATAGATAGATCATACACACACACACACACACACACACACACATATAAAATAACTATGTAATAGTCCCTTTAGAAAATGTTGACTATTTTCAAATTTCCAAACTTCAATCACACTCTTCAGAACTGAATACCTGTGAAGCTTCCTGATATTTGGCATTTGGTATAAACTATTGTGTGAACCCAAGCTTCATCACTTCCATTTTCTGCCATCTGGACGATACTGAAAATGAAACAAAGACCAAAAAGTGTTTGGTTTTGTTGCTGGGGGTAGGGTACACCCAAGGTATGAAGTTATTCAAACACCAGTAATGTATGGTATGGCACATTCTCACTGTCACAGCCTTTGTTGAAAAGGATTTCCCTGACCTTTCCTGTAAGCAGCAAACAAATAAGCCCTCTCTCTCAGCGGGAGAGAGGCATTGGTCCATTAGATCATTAAGCAGTTCTATTCAGATACCCCCCATTCTCCTGTCCTTGGCCCTGAAGAAGGAACTGGCAGCAGTCCAATCAGTCAGGGAGAAGGCAGGCAAATGTGATCGCGTACAGGATAGCTTGAAATGTCGCAGCGGGACCCAAGTCGCAGAGCAGACAGCACTGGAGGGAGGATGTGGCGCTACATGAGGGGTAGTGTTCCAACAACGGAAGGCTGGTGTTTCAGGCTGCCAAACAACGTAATGACTCACCCAGGCAGGAAAATATTACCACCATGGGGATATTTGGAGCGTCTCAGTCTGAGAGTAATTAGGGACTAAACTACAACAGCATGCTTCAGTGATGAAATGAGAAAATAAGCAATACTTCTGTCAAGTTCTGATTGGAGAATATTAAATGAATATGGGCTTCTATCATCTCCGATCACAAACTAGGAACTTGTAACAGATTGTCAGGATGGAGAACTATTTCCACATTTTCATGAAATAAGTCAGCACACAAACATGTGCACGCACACACACACACACACACACACAATTTTAAAAAAACCTGGTGAGGTGAAAAACGTTACAGTTGGCAGGAAGAGTTTTAGGGAAAATCATTATCACAATTATATAATTCATTTCTGTAGCAGGCATTTGCTCATCCTGAAGCTTTTTCCACCCCTAATTACACTGTCTGCAAAGGGGGAAAAATGAGTCCAGAATGGCAAATGCTAACAATATCATTTTATTAATAAGAACGATACACAATCTCCAAAATAAAAAGCACATGTGTTTAATGAATTCAGGTAATGGAATTATTTTACTTATTAGTATCAGTTGCACATATGTAAATTCTCTGGCAAAGAGGACAAATGTTAATTTTTATTTCTTTGTATTTTCAAATTGCAGACAATTTGTATTCATTAGACAACGCAAAAACCTCTTTTCCCTTATAATTGTAAAGTGACATTATAATTAAATTGGATAACCTCAGTAGCATCTGCAAGTTAAGGAATCACTTACAAGCTGGCTGGACAAAGCCAAGGCACATTAAGCCACCAAACGGAGTCACACATCAATAAGCCTTCACTGCAATAGCCAGGTCAGAACCTTAGTCATACAAAGAAAAAGAGATGATTCAGCCTGGAAGGCCTTAGAAGGTCAGCAGTAAGAAGGTCTTCGCAGAGAAGCCCTCGTTTGCTTCTTCCAGAGTGCTTACTCTGGAACCCGAATAGACACTTGTTTGACTTCCTCCACAGAGACTCTGCTCCCCTTCCCAACCTTCCCTCTCAAACGCATTTTTACAGTGTCAGTTTCACCAAATCAGAATGAGGGGCAAACACAAATTATCTCTCTTCCCACTATGAACAACCTCCATTAGGCCAGGTTAATAAACTCTAATAGATGTAAGGGCTAATACAATATTCAGCTATTGACATAAACATAAATATAAATTTCAAAGAAAATAACCTACTTTAGTAAAACTACCTGTGCAATAAAAATTAATGAACTCCAAATGATTCTGCACATCTCCACCAAATTGCATTTTCAGGCTCACATCTTCAGGACATGCTGGGTGGTTTGATGCATTCCCACAATTCATCTTCCTGCTAAGCCAATTTTAATTTAAATGCAATTAAAGGCTCAAAATGAACATTATGTATTAGATAAAGCCCGAATCTGCAGACTATCAGAAATATGATTTTCAGAAAAATTAATTACAAGCCATTAGGGTACAAGTCATCTTACTGCAAATGTTGAGTTAAATTGCAGAATTAGTTTGTTCGTTCCATTAAATGTTAAATACTGATTTTGAGCTTTGTACCAATTTAATATCACTAGGTCAGTTTATGAGAAAAATGTTATTTATAGCTACAACTTCTAAAGTGTCTGAGCATTTCTTACTAATTAAATAATGGGCATTCTTAGAAAGAGATAAAAATAACCTGGAGTTTTTGTCAAATATTAAGAATATTAATTTTCATGTGTTGCTGTTTTATTATATCGTTATATCATAGATTCACCATTCTTTTTATATACTAGCTTAAATATTTTACTTTCATTTTGTCCTAACTTAAGAATAACGGGGGAAATGCTATATAGTAATTGTGTTTAAATGAAATATAATATATAATGCTGGTCTAAAAACACAAAGGCACCCAACCACCTTCCTACCCTACTCCTAGGTCAGCATACCATAAACAAACCAATCAATCAAACATCTAATGTTTTTGCTGGGCCTACATTTGCAAACTCAGAGAATACCAGGCACAGAAGAAGTAGTAGAAGTTTTCTTTACAATTATAGTGTCAACTTTAACTTTTGGTGGATACATTTTTTTCAACAGCAATATGGTTATTTTTGTGTGTCACAATAATATAACTCACTGGTGCAAAGAGTTTGGAGAACCCAACGAGATTCTGTAGCCTTTGGTAGACTAGCCACTCAATTGAAAATACAATGGTGACTTTTTGGAAGACTATAAAAACCTGCATACCATTGTAATCAATGTCTTCATTTCCAATTACCGATCTTTTATTTTTTAAAGTACCGATCTTAAAAATATTCCCAATATATTAGATATAGTAAACATATAACCAGAAAACACTTACTTGATTTGTTTTAAAAACCAGACCTGACTTCTGACTTACAAACACTCATCAAGTTGTTAAGAGTCTCATTTGCAGTGAAAATAAACCAGTTTTCAGGTTGAAAATGACACACATCCTCTTTTTCAGCCTTTGCAAGGTGAGAACCTCCTATCTAGATGAAAAGTCAGTTGCTTTTATGTTGATTTCCATAGTGGTATTTCATTAGAAACTGAATTGCCTTAAAGGATTTAGGCGAATCTGGCAGATAAATTATTCTAATTATTTGCTTCTCTGATTAAGTAAATATAGCTACCTTAGAAGGCAAAGTGACTATTTAAATGATAATCTAGTGAAAAATAATTATATTATTATTTATTTGGAATACAATAATGATTCAAGAAAAATAACAATTCTCTCTCTCTTTCTACTTCATCCATTGGATTAGCCCTAATCCCACACTTTAAAAAAAAAAATCCACCTCCTTATCACAGTTTTCTAGCTCTCAAATCCTTCCCTTTCTCCAGGGCAATGTAATTATTTGCCTAGTTATTATTGTCTCTTGTCTACTTCTGCCTCAAGACACACCCACACCAATGCTGGACATTTATAGATAACTATATATGTAATTGGGCTTGGGTAAATGGTAGCTGCTTAGGATATCTGAAATTCTGATTATTACAAATGCGACAGTGAGGATTCCATATTACTCAGAGTCTTCATATATGTGAAGCTTATATAACAATTTCACCAACCCTGGGAACATTTGTTAGAACAAATATTTCCAAAAATAGGTAGATGTTTTTATAGAAAATGAAATAAACATGCATACACAAAATTTTAGAATATTCATAGCCTGGTTATAGATGCTAGATAAACCTAGCTCATTATACTATTTAGAAATGAGCATTTTAAGCTAAAATATAAATAGTACCAATAATTTTTCTGAACATATGCTTAGACAATAATGATAGGGTAAATGTCACATATGTAGCCCTAAGAAAATATATTTTTCCTTTGTTCTTAATCCAAATTTTTTATGTTTAGAAAATAATGGGGAAAAATATATGGACAGATAAAACTCCAGGCTACTAGATGTTATTCAATCAACGACCTACACCCTGCTGTTTTGGCATGTGTGCCATGTTTGATAGACACCAATATAAGAAAATAAGATTGTGTTTGAGGATCAACTTTCTAACACTAAGCTGACTTTGTAAAACACGATTCAAACTAGATAATTTAACTTCTATTTGAAACAGCTTAAAAAGAATTAAAAAGGATAACTGAAATTCACTGTCACAGAGAACTCCAACATCTCACCAAGCATGGACTATTACAAATAGTTCAACTTCAAGTTCCACATTAATCTTATGAATGGTTTCCAAGAGTTAACTCTGTAACAGGCAACTGTGGAGTTTTCTCAAGACCTTAAGATGAATCATTAATAAAAATTGGAATTAAAACTTGGTAGTGAGTTTTTGTATTTCTGTCCTGTAAATCATCATCTCCTACCAACAACGAAACCACGAGAAGACAAGTTACTGGAATTTGAGACAGCTTGTTTGCTTCTTATATTCAGCATGACTGCTGTTCTCCAATAAACAATATCACGATACACAATAAGATGTTTCACTTCCTTTCTCAAAAGCATCTATCCCTTAATGCTATGAATAGCTACTCTGAGGCAACAAACCTACTTTGAGGGTTTATTTGGTTTTTTATTATTCATAATTTTAGAAGAATCTATCAACCTACTCTTGTTAATAAAAAATGGCCATCTTCCATTGTTCCCCAAAAGTTTTGGAAAATCCAGAAAAGAACCTAGAAATGAAAGAACTACCATAGAATAACTCTGATTATTTAAACTTGTGTATTCATGTTTCTTTACAAATATAATATTTGCTGGCTGAACTTTGATTTTTTTTTACAGTGTGAATAAGAGTTAGAAATTTACATAGTAAATATTCTATAATAATTGATATTAGTATTTTCAAACGTTATATAGATTTTTTAAAGTAGGTTAAATTTTGAATAAGTTCTAATTTTCCTCTGTAAATTATAAATCTATAATTGGCTGCCCTTTTACATAATTATCCTAACAATTACCTTAGTACCCACTCTGTTCGAATACACAATCCTATTCACCATTGCAAAGTCACAAGTAACTTCTAGAATGAAGGTTCTAAATTTCACCACACTATTTTCTGGACTAAAAAAAGGAAAAAATATCTGGGGACAAAGTTCCAAAGTACATTTTGTATTAGTTATATACAAAGTACTGATGGCCAAAAGTCACCAAAAATAAACAGCTTTTCCAAATGGAATAGTTGTGAGAAGCCGTTTTTAAAAATGAGAAAGCTGTGACTAAGCTTGATCAAGACCACAGATGCTAACAGCTTTTTTGGTGCTAAGAGAAAATAAAAATATATAGGGGCAGTTGAAAAAAAAAGGGGGGGTAGAGAGGCTTATAGGCACTTCCTAGCACAACCACATCATCCACAGGACTCTAAAATACAGAGTGTATCTGCTCTATGTGGAAATATGAAATGGGAAACAAAAGAGTGAAAGCTCAGATATTTCCTTCTACCCATAGAAATTTTGAACTAACCAGATCATCACTGTGTAAGAACTAATATCTGCCAGAACTACCACTAGTAGGAGTTACGTAGTGTAATGTAGACTATGGGAATAAAGCTATTGCTCTGGAAGTTGGCTTGTCTTTTGGGTACTTTGGTCTTATAAAATTTAGGTCAGTCTATGTTTTATTTTATGCCTTTCTAGTGTATTTCCATCTTTCCTATTCCAAAGCCTAAAAATAATTCTCCATTTCAGTTTCTTTCATCAATGACTTTTCATACTTTGATGCACAGACTAATAATGATGGTTGAATCCCACCATTTTTTCCTGTGTTACAATTCATTCTGATTTCCTTCTGGCCATACTGACCCTTGTTAATTTCTGAATTCTCATCTATTATTTTTTGAGTTTCACTTAGCCCCAGCTGCAGGACTATGTATGTCATCACTCTTTCAGATCTTAACCTATTCCTTTCACCACTGTGCTCTGAGATATCTATTTGCTTCAGCATTCTTCCCTATTCTTCCTAATTCCTTAATAATGCCACTGCTAGTAACAGAAAGAAAATTATATTTTCAAGTCCATCTACATACAAGTTGTTCTATCCAAATCCTCCCTCCCAAATCAAGAACCTATTTCCGTTTATTAATTTGTTCATTAATTTAATCATTATTCATCAATTCATTTATTTATTTAAAAACATTTACTGAGAATACAGTTAGATGTTGAGACATATTGGTGAACAAAACAGACATAAGCCACCCCTCTGGAGAGGAAGGCAAGCCATGCACGGGAGAGGGCACCAACTTCCAAGTCATGTCAGAAATAGGCCAATGTTCACTTGGAACAACTACTGCTGGCCTGTTTCTTTTACACTACATGAAAAACATATTCGTAGAGTTATAAGAAAGTTAGTATCTATCATTATACCATGGGAAAACAATGATAAACATAAAAATACTAAAAATGAACATGTCTATTGATGTATAACGTAAGAAAAATAATCCTCTATGTGTTACCAGTACCATGGTACTTACGGAATTAGCAGTTTATACTGCTGATTTGCTTTATCCCTGGTATTGTTCTCGTACTTTAAAACATCTGAACATCTGTGCCTATATGAGTATTTTAGTAACGCTACAAAAGCATATAAACTTTTTCAGAAACTATCATGTAGTTAAATTCAAATTCAAATCCAAATGTCATTTTAACATTCCAGTTCTCCAAGAGTACCCACCATGCTTAGCTTTGGGAGGTTTGGTGGAGTACACCACTGAATAGCAGCTCACAAGACTTCCCGCTGTGTCTAACAGGGTAGTAGAATTTGAGTTTTACAACTTTTTTTTTTGACCCACAAACAAATAACTATTTCTTCTTTTGAGCGGGAGCTAGAGGCTTGGAGACCCCTGCTCCAGCCCCAAGCCTTATGTATGAAATAATTCATTATACACACACACACACACACACACACACACGACAAAACCTAGGTTGGGTTTAGAGGTGGCCTGAATGATATGCAAACTGTGAGGACCTTCAAGAAGCTCAGGCAGGGTCAGGGGGATAAAGAAGAAAAGGGGTACAGAACTTCATATGAATCTCAATATTCCCACAGGTGGGTGCTGAGAAGTGGCAGCAGAGCAAGGGTGAACCTTCAGTAGGAGAACTGGATCTGGGAGCTGCTGCTCCAGGGCAGGAGACTGAGATGGTAAAAAACATGAGGAGTAAGTGCCGACCAAGTGCTTGTCAAACCCAAGTCTTGGGCAAGAGAAAATATCAAAGCTACCTGCTAGCCCTTCTCTCCAGATCTCTGATCTGTCTAGAGGCTGGGAGTCCATCTTCCTCTACCTGGCCCTCAATCCTATTTCTAAGCTTGGGCCTGCCTCTGAGGGCTGCTGGGGTACTCAGGTCCCCAGTCTGAGCCAGGGCAGCTTAGAGGGGTGTTTGGAGGCTCCTGGGGCCCCTGGCTGGCTTACAGGCTGATAAGGGTCCCTAACAGATATCTAGTAGCCATGCTCCCCTCCACTGGGGTACCCTGGGAGGAAGTGCTCTGTCCAGGCCCCCAACCCAGCTTCCCCTCCCCTACAAAAGGAAACTCCACCCCTCACCTGCAATGCAGAGCCTCTTGCCCTGCTCTGTGGCCAGCCCCTGGTCCAGGGAGGTAGGGCAAACCTAGGCTCTGGGGATGAGAACTCCAGCTCTGCCCACTCCTCCTGTGGGTCCCCTCAGCTTCTCAGAGTCTTAGCACTTCATCTGAAGCACCGAGACCCACACTTGCTTTGCAGTGTCACTTTAAAGTGGAATACACTTCGCATGCTTCAAGTAGCATGCTGCAGAGGTTGAGCTGATGATTTAAGGAATAACTTTTCAATCACAGTAGTTTTGTTAAATCTTCATAGCTAGGCCAATGTTACATGGTAGTTCATAATAATAGTTAAGTCAATATTATTTGGTAGTTGTTGAAAGCAAGCTGTTTTACTAGCCCAACTTACAAGCATCAAGAGCAATTAAAAGCACAGCTTGCAAACCTCAGACTGTAATACTTAGAGCTAAAACATGATTTTTAATTCTTTCTTAAATGTATTTGGAAACAAGACTTGCATAAATAGCTACCCAAATCAAGCCAACATTTTTCACTTACAGAATACTATCCTAGATATTTTTAAAGAAGCTCAAGTTTCTAATCAAATGTAAACTGAAATCTTTGAACATGTTTTAATCACAAAGAAAGATACTCAAAGCAAATTTTAACTAAGATACTGGGAGTGGTCTTGCGGGGTTCCTGAAACATTGGCAAATCTTGTCATTCTTCAAATTTAAAAGTTAACCTCTGTACTACGGTTTTGAATTATCTTGAGGATGACCTGCATATGTAATTAAATCATATCTTTGCATGACCTATAACACATGTGCTTGGTGCTTAGAAAATCACTTTCCATTCAGAAACTACTACATTGAACCTAACTCCTATAATAATTCATTGAATAAGGTCAAATAATGTTCCAAATATTTTCCTAAACCTTAACGTTATTTCACTCCAAAGAAAAAAAATGCTCTGGAATTCTATATATTTTATCATTGCTTTTTTTCCCCCTTTTGTCTTCCTTTGTAGCATCAAACTCTTCTGACTGAAAGAGATAGAGGATCCAACTCAGCACAAAATTAAGCACAACTAGAATCCAACTGAGCTCAGACTTCAGCACACACAAAAAGAAAGAAAACTAGCTTCTAGGAATTCAGGTAAGGTTTTATGCAGGGTTCAAATTCTGTCTGCAGGATCTGGATTCCCTCTATCTCCCAGCTCTGACTTCTACTTGGTGGGCTCCGAGTCAAGCTCAGGCTCTACGGGGTGGTAAGACGGCTGCCAATACCACCGAAGCTGTACCTTCTCAGGTTCAGGTTCAGTAGAATAGGGCATGCTTTTCTTCTTACAACCCCAGCAGAGGACTCAGATGTCCATTGCTAGACCAATCATGATGGCATGGCCAGCAACATCCAGAACTCCACCTGGAAAAACTGAACAAACCCATTCCCATGGAAATAACTCTTCCCTAACTCAGAAGCTAAATGTGGGCTCCGGGGAAAGATGGTACCTCAGGGGAAAACTAAAATATCAATAGAAGAGTGTTTGAACACTATGTGGCCAAAGTTACATATTAATTTATACCTCAGCTTAACTTTGGTATATAGACATAGATCTATGGCAGTTCCAGAAACTCTATATTTGGGGCCTTAAAGGCAACAATCCATGAGAAGGGGTGCAAGTGGACCTGTCATGATGCTACATTTACATTGAAATCCCACTTTTTAACTTTAAATTGTGTATTAATTTGTGGTGACTTGGTGGTGGTACAGATTATAAAATGAATACAGGCCCCCCAGTCCTTGAAGCAGACACCATTATAGGATGTGGTTAGGGTTGGCAAACAGGAAAAGAAGGAAGGATCATTTCTGTTCCTGTTTTCCTAATGATTCAACTTCCAGATATTCTGTTGAGTCAAAAGATATGGTCAGATTATAATAATACTTATTACCTTTGTTCATTTACATGGGAAAGAACTTCAAATGTCAGACAATTTTTTATTAAATGAATTTCCCCTTATACATTATCTTCCTAGAATCATTTAAAATAAAGATGACATTACATTTCTGTGCATGGTAGATACCCAAAGACCAAATGGAAAGGAAAAACATATAGGATAGACCTTGATAGGAAGAAAAAGGTTAGCAAGAGGTAGAAATAAACATATTTTGGGTCTGAAAATACTGATTTATTCATGTAAATGTAAGTTGGTCATTAAGTTACATAATTTCTAAAAATGGTTAGAATGTTGATCAGACTTCACAGGCAAAAGTGTCACAAAGAGGAGTCTCTAAAGAATTCCCTGAAACTTGATATTTATCCCAGCATAATCTGAAAGAGCTAACTGGGAAAAAGCAAAGCAAAACAGAACAAAAAAACACATTTGGGTGTTTTGTTGGAAACCACCAAAGACCTTTCACTGCAGCAAGTGCCTCAAAACTCTTTGTTTTTGAGACGGAGTCTTGCTCTGTCGCCCAAGCTGGAGTGCAGTGGTATGATGTTGGCTCACTGCAACTTCCACCTCCCGGGTTCCAGCCATTCTCCTGTCTCAGCCTTCCGAGTAGCTGGGACTATAGGTATGTACCACCATAACTGGCTAATTTTTTATATTTTTAGTAGAGATGGGGTTTCACCACGTTGGCCAGGCTGGTCTCGAACTCCTGACCTCAGGTAACCCACCCACCTCAGCCTCCCAAAGTGCTGGGATTACAGCTGTGCGCCACTGCACCTGGCCTTCAAAAATCTGAATAACCACTTGCTCTCTGCCTTGCATAGTGTATGATTAAATCTCCAGTATGTGCACCTTTACAAAGCCAATCCAAAAGGAGGGCAGAGAAGGACTCATCTGAAGCAGCCTGAAAACTTGGAACAGGTGAAGTGACACTCACTGTGATGATAAATAACATTTCTCACGCGGTAGCGGCAGCACAATGCTCCAACACCAGTGAACTAGTGAGCTCAGAAAGGTCCTCTGGCAAGAGTTGGAAATGTCAGCGCTCCCATTTCCTCGTAATGGAAGAAAAAGATTCTTTTCACATGCAAGCAGCAGGGATCCTGACAGCAGGACCAAGGGGAACCCAAAATATTTATTTTAGTCCGTTTTTTTGTGTGTGTGCATTTATTTTTTATTTTATATTTGCCTATACTAGCAATCAATTAATTTACCAAATATAGCTACTGAGTAACTTTAGTGAAATGCATGCTCAGCATCTTCAAGTAAAAAATAACAATAAATGAGAGTAACAGGGAGATACAGCAAGAAAATGAAAGTCTCCCTTTGTTCATTATGGGAACTGAGCACTTTTATTCTGTGATATTCCTTTGTTACATTATAAATAATAGTATATATAAATGTTTCCAGATAATTACAATAAATTACACCTACTGGGAGTTTATGATACATTATAAAGAATAAATTTAAACATTTTGTATATATTAACTTATACAATACTCACAACAACCCAGAGGTAAAGTTCCTTCTTTTACAGACGAGGAAACTGAGGCAAAGAGAGTTAGGTAATTTGCTCAGTTAACATTCCTAGTAAACGGCAGAGCTAGGATTAGAACCAGGAAGTCTGCATTTCAAGTCGATGTTCTCAACTCATTTATAGGCAGGATCGCTCCATTCTAGTTATGTTTTCAGTTTATGTAAATTTAAACTCTTTTGATTTTTACATATGTCATCACTAAGTAGGCAGAGAGAAAAAAAGGATGAGAAATTGGGTTCTTGAGCATCAAAGGAAAGAAAAGAATGTGATTTTTCTCTAAAATAAAGTCCAGCACTGCCTTCTGGTTCAAGTACAGGCCCTGTTCTTTGTCCCTTAGAAGAAGAGAACTAGGTTAGTTAGCCACAGTCATCAGCTTGAACAGAAAAAAAAAACAGAAAAGACCCTTTTCACCTATAGGTAGCTCCCAGTTTTCTACTCAGGAAAACAAACATAATTTTACCTGGACTGATAAAATTCTTGACCACAGCTTTGTCATTTCCATGATCTAAATTGAATGCTTCTGCTTCTATATGAACCAAGAAAAATGGAGTTGAAAAACTTTTTACTCAGAATTCCGTGGCTATCATAGGACACCAAATTTGTACGCAGACTTTGTGAATCTGAAAGCAGATCTCTGTAATATAGGGAGTTACATCTACATCCAAATATAATTGTGATACAGTGGTGGTTACCAGCTGCACCCCAGGTGCCCTCGTCTGTTAGGACTACATTATCTAAGACACACACAACTCTACTGGGCTTAATAGATTTAAATCAATACCTTGAATTAACACCAGAAAAGAAATGCTGCAAAGGCACCAAAAAGTAGGCATGGAAAAACCTGAACTTATGAAAGAAAACTACAATATTTTAGGTGAAGTTTTCACTACTGAGTAAGGTGGGTGTGTATGTGTGTTTATCGGGGTAGATGTGTGTACACGTACACATACTGATGTCTATATAAATATGTATCTATTAAAAGAGACACTGAAGTAACAAAATATCTTCAATGGAAAAAAAGTATCTTATAGGAATTAAATTTAACTTTCTAGGAATATTCTTTACATGGGAGAATGAAAGTCCAACTCATGCTGCTGGTATGGTAGCATCTGAAAAATCAAGTCTAATTCCCAAGTTCTAAGTCACAGCTTGCATTTTTTTCTATTTTGTTTCAGGGAAACATTTGGAAGAAACCAAGAGTCTTCATCTTTCAGTAATTTAAAAGGACAGAATATGTTATGTCTTGTATTGCTTAAGGATTTTAGTATTTGCAAAGCACTGCAGCATATATGATCAAATAATGAGTTAACATTCTTACATTTATACAGGGATACCATATTAAAGTCTTAACTGCTGAAAGAAAAGGTCTTCTAATTCCATTCCATTGTATTCTGACTGTCTACTTCTTATAAGTGAGCAATACTGTTCATCTCCAAAAAGGTATCTTGAACTCTCAGCTAGCAAATGAAACCTTTGTTCTTTTTAGGGCAAATGTTTGAACCAATATTACTCCTTATGTACTCTATAAATACTTCTGCATTAAAACAAAATATGTTGCATAAGTACCCTAATTAAAATTTGGGAAAAGGATCATTAAATCTCAGTTATTCATAGGGAGCGATACTCATTTAGAGCTAATCTACATGCTTTACCTAGGTAACTGAGGCTAAAGTTATTCTGTGAAGATGATGGTGACAGCAATAAGCAGCTCTTCCTTGTGTATAACTACTTGGCTGGTGAGTCCTTAATTTGAGGAGGATGATTTGCCTCATTTTTTGGAAACTACAGAATACTATCTAGAAGGCTGAGGGAGGAAGACAAAGTAGAGCTAGACAGAAATGAAAGCCAGCATGTGCAGTACACAGTGGCAGGTTTTCAGTATCAGAAAAGGACTTTAAAAATGAAGTCTTTTATTAATGTCTCCTCTCAAATGGTAGAAACTGAAAACATCAACTTTAGGCTTACCCTTCATCACTACTTACAGGAGCTGGGAGGTATTTATTCTGTTTTTAGCCATCAGAGCATGACTTTATCATAGGCTAATTTGGGGAAGTTCCACTGCTTTGTGCTACATACTATAATAATTTCCCAGCCATCCTTCTCCCATCTCTTCATCAGGAAGGGAAAAATGGTCATATTTTATTCATCTCCACATAGTAGCTAGAATGGTGTTTTACATGTAATAGACACTTGGGTGTTTTAAATTTTTCATTTTAAAAATATTATTTTTGCATAACTACATTTTGGGATCCCAACAACACACTTTGTTGAAATTCTTTCATAAATCTTAGCTTGTGATAAATAAAAGTCTATTTTTTCTATAAAATTGCTTTTCCTTCCTAGGGTCCCAAAAAGTAACTCTCCCAAGAGTTCAAATTTCACTTCAAGATCCCAAACACCACAGCATCACATTTGAAGGCAAGACGCTCCAAGATCTGGCCCCATCTTCCTTCCACATGGCTTCAGCAAAAGCACACCTCATTGATTCCTTGGCAGTGTGAGGACAAGCTCATCACTGATAACTGCCGAAGCTCTTTTCCTCACTTTCCAGTTTGGGCATCTGCGATTCCTGTTCGTCTTTTAAGGCCCAGCATAAATACTCCTTTATTCAATGAATACAGATGCCATTAAAATTTGGGGAAAGGATAATTAGGTCTTAATTATTTACAGGTAGTGATGCTTATTTCTATTTTTACTCTAAATAGAGTTTATTTAAATCATCACATGTGATTAAATATATGCCCGATCACAAAATACTAAGCATACAGAGCCAAGCAAAAACAAATACTATCCCTGCTTTCATGGAACTTCCAATCAGTGGAAGAGACATATTCAACAATGCATCACACTAACAGCTGTATAATTAGAAGAGTTGTGAAGGAAGGAATTGAGCCATTGAGAATGTATAACAAAGCAATAAGACCTAAAATGGGGCATCAAAGAGACTGCCCTGAGGAATTCACATTTCAGATGAGATGGGAAGTAAGATCCAAAGTAAAATAGGTCAAAGAATGAGGCCCTGGGATAGAGCATTCCAGAAAAAGGTAAATATGTCTGTAGGCAGTGTAGAAAAAGAACATGGAGACTCTAGAAACTGAAAGATCAATGTGGGTGAAGAATAGAGAGAAAGCAAAAGCTATGGAGGCAGTCCAAGGGAAGACCATGCCTTCGAGGTAATGCATCTAGGCTATAGCTTAAATGTAATGAGAAACCTCAAACCCTTTCCATAGACCATCCCAGCTACCCAGGCAGGCAGCAAACTTTCCCTCCTCAGTTACACAAAATTTGTGTTTTTCTCATGGCACCATCTTATTTGGTCTTGTCCTATGGTTATCTGGGTGCACTTCCTCTTACACATCTTGCCTTATTCAGCACCTGCACAGCATGTTGCCTACACTATTTAATAAATGTTGTCTTGCTGGATTAATGATCCATTTACTAGTGGCCAAAGATTATTTTACCCTGAGCCGTCCAATTACTGACAGGTGTCTGTTTAGTTTCTTAGATTACCTTAATACTCTGGCTTATTAATTCTAAACTCTTCACTATTGATGGAAGCAAAATTGTATTATTTTGACCTCTTGAACTTCACCATAACACAAAATATGGCATTGTAGTTTTTGGAATTTTGTATATTTCTTTTCAGTTAATTATTATCCTTCTATAATCCTAAGATCCTTTCCTCCACCCTTTTCAAGTTAACATGTCTACCGTTCATGAGAAGTTTTCCCTTTACATCTATTACTCAGTGTTGTATTAAGCTTTCCACCATATTGTTGACTATCTCTTCTTAAAACTGATCAAGGAAAAACTGGTTAACATCCTAAGTGTTTTCTCTCCCCTCTTTTGAAATCCCTCAATTATGCTCATTAAATCACTCACAACATATTCTCTGGAAAATATTTTTTAGAATGTTTTAATAGTATCTTCTTGCCTATCAACATGTTTTATCCTAAAAAGATGCTCAATGAATGTTTATTGAGAAAAGGGGATGGGGAGAGAAGAAGGGATGGATCTTACACCTCTACCATGCCCACCTTTATTTTTTCTCCTTATAAATTAAGTTCACTGGCCGGGCGCGGTGGCTCACGCCTGTAATCCCAGCACTTTGGGAGGCCGAGATGGGCGGATCACGAGGTCAGGAGATCGAGACCATCCTGGGTAACACAGTGAAACCCCGTCTCTACTGAAAAATACAAAAAACTAGCTGGGCGAGGTGGCGGGCGCCTGTAGTCCCAGCTACTCAGGAGGCTGAGGCAGGAGAATGGCGTAAACCCGGGAGGCGGAGCTTGCAGTGAGCTGAGATCCGGCCACTGCACTCCAGCCTGGGCGACAGAGCGAGACTCTGTCTCGGGGGAAAAAAAAAAAAAAAAAATTAAGTTTACAATAACTCTTTCCATACCTTCAAATTGATTTTTCATAGTCAATTTGACTCCAGTTTTCTTTTCTATATCTTACGATTTTTTCATCATTAAACTATGAATAAGCAGAGAACACAGCCAGCTGGAGAAATTAGGCTTGGTTAAGAGCAACACGGACATAGTGCAGTATAGGTCGCCAGCAAGAGATGCTCGGTTCTAAGGAAATAATGACCAGAATATCTGATGGGTCACCAGAGCTACTAGGAATCAAGTGGCATGAAAGTTATAACCCAAACACTCATTTAACAAGCTGAGACTGGCCTTCCTCATATACCTGTGCATCTTGAATACCTCCCCATTGATTCTAGTAACCTAGAAAGTTCTCAGTCTCTTCAAACTTTAAGACCTCACCAAGACATTTTCTCTGAAAGAGTTTGTCTTGCATCAGAGCAACAAAATATATTCCACAAGAATACATAGGGATTATTCAAATGGGACACGAGAAATTATGTACTGCAGCCATTTACAAAAAGTGCCCCATGGAAAGAAGGGTCAGAGGGAGTTGAGTGTGGACTCCCCCTCCAACATCAACTAGAGAAGTTCTACTTTATCTATTTTTGTTTGTTTTTGGGTAAGACGTCTTTGCAGGAAGTCTCTTTGACTTTAAAACAGTAACAAAAAATAAAAATTGAAAGAATCACTGATTGGCCAATCTTTACCTTCTATACATTATTTTTCTATAAAACATATTTCAGGGCATATTTAAAATAAAAATATCTGAGTATACACTATAGTAGAAATATGAAGGAGTGACTTTTATGTTTTTTATTTTTTCATGACAAATATTTAATAATTAAAATCCAGCCATCCTAGCCACAAGGAAGACCCATTAACTGAAGGGAGTTCACATATCCAGGCAAGGATTCCCAGAAAACGTCGAGGACAGAGCCCAGATCTAGGAGCTTCCTGAGCTGACAGTCTATTATCCTTCCTAGTTCAATGAGGGACCACGATATCCTGGGGCTGCAAAGCACAACATAAAGTTTGCAGAGGGAGCCATGTTTTATCGCTTGGTGTAACGGGTAGCCTGCGTTTTACTGTTAACTGCAATGCTTTTTCAAACGGGTACTTTTGAAATACCCTGGAATGTGAGTTCATAAAAGGAGAACATATGTATAATAAGTATGCTGACTGAATAAATAAGAGTACTCAATGCCCTTATATATTATACTACATGAGGCAAGGAGTATAAAACACTGACACTGTTTTCTGAAATGCATCCTTTTTGATTTATCAAAGAAATCAGACCGGCGAAATGCTGTGGGGCAGCATTCTCCACTTACGCAGCCCTACGCCAAGTCTCACGAGTAGTGAGAACAAGGAATGGCTTTGATCCCCTGGCTATTTGTCGGCAGCAAGAGCTGCCTCTGGTAGAAGTGAGTCGTGAAGGCACGGGAGATGACAGTACCGTTATTTCATAATACCTTCTGAGTGTTATTATAAAATGACAACATTGTTTTTAGCCCATTTCACTTAATCAGATTGACAGAATTACAGGTTGACATTATTGTGAAATTTTGTGATGTATCATGTTAACTGTGCCAGTTTGATTAGCCTTGATTGACAGCTTGTACCTGAACAGAAAGTGGAATACCTCAAAAATATAAAGCCAATGGATCCTGTATGACTTTCTCAACAAACAAAATCTCTAGCATTTAATTTTTAACTAATTAGTAATTTCTTCCTCACCTCTATTACAAATTCATTTCTTTCATCCTCATCTTGAGGCTGAAGCCAGAGAAAAATAAATCCAGGCCACAATGATAAAATCAACGTTTACTTTCTGACATGTTGAACATATTAAGGACAGACTGCTTGTTTAATGTGGCCCTGGCCTGCACTACCATCAGAGAAAGCAGATTCACCTCAAACCTGATATTCCTACATGAAGTCTGGGCTGAGATATAAGGCCTTTAAAAACATGATATAGAAAGTTAGGCATGGGCACCTATCTGTGTTATCACCACACCTCAATAATGCTTCTCTCTTAACAGCATCCTCATCTGTTATCTAAACAGAAGCTGATATACTTTTAAACTCTAGAACTGGAAGCTAGACTGCCTAGTAAATTAAGCATGGGGTTGTACTTTCCCCTCTGACTCCAAAGGGTGAATTGAACCTACAATTCAAAATGGAATGAGATTGGTAGTTTCCATTCTCCTTACAGAGTAAAGCCATTCATATTGCAAAGCCTAGATATACCAAGAGGTACACCTAGATACCACTTGTAGATTCCACTTGCCATCTGGCTCATAAAACTAGTCATAAAAAGTGGGGCAAGATCCAAGCAGCCCCTTCTAATCCGGAATCTGCCTTACTTCATTCTCTGTATATCTTTAAAAACCTGTGACAATTATGCTGCCAGTTTAAACTTACTGTATTACACAAAGGGATTATGCAGATGCTGCCGAGTTCTATTCTCTGGTGCCTGGAGTAGAAATCTCAAGCTCCCACAAAATCATTCTCTGAGCTCTGTGGCAAACCAGATTCTGGGCAAAGCATCCAGTTATGGAAGAAAGCAAACCACCTTTAAAAAATTCAACATGCAATTTTTTAAAATTCTTTCTCTTTTTAGTGTGGATAGTAGAGCAAGAAAGTTATTGTTATTATTCTTGCTTCCTGGACTAACAACCAGTTGATTATACAATTGACAGGAAGGAAATACAACTGCTGAGATGCACTGGGGCATATTTTGTTAACTCACCCACACAGCTGCCTGCTGGCATTAAGCACATGTCCATTTATTCACACATATATTTGAATTTAATAAATATGCTATTCATCCCATAAAGTGTATACTTTCACAGAAGAAAAACACTCTTAGCCCCTCTTTCTCGAAGATTCTATATGCTGCAGGCAGCTCGCTCCCTAGTTTTGCTGTATTTCCTAGGGGTAATAACCCCTGTCTGGGATATTTCCTCTCCACTTCAATTCTAGACCCAAACAAGTAAAATACAATCCTGGAATGAAAAGCATGCTCATATCTCTAGTGTCTATTTTCTAGAGTTTTGGTTTATATTGATAACCTGAACTGTGAATATTACATAAACCTTCAGGCTAATAGTGGACAGTCTTGGCAGGTAACATGAATCCAGGCAATTTTAAAAGCTGAGATAGATATATGTAATGTTTTATAATAAAAATACTAAACACATATTGAGTCTATCATTTTCCTGATGGAACTGGCCATGAAACATGCAGCTCCCAAATGGATGTAGAAAAAAGGCTTCTAACTCCACCTCTCTAAAAAGATGGTCAGAAGTACAAAAGACAACATCCATGGGGAAACTGAAGCCTGAGATGGGCTTATCAGATGGGAATTTCTCGGTAGTGACAGCGTTTTGATGGGAAATATCACCAGGCTAAAAAGAAACACAGCCAATTTCTGGGGTAAAGACAAGAATACTTTTTTTTTTTTTTTTTTTAAAGACAAACTCTCGCTCTGTCGCCCAGTCTGGAGGAGTGCAGTGGTGTGTTCTTAGCTCACTGTAACCTCCGCCTCCTGGGCTCAAGCAATTCTCCTGCCTCAGCCTCCTGAGTAGTTGGGACTACAGGCGTGCACCACCATGCCTGGCTAATTTTTGTATTTTTAATAGAGACGGGATTTCACTATGTTGGCCAGGCTGATCTCAAACTCCTGACCTCAGGCCATCTGCCCACCTCAGCCTCCCAAAATACTGGATTACAGGCATGAGCCACCGTGCCCGGCCAAGGATAGATTATTAAAGCCATCGTTCAGGTTTCAAAAGGGGCAGGGTGTCATCACCATGTTTTGGCAGGGCTGGAGAAGATACCAAGTTTTATATCTGTGTGTGATATATATACCACATGCATGCGCGCATGCACACACGTACATATATAACAGCATCATCATGGTCAAATGCAGAGGCTCTGGAATCAAAATGCCTATATTCAATTCTGACTCTAAAACTTACGAGACACATGCTTTCAAAGAAACACTCCTTTAGCACCCCACTTTCTCATCTGCAAAACGGCAATGATAAAAATGCTTGCCTCATGGATTGTAAGGATTAAGTACAGTAATCTGTGTGAAGTACTTATCACAGTACTTGGCATCTCCAACATAAAAAATTGTTAGGTATAGCTATTTCTCTCCTTAAGTGACTTAGGAAACACCTAGTTACACTTTATGAATGGTATTCTAATTTTATAAAATTATTGTTTTATTTCTTCTGTTCACTCAATAAACACTGACCACCTTCTATACGCCAGGCACTGTGCTGATTGGCATCTCATGATTGAGCACTCCCCAAGGTTGGTTCATTCTAGACTCAGGTTCCATAATAATTTTAAATGTGTACAATTGATTTTTTACATATTTTATTTTTTGTGTATATATACATGTGCATGATTATACCGAAGTATGATATGCATGCAGAAAAGCAAACGTAATAAGCAGATAGACTGATGCATTTTAGAAAATGTACACACATGTAACCAACAAGGAGTCCCCAAATCTCTTCCCCCGCATTCTCCGTGACCAAATGTAAACTTTCTCCTGACTTCTAACATCATGGTTTAGCTTTGTTTATTTTTGCTTTATATAAAATGAATAGTACAATATGACTCTTTAGCCTCTGGGTTCTTTTCACCCAACATCATGTTTAGGACTCATCCATATCAATGCATGTGGTTGTATAGAATGGATTTTTGAAGTAGAACTGCCATATTAATAATTTCTATATAACCATCTGTGACCAATCTGGTCCAGCCTGGGGAACACGCTTGTCCATTCCGAAGTTCATAACTGAGATGAGATGAGGGCAAATGGCTTTGTGAGACTATGAAATATGAAAGTCTTGGAAAAGACAGATGCTCAAAGAAAGTCTGATCTTAATTAACACATACTGAGGGTACACAGAGGATGTATGAAAAATGCACAAGGGCCAAAGCAGATGAGAAGACAATGTAGAGTGTTGATAAAGAATACAGACCACAAACTGGCTATTAAGAGCTGAGACTCCTGGACTCGGCAGACCTGGCCCTCCCACATCGACCCATGCCAAACTGTATAGCTATCTAACCTCTCTAAATCAGTTTCCTCTTCTGGGCTGACATCCATTTCATGGAAAGTTTGCAATGCAAAATTTGGAAATGATTGCAAAGTCATTTGCATATAAATAGTAATCAATAAATAGTAGATAGTGCAACTAAGAGATATGGTTGGTCTGCTTATAAAACTGATTTTGAGGGAAGAAAAAACTGCATACACAAAGTTACTTGAAAACATAATAAAAACAGAGATACAGACCAATGGAACAGAACAGAGTCCTCAGAAATAATACCACACATCTACGGCCATCTGATCTTTCACAAACCTGAGAAAAACAAGAAAGGGGGAAAGGATTCCCTATTTCATAAATGGTGCTGGGAAAATTGGCTAGCCGTAAGTAGAAAGCTGAAACTGGATCCTTTCCTTACTCCTTATACGAAAATTAATTCAAGATGGATTAGAGACTTAAATGTTAGACCTAAAATCATAAAAACCCTAGAAGAAAATCTAGGTAACACCATTCAGGACATAGTCATGGGCAAGGACTTCATGTCTAAAACACCAAAAGCAATGGCAACAGAAGCCAAAATTGACAAATGGGATCTAATTAAACTAAAGAGCTTCTGCACAGCAAAAGAAACTACCATCAGAGTGAACAGGCAACCTACAGAATGGAAGAAAATTTTTGCAATCTACTCATCTGACTAATGAGGGATTGCAGGGCTAATATCCAGAACCTACAAAGAACTCAAACAAATTTACAAGAAAAAAACAGACAACCCCATCAAAAAGTGGGCAAAGGATATAAACAGATACTTCTCAAAAGAAGACATTCATACAGCCAAAAGGCACATGAAAAAATGCTCATCATCACTCGCCATCAGAGAAATGCAAATCAAAACCACAATGAGATACCATCTCACACCAGTTAGAATGACAATCATTAAAAAATCAGGAAACAACAGGTGCTGGAGAGGATATAGAGAAATAGGAACACTTTTACACTGTTAGTGGGACTGTAAACTCGTTCAACCATTATGGAAAACAGTATGGCGATTCCTCAAGGATCTAGAACTAGAAATACCATTTGACCCAGCCATCCCATTACTTGGTATATACCCAAAGGATTACAAATCATGCTGCTATAAAGACATATGCACACGTATGTTTATTGTGGCACTATTCACAATAGCAAAGACTTGGAATCAACCCAAATGTCCATCAGTGACACACTAGATTAAGAAAATGTGGCACATATACACCATGGAACACTATGCAGCCATAAAAAATGATGACTTCGTGTCCTTTGTAGGGACATGGATGCAGCTGGAAACCATCATTCTCAGCAAACTATCGCCAAGAACAGAAAACCAAACAGCGCATATTCTTGCTCATAGGTGGGAACTGAACAATGAGAACAGTTGGACACAGGAAGGGGAACATCACACACCGGGTCCTATTGTGGGGAAGGGGGAGCGGAGAGGGATAGCATTAGGAGATATACCTAATTTAAATTATGAGTTGATGGGTGCAGCACACCAACACGGCACATGTATACATATGTAACAAACCTGCACATTGTGCACATGTGCCCTAGAACTTAAAGTATATATATATATATATATATATATAAAGAAAAAAAACACGGGTAGTACATTTTAAAATGGAAAAAAAAACCGAAAACATAATAAAACAATAAGTTGACAAGTACAAAAAAAAAACACAATATGCCAGTTTGGTGGAATGTACATGCACTGAATTCCAGAAACCCTGCATTCTAGTCTGTGTTTCCACCTTAACTAGTTCTTCAACCCTGCTCTAGTTTGTATTTGGTCTCATTATCCATTTCTTATATAGAAAAGGAATTATTAGCTCTAAATTCTAAACCCTTCTCCAAACTATAACAGGAAACCAGATTAAGGGTATTCTGATGAGTCCTGGGCTTAAAGCATGATATAGATACAGTATTGGACTTGCACCAAGTAGTGGGAGAGGGATTCAGGTGGAAGGAATAGGGTAAGTAAATATGGAGAGAATTAGTAAGTTAACTCGGAAGAAATGAGGTAAGTAAACAAGGAGGGCACGGGGTAGGTAACAGCCGCCACATGTAGTCAGCCAGGCAGTCTGTCCATGTGTGTGCCCTGTCTGTTAGCCTCTCTTTCTCGCTTCCTGCTCAGTTACTCACACACCCACCTTCCCAGGACCTACACGCCTCACCTCCTCTGACTGTGGGATTTGTAATCACAGAAAAGTCTGTAGACTAATCCGTGGGAACTCCAGAGCCATTTGCAGCTGCTCTAAATTGCTCCATTAAAAAATTCTTACTGCAATCTACATTGTAAAACTTCATGTTTAACAACAAAATGAGCTTGCAGCAAGATGCCCATACAATAAAAAGACAGCAAGCTTCGCAGCATTTCCAAGAGATATGGTTATTCCAAAACCATTTTCACATCACGTTTTTTCTCCCACAAATAACTCCAAAAGGGAAAAGTTTCTTTCTATATTCCTATATTTTACTTTTAAAATTACAAATTGTGTTTCCAGGCTTTTGTTATCTAAAGATAAACATCCTATCTACAAATTAGATTTTTCCTGAGCACTGCTAGCCATGCATCTTCTGGATGACTCCAGGGATAACCACCCTTCTCTGCTCAGGAAGTAGCCCAACTCCCACTTAGGAAATGATGTTAAGGAAACCATGGCTGCTATTTTACCATGGAGAAATATCATATTTTCACTGCATCAAAGGGATATTCCTTTGTTTCTTTTTCTATCTTCTTCACAGTGGGAAAAGTAGTGATTTCAGAAACCACATTGTCAGAGCAGGTCAATCCTCTAACTATAGTGGAGAAGGCTATAAGAAAGTAGTGCACTTAGAAACTACCTAATAAAAAAAACTAAGAAGAAAGCCAAATTTTGATTTTAAAAGAAGTGCCAAGAAAAGCCCTCACATTCATGCTATTATCACTTATAATAGCACGAAAGAAACAACACTAGAGAGGAGATGGCAGAGTCACTCATTCAAGCCGATATTCGGTAACCCCACAAGGAGACAACTACCCGCATTCAATAAGCACAAATATTTAGAAACTAAGAGTCCTTTCAATAGAAAGCATCTGGGAGCATGAGCACAGTACAATGCCATTATCTGTTTGTTTATCTGTCTCATGGAATTTTTTAAAACAACGATATCATTACTATCTCTGTATCCACAGATAGCTGGTAGAATGAATAAAGGAATGAATAAAAGCACTGTCCACATAATGTGATAAAACTTTCTAGAATGTAATTAAGTTAAAGAAAATCTACCAAGTAGGAGATATAATTATATGAAATTCTATTGAGGAAATACAGTAGTAAAAATACTGATCTATGTAGGACCTGTGAAAGAAGTAGAAAAAGCCCTGGACTCAGGAGGCTGGGGTGAGTCCTGCTATAGCCATTTAACTGGCTACCTAATCTTTGGAACTCAACTCATTGATTGTATTTCAGGCATATACCAGGCATTAAAAGCACAACAGGGAAGATACAAGTCATGGTCCCTGCCTTCAAGTGTCTCATCAGCCTGGGGAGGGGAGACAAACTAACAAAGACACCCCATGAAGCACTGTAAGGGGTGCTATGACAAGGTTAAGGGTAGGATAGGATGGGATGGGGAAGGTTACAAGGCACCACCGGTGCTCCTGGCAGAGTGCAACAAATTCAGTCACAACTAGGAGGAAGGTGGGAGGAGTTGAAGGACTGGCATACATAAAGGTTTCAATTCTATTTGGACTCGTTAAAAAGCAGGTAGATTTAGGCTTCTCAACAAAAGGGAGCAAGGGTGGGGGAATGGGGAGTAATCCAGGCAGGGGGCACTGCAGGTACAAAAGTCTCAAGACAGAGAAAGAGAAGCAGTGTATCTGTAAGAGGAGGATGTCACAGGGTTGTGAGAGAGACAAGGTTGCAGAGGAGGCAGAATCTTTTTTCTTATCTAATATATTATGTTTTTGTTGTGGTAAGTCCATTTAACCTAAGACCTAGTTCCTTCACTAACCTGTAAGTGTGGAACACATGTTTGAGAGGAATTGAGTGTAACAGCATCCCTGGGCCTCATTGTTGTTGACTGTTGGCCCCATCTGCCATTCCAGAGATGGGTCATTGAGTTTATATGGTCAAGATGAAATGGAAGGAGAAAATATTTTACTCAATAACTACAGAGTATGCCGTATATTCTCCAGGTCATCTTAAATGCACAATAAATTAATCCTTAATTCTTAACCAAATGACGGTCACTAATGTTCCCATTTGATTAGCAATCAGAAAGGTCATTTTTCCATCCATGTGTAAAGAGGTGGGAACTCATGGAGGGAACCAAGTCTCTGACTATGGCGGCTCTGACTCTCATTCATTTGTTTTCATTCCTCATGCCATTTGAGTTCAACTTCTGATAATCAGATCCTTAAGCTGCTCTGAGTGCCAAATGGATATTTTATTTAAAGTATGTTCTCATTTTCCATATGACTATGCTAGGAATGGAAACATGAGTGCTCTATAAGCCCCTTAATTAATCTTGGAGAATAAATGTGCATGAGAGCCACTTAGGAAGTCATATATTTTCCATCTCCTTGGACGTTTCCAAAGTGCACACTAGCATACTGGTTACAGCGTGGGCTCTATAGGTCACATCTGACCTCTGTGAGTGCAGGACTGCAGGCGGGGTACTTCACCTCTGTAAGGGTTCGCTTCATCATCTGCAAAATGAAGGAGCTCATAACTACTACAGGCAGACGTTGAGAAGATTATATAGATAGATAGATATGAAATATGTAGACCAGTGACAGGTACATAGGAAGTACACATAAACAATACATATTATGCAATGTGAATTTGCTTTTTCCTTAAGAAACACTTCCTTTCTTTCTCATTATTTGGAGAAAAAAATCATTTTTAAGGTAATATGAGTTGTAATTTGACTACTGTCTAATAATAAACAGTGCATATAAGTGGCAGATTTGTGGCTTCAAATCAAGCATCTATACATAGAGACTTTTCATTTCTATTAGTATCATACTCATACTGACCCGCATTTACAGCTTCCTACCCATACTGGCACACACTACTCATATCTGTGTAATGCATTTCTGTGATTGCTTCTACATACAAATTTTTTGAAATTCTGGAGTTTGCAGAAATTATATAGAGTTAAGAATCTTAAAAGAAAATAAAGCGCTGTTTCTATGAAGAAACAACAGCTCTTACGTCATTTGAAGTATGACCCCAAAATACAGCCAAACATGAGGGTATGTGAGGTATCCAGGGCACAGAGAAGTACATTTCCTCTAATATTGTGGTTTCTTCCTCTAATATCTTTTGGCTATACTTTGGGATGAGGACAGCATGTGTAAGAATTGTTTTATTTTTACTACTACACTTCATTCTGAAAAAGATTTAAATAAGTTTACAAAGATGCAAACAATATAGCATGATACAAGAATTGAACAACAAATAAAACATATGAAGAAAGGAGAAAAAGGATGGTGAATTAAGAGGAAGATAAACAAAGTATTAAATAGTAATGTGCACGCCAAGAAGTCTTCTGAACCTGATAGGAGGAGGTCACAACTCTGATCCTCACAGGGTTTGCAGCATCCATGATTTAGAGACACACTAGTTATGAGATGCCTAACTATTCCTTTATAGGACCATAGAGAAATCTTTTCCACAGGTCCTCAGAGAAAGGAAATCTGATATGTGATGGCCACAACAACTTTCTTACGGTAAGCACAATGATTAGTGGTTTTCTTCCTTTCTTTCTATTTTGTCTGTTTCCCCTAAATACTAAGTCTGATACCACAACACAATTCAACCCGAGAAATTCTCTAATGGACCAAAATGATACAGTCTAGTATGAGGCTTTCCAATAGCTTGTGAAGAGTCATCTGTAGAAGAATAGATAGTGACAAGGAAATATGCCTTTCTGAAGGCAAGAAAACGTGGTCAGATGATTCCTATGCCTCTGTGAGACTTGCTGAAGTGTCGTTTGTGTGTATGTTTGTGTATGTGTTTTATATTCTAGAAACATGAATTGATAGTGATAGCACTTCAGTGAGTTTCAGTGACCTCAATCAAGTTAAAGAAAGAAGGATAACCCAAATACTCAAAGACTGTTAATAATGCCTATATCATAGAAATTCTGCCTTTCTTTACGGATCCACAGAAAAATGTAATGCTAAGCCAAACAGCAGGTAGTAACCTGCTGGTAACAATGGCAATTCACTATAATGAAATGAACAGCAGAATAGTAATCCTGGGCCCTAAATGACCTTACTCTGTGACCATAGGCATGTCATTTATCCTCTCTGGCTCTCTATTTAATCACATGTAAAGTGTGAACGATGGACCAGTCATAACATTCAGCAATTATGGAACAAGCCTTTGTTTGATACATAGAATCAGTAATATCCATCAGCATCCCTTCTCTGCACAATGTGCTCATAATAGACTGTGGGGCAGAGTCACATATGGACAGCTGATGAGTAATTTTCAAGTTTCCTAAATCTCTCGTTTTTCTAGGGGAATCTCAAGAATGGAATGAGCAATAATAGAAGTCAAAGGAACAGGGTTAGGCTTCTGTAGTCTTTGAATCAAAGCATCCACTTTAAAATGGATTTTAAAATATTTAGGAAGGGATTCTCATGAGGAGACAGTACAAATCAGAGCCGTCTGCATATGTGATGGTGTTATCCATTCAGATGGGCTGAAATAATAGTCATGAATCTCAGTTTCCCATCCCCCAGCTGCAGTCCCACCAGCCTATCCCCTATTCAGTCCCGCTCCAGGCTAGCAGTCGAGCAGACTAGTTAAAAGACAATTAGTCCAATTTCACATTCTCTAGCAGCCGAAAAATTTCATGTTATTTCAGTCACAGTGGATGGATGCCAAGTCCACTGGAAGCAGCCCGGCTGATTTATCCAGTCCATTTTAATACTTTAGAAATACTGTTAAAACATGGCTGTCCTAATTACGCAGGGATCAACGCACAGTGTCCCTCTCACCCAGGATTCTCCCAGAAGGGCTGCAATCAGCTGCATTCCCTTTAATTTCACCATGCAATTCCAACTAATTTCATCCTAGTACAGTGCTGTCAGACAACTCCCATGCCTCTGCGGTTTTAATCGATTAGCTCAATGTCTCTATAATGCATCACCAGCTGCCAGGCACAGAACTGGACGCTTTGCAAGCATTTCAGCTAAAAGACAGTTTAATTACTACACCAGCATCTCAAAGGCATAGGCACAAAGACTTGGAATCAAATTATTAAAATATTTGGTGTCAACAAGCCACTTTATAACTGAACAAACAATGATAATCCAAAAGATGAAAATAAGGAGAAAGTCAGTTTTTAAATTGTGAGTAAGCTTTTCATAGACTCTAATATATTCAAGCAAATAGACTGGCTTCAGCATTACTGCTTCTCAAAGGCTATTGTGTTCTTGGCCATTCTTCTGTGGCATATATGGCTATTGGGGACACTTGACAGACTTAGAATATTATCCTTCAATGGAACAGAAAAGACTGAGGTACCCAGCATTAGCAAAAAAAGTAGAATTAATAAGTTACAGGTTTGATTACCCCGTACTCACAAACAACTGGCTTCTTGTTCATATATTCTGTAACCGTCAAAGTTTGCACAAGTAAAATTAAAGTACCTGTGGTCAACACATACTACTAGATAAATAAATGTAATATTCAAACCAGAGAACTTTTTTTTTTTTTTTTTTTTTGAGACGGAGTCTCGCTCTGTCACCCAGGCTGGAGTGCAGTGGCCGGATCTCAGCTCACTGCAAGCTCCGCCTCCCGGGTTCCCGCCATTCTCCTGCCTCAGCCTTCTGAGTAGCTGGGACTACAGGCGCCCGCCACCTCGCCCGGCTAGTTTTTTTTTTTGTATTTTTTTAGTAGAGACGGGGTTTCACCGTGTTAGCCAGGATGGTCTCGATCTCCTGACCTCGTGATCCGCCCGTCACGGCCTCCCAAAGTGATGGGATTACAGGCTTGAGCCACTGCGCCCAGCCCAGAGAAGTTTTAAAATACATTGACATTAATCAGTTTAATATGACATGTTTTTTACCCATTCTGGGTAACAAACCAGGAAAATTGTGAAAAGAAGAAAAAATTCTTAGTCCTGATTTAATGATATGTACAGAATTGTGCCAAAATAAGCAAAGAAAAAATATTTCTTTTGAGGCAGAATCTCATTCTATCAGCACGGCTGGAGTGCAGTGGCGCAATCTCAGCTCACTGCAACCTCTGCCTTTCAGGTTCAAGCAATTCTCCTGCCTCAGCCTCCCAAGTAGCTGGGACTACAGACATGCACCACCACACCCGGCTAATTTTTGTATTTTTGGTAGAGACGAGTTTTTGCCATGTTGCCTACGCTGGTCTCGAACTCCTGACCTCAAGCGATCCTCCTGCCTCATCCTCCCAAAGTGCTGGGATTATAGGCATGAGCCACCATGCCCAGCCTGAAAAAAATGTTTAAAATATCTATTTCTAAATCATCTGTCACAAAACATTCTAAAGATGATAGTCAATAAATTTTCTAAGGCCACCAGGAAATCTAAGAGACCTATCATCTCCAGATCCCATGATAAGATGTCAAGTGAAGGTCTTTGCTTTGTTTGCTATCTTTCCTTAAAAAAGGTCCTACGTAGTGTAGAAAAAAGGGACTGACTACAAAACAAATGGTTCCCAGAAAACCCTCAGACAAACGTATCCAGCTTCACTATCGTAAGGAGAGGAGAGCATCATATGAACTCTTATCTCTTTAGTATCAGAGGCAAAAATCCAGTTACATACAAAAGTCAATAACTTGTTTCAACAAGAATTTGGTATATATAAGGAGTAATGGTTTTACATTAAGTTTTGGTATTTTACTTTCACTTCTTGTAAATTCCTTCTGATTATAATTGCTAACTTGGTAACACACTAATGATGAGCTATGATGGGCAGAGTATCTCCCAGCACAATTCACTGAACTTGAGTGGTGACTCACCCCCAACCACCCATGTAAAGAAGGGAACTAGCTACGTTACCAATAGTTATCTTTTGAGTCTAATTTGAAGCAGTAGAATATCCTTTTTGTACTTTCTGAGAAGTTACCTGTTTTTTCCCCTTCTTCCTTTCTTGACAACATATTATTGGCCCAGTGGGAACACTCTGTAGTTCCGTAACGCTTTCAAAATGTTTCCATCTGTGTTACGTAATCCACACAATGTGCCATCAGAGTCAGTAAAGCAGCCTTTACTATTTCTATTTCATAGATAAGGAAACAGAGACTCAGGGAACTTCACTGACTTTTCCAGTGTCTCATAGTTAGTGGCAAAACCGTGGTCAAAACTCAGGTCTTCCAATGCTCATCATCTGCTTTTTCCTCAGTATTGGCATGGCTCTTAATCTTGGGGTCAACTGTAACAAACAACCTTTCTTTCATCTTACAACACTTATGCTTAAATCTTAAATATATATAGTTACAATCAATTTTGCAATTATTGTAACACACATATTTTTCTGAACATTACTTTTTTCCAAGTTTCTTATAAGTTGGGTGGCCATATAATTTATCACCCAAAAGGAGACCCTTGAGCGTAAAGGGGGTATGTTAATCATCACACTGGAATAAATGGGTGAAAACAGGTACTGATCCCTGGACAGGTACGCACTACCAAGGAAGCTACTCAGAGATAAGCTTCTTGTGTGCTGAGACTCTCAGCCAGAACTCAAGAACTACAAGGTAACAGGCTACGCCCATTCAGCATACATGCTTGCCTACACACAGTGTCAGGCTGCAGGGCTTCCGACATTTGTTTTTAATTCATTGTCAATAAAGCATATCAGCTGCCATTATTCATTTGCAATCTATCTTTGGGTCTCACGGGCACTTCAATTTGGGTTCCTCACTCTAATTATTAGCTTTTAAACTGATTTTTTTGCAGTTCAAGAAGAGTTAAATACTGGCAATTTTGTGTGATTCAACCTGCTATTTTGAGCATTTCTAATATTTCATTCCCAGGGTAGAATACTTTGTATTCTGACATTATATAATGCAAGATCCCAACTATTTTTCTGAACTCTTCCTTCCCCCCAATGTTTTCTTGATTGCCTATGTGCTCAGAATTATGCTAAAAAGCTCTCCACCCCTATGCTTTTCAAATTCCAGGGTGAAAAGGTAATATGAATCACCTGAACATCGTGTTAAACTGCAGAATCTGATTCAGTATGTCTAAGATGCTGCACGTCTAACAAGCTCCCAGGTAACATCAATGAGGTTGATTCATGGACCACACTTTGAGGAACAAGGCTCTACACAGTATTGTTCTGGCAGAGAAAAGCTGTATTGGCAGCTTCATTAGTGATTAGCTGATGACTCTAGGCAAGCTAGTCAACTCCTTCCAACCTCCGTGTCCATCTACCTAAAGTGACACCTATCTCATAGGATTCTTTTTAGGATGAAATAAGTTCAACATGATTAGCATGGTGCCTGGTACCTTATTAAATGAAATAGTCGTTATTATTATTACCTTTAACAAACACAAAGCAAAGAGGAGCTCTGCCCTAGGAGCTATGGTTTATCCAGAGATTTCTAAGTGTGGTCCCGGAACCACCAGCATCAGATATCCTGAGAACTTGTTAGAAATGTAAATTCTCAGGCCAAAACCAGACCTACTGAATCAGCAACCCTGAGGGTGGGGCCCAGAAATCTGTGTTTAATAAGCTCTCCAGGTGATTCTGAATAACACTGAAGTTTGAGAACCACTAGTACTTTTACACAGGAATAAGCTTTTTAACTTAGAAATATTTACAGCAGAGTTATTTCATGGGTTTGACCTCATTTAACTGTGATGTTTGTGATTCTTTTCATGTCTATTATTATGCTGTTCTTCAAGAGAAAATCTCCGTGTCCTTTCTGCTCATGCAAATTATATACATACTCGCATTAAAATTTTACGTAGAGTTTCTTAACATTTTTTAAGATAAAAGCATTTACTTCAAAATGTGGTATGATATATTTGAGTTGAATATTACTGAAGTTAGAATGCTTTCATTTAAAATCTGTTTACTTTCCTTTTTTTGTCAGTCATGCTTTAGAGATATGCTCAATCTTTAAGTACTGTAATTAGAAAGTGAGTACCATTTATTCACACCAGATTGTAAAATGAAGAAGAGCTACAAGAATTGTTAGAGTAGTGGTTTTTATATTCTCAAAATGATTTTCATATATTTGTTGTATCTTTCACATCATTCTTTTTTTCCCCCTTATTCTTCTTGAGACACTTTTTTTTTTTTTTTTTTTTTTTTTTACTTGGCTTCTAGGACTCCGACATCTTCCTATTGTCCTATCAAGTCATTGGCTGGATCTTCCCAAAATCCTCATCACTTTCTGATCTATAAATATTGGCAGGTCCTAGAGATCCTTTCCCAAAACTCTTCCTTCTCTATACACTTACCTCTAGGTGACATCATGTAGCCCTCTGACTGTAAATGCCAGATACATACTCATAACTCTGAAATGTATACTTCCAGCCTGAACCTCCAATCTTACTATAGACTCACATCCCATTGTATTGACTTGACATCTCCTTAAAGTTAACTTGTGCAGAGTTGAACTCCAGATTCTCTCCATTCCACACTCATGTGTTTCCTAAGGACTTCACAACAGCTCAGGAAAAACCTTTGTAAATAGCCTTGTCTTTCTTCTCTCTCTCTCAAATGCACATCGAATTAACAGATTATGCTGGGTTTAGCCTTCAAAATATACCCTGAATTTCATTCCTTCTCGCCCCCTTCACCACACTTTAGTATACACCACCCTTCTCTCTCACCCAAACCTCTGCAACAGTCTTCTGAACTAGTCTCCCTGCCTCCCCTTTAACCTTTCCTAGTATACTTTCTACACAGGAACTAGCATAATATTTTTATCACTCAGATCAGGTCTGCACCCATCCTGAACCCTCCCAACATCCTCCCTTCCCTCTTAGGAAATCCAAAGCCTCTGTCTGGTCCCAGCTACCACTCCAAACTCACCCCTTTCTCATTCTGCTCCAGCAATTCCAACCTCCTTTCCTTTCCCAGATTCCATCAAGCCTACCCCCATGAGGGCTCTGCATGTGGCCCCTCTGTGGCCTCTTCTCAGGGATCTGTATCACTTGCTCCATCACTTCATTGAGGTTCCTGCTTAAATGCTGCCTCTCAGAGAAGCTAAACATTTGGCATCCCATCAAAAATGTCATCCCCTATTGTACTTTACTCCTTTTATCCAGCCCCTTATATTTTTAAAGCACTGTTACTAATATCACATATGTATTTGTTGATGTTCTTCTCTGGCAGAAGGTAAGTTCCATGAAAGCAGGGTTTTGTTTGGTTCATTTGCCTGTTCCAAGTACCCAGCATACAGTAGGCACTAAATAAGTACTTGATAATTCTGAAAAATACATAATTGAAACTCAGATACAGTGAATTGCATATGGTAGCCAGTTAATCAGTGCCAGAGCTGGGACTAGAAAGACTTCTTGCTTGTCAACACCCATGCATCCCCCATTTGACCACAGTGCCTCCACACTTGAGCACATCCACTGGGAATCAAGCAACTCTTTAAAATAGAAATAAGGGTCTTTCTTTTGTTAATGGCTATTTTTATGTTTCTGGATTTTCTTTGTAAGAGAAAAATACTTGGAACACTATCTAAAATATCATCCCCTATTACTCTCTGTCACCCAATTCTGCTTGATTTTTCTTTGTAGCATTTATCATGGCATTACATGTGCATTTGTCTATTTCTCTCTCCGCTAGGATGTAAGCTCTGGTGGAGGTATGGCTTTGTTGTTTCCATAGTAGGCACTCTATGAGTGTTTGGCGAGTGAATTAACAAATCAAGAAATTTTACAGTCTACCAATCATTCTCTCAGAAAGCCAGAATTCTACCTTAGAAGAAACAAAATTTTCTATGAGAAGAGTATTTACATGTTTACAGACATTCTGCTGTCATAGTATCATTTATCTTAAAGCATGAGAAAATAATCATTATAATTTCTGTTGTAATAATTTATAAATTACCTTCTATATGCCAAGTATGATATTTTCATTATCTTTGATCCTCACAATAATCCTGTGAAATAATTACCATTATTACATTCACTTTACAGATGAAGGAATTAAATGAAGCTCAGGAAAAAAAAGAAGTAACTTGTTTAGGATCTCAGAGTTAGGAAGTGGTAAACTTGGGATTTATCCTAGAATCAACACTTCTATGGCTTCCAAATTCATGGGTTTTCAAAAAAAAAAATTAGTTCCTTAAAACTGGGACACTATTATTAAAAATAAATATTATTGTTCATAATGGAGAGATGGGAGGACTAAAACAAATGGGGGGTTTTGCATTTCCTTCTGGTATGGCAGAAGGTTACCAATTTCAGATAAGATCTGCAAGAGATACTATGCAAACCTTGCAGATAGCCACAGTGAACAAAGAGTAATTCCTTCCTTCTAATTACTGTGTTAACTGCATTCATCCCCATCCTCTCTACTTCTGTGTTCTCCTGGTAAGTACATTTAACACTTTACAAGTCACAGAAATAGTATATTCATAGCTCTTTATCAACTATCTCAGGTCAAATTAACCCTACTTTCAATGTAGAAATGACTAACATAACTTAAGATCTAATGATGATGTAGCCATCCACACCAAGTGTATAGCTGCTACCTACTGTTGCAGACACAGTGCACCTGAGAACAGAAAGCATGAAACTATAAGTATCAATATGAAGTAACCCAGTAGGGTGAAATCAGTGTAGGTACCTTTGGTGTTTTCATAGGAAACTAAGTACTGGGAATCTGAGAATAACTTTATTGTGTGCTCTCACACCGAAAAGTTATAGAGCATATATTTATTATATCTAAGGAGTCACATATAGCTGTGTGGCTTTGATTTCTTAAAAATTAGGTTTGTGAAATTACGTTTTGAAAAGACTTGGCCTTTGTTGAAACAGATCAAATAGTCAGATTATACTAATTTATTACAACTATGTACTTAAATTCTGCCATCAAAGCCAAACTGAAAAAGCAAAAAAGAAAGGAAGGAAAACAACCAGGAATATTGTCAATTGAGTCAGAATACTGTGAGTAGACAGGTCCTTTAAACATGAATTCCATCCTGGATGAATCTATTATGGATTTGACTTCACAAGGAAGCAAAATTACTTAATTCATTATCAACCTACCCTGATTTAGATCTATGCATGTGAAAATCTCTGTTACTAATTTTAATTGCACTATTCCCTCTCTACAGGGTACTGTTAAATTGGTTTGGTGAAATAGTAGTGAATCACATCAAAGTGGTGGGCTACATTTTATAATATATCTAAATAACTATCCCATTTTCCCAGCATGTTGCCATGCATTTTAAGTATTAATATTATGACTCCAGTTTAGAAGAATGTAGCCTTTTCCTTTAAAATAAATTTTCCTGCTCTTTTAGCACTGTTAAAATTGGGCTGGATTTTAAGTGGCTAACGAGTAATAAAAGAGCAATATCTGCTGCAGGGAACCACAAAAAACATGCTGGCGGGCACATAAAATATGTTCATGCAAGTCACTTGCAGATACATCATTCTGATACAGTAATGGTTTTTCCAAACTAAGTGGGCTCCCTTTTGTAGCTATACTTTATTATCTGGATTCTTATTTTCTCTCCTACCCTTGGATCTTTAAAGAGAAGCATTTTTTCTCGCATGCACATTTGTAAATTCAGAGAAGCAGAAAGGGTCAAGAGAAAAGCAGGAAACTCATGATTCAGATTTGAGAACTTGCACAGGCACTGCCACTGTCATGCATCTATGACCTAAATTCTGTGCAGTTTTAGCTTCTCCAACTAATGAAATGATAAAAGATCCTTGAACTTTTCTTACATGAAAATGTAGCCCTTTAAAAAAGTTGCTAGAGTCCTGGCATCTGTTTCCCTATGGAGAGACATTGTGGTCAAAGGAAGATGCTTAGGTGTGAAAAGCAGAAGGCCTAAATTCCCTTTTTTTGTTGTGTCTCTGCCAGGCTTTGGTATCAGGATGATGTTGGCCTCATAAAATGAGTTAGGGAGGATTCCCTCTTTTTCTATTGATTGGAATAGTTTCAGAAGGAATGGTACCAGCTCCTCCTTGTACCTCTGGTAGAATTCAGCTGTGAATCCATCTGGTCCTGGGCTTTTTTTGGTGGGTGGGCTATTAATTGTTGCCTCAATTTCAGAGGCTGCTATTGGTCTATTCAGGGATTCAACTTCTTCCTGGTTTAGTCTTGGAAGAGTGTACGTGTCCAGGAAATTATCCATTTCTTCTAGATTTTCTAGTTGATTTGCGTAGAG
>NC_045439.1:113071341-113158838 GCF_002776525.5 Piliocolobus tephrosceles
AAAAAAAAAAAAAAAAAAGAAAGAAAAAAAAAAAAAAAAGAAGGCCTACATTCCAAAGCCTGCCTAAACTCTAAACTCATTTCCTGGTCAGCTGGGAGAACATTCCCTCAGAGTATGGTGTTTAGCTATATCATTTATGCAACTGAGATGACTCTGAGTTTTATAACGTTTGCTCTTGGATCAGCTTAGGTAATGCTTTAAGTCAAGACTAAAAGGAGGCTAGTTATGAAGTGAGAGGAATAATGCATATGAGAAGGGATGGGTCTGAACTGAGGCAGAGTCTATGTGAGTGAGTCGGGCCAATTGTAAAGATAGTTAGGACCTGGAAGCCAGCTATATATGGGAGACCAGAGAAAAAGGGGAGCGACATTAGGATGGCATGCAGTTAATTGATGGTAGTATTAATAGGAAAGGAGATACAGGCTAGAAAAGAGCATATTCACGGACATGTTTACCTTGAGATGTCTGGTGTTAAATTCAATTTAGCCTAATGCTGCCCCTTACATATTCTAAGTCCAGTCTAAATGTTTCTTCATACATAGTGAACTGTAACTGTGTAAACAGACTGTAACCTACTCTTGTACCAATCACTGTGTTTTAGCCAAAGGCGGCCAACTGTTCAAACCATATTCAAATAAGGCAAACACTGAGCTGTAACCAATCCTGCTGTTTCTGTACCACACTTGCATTTTTTGTGTGTCACTTTCTTTTTTTCTGTCCATAAATCCTCTCTGACCATGCCACAGTATAGTGTCTCTCCAAACCTATTCTGATTTGGGGAAAGGGGGCTGTCTGATTTGCAAATCATTCTGTTAATTTGACATTTTAACATCATAAAGCTACAGGGAAAGAGTTAGGAAATTGGGGTCTAGAATTTAGATAAGAAACCAGTACAGTCAACCAGATTTGGGAGTCACTATTTCATTGAAAGTTTTTTTGTTGGACAGTCATTCATTCAGCAACCACTGAGTGACTGCTCACCACGTGCCATGCACTTATTCCGGTCCTAGAGATACAACAAAACAAGTACCCCTTATCCAGAGATTAAAGCCAAATCTATCATTTTTAATGAGTTTATTCTACATACCAGCACTATGCAAAGTACTTTAAAAAATCACATAATTCTCTAGGTTGTTCAAGATGGAATAAATATTATAGCTTCCAATTTATAGATAAGAAAATGGGGCCTCTGAAGTTTTAAATAACTTTCTCCAAGTCATAGAGCCTATAAGGAGAAGAGTCAGGATTCAAACCTAGGTTTTACTCCACTTCTAAAACTTCCAACTCCTACCCTGTGTGGAGTGAGAACAGAAGAGACCTACGGAGAAAGGTTGAGAGAGGTCCCTGTTTAAGGGCGGGGCCAGCAGAGGATGAGCTCATAACCAACGTAAGGAAGAAAGTGCCAAGAGATTTAAAAGAGAGGAGATTTGCACCAGAAACCAGTGGGAGATAGTGAGTCTGGGGAAGAGCGGGGGATTCAGGGGACAGCCCACACAGTCAAAGGCTGCCAGAGAAGTCAAGCCACACACTGCGCAGACCAGCCACTGGAGTTAGAGATCAGAAAGTCAACGGCACAAACACAGGGACCGTCAGAGCCCAGGACTGAGGAAAGATCCACAGGTGGCAACAGCAATTGAAAGAATATACCAACTAATTTAATTAGAGAGAAAGTGGGAAGTAAAGTGGAAATGCTGGGCCAAAGTAAGGGGAGGAAATAGTCAAGATGACAGTTTAGCTGACATAATTCTGCTTTGTAAAATTGTAAAGAGATTTCAGATTCTTTTTTAAGCAAAACTGTCAGTATCACTACCCTTTGGTAGAGTTTTGCTTCTCCCAAAGTAACTGCTTTGGAGGAAGACTATTCGCTTCTTGCAACGTGTTGTCTACCAGAATTCCAGTGATATTTTAATGAAACAAAGTAAATGCTTGTAAAATTAGGCTGGGAGTGGTGGCTCACATCTGTAATCCCAGCACTTTGGGAGGCTGAGGCAGCTGGATCACTTGAGATCAGGAGTTCAAGACCAGCCTGGCCAACATGGTGAAACCCCATCTCTAATAAAAATACAGAATCTAGCCAGGTGTGGTGGTGCACGCCTGTAGTCCCAGTCACTCAGGAGGTGGGAGGCTAAGGGAGGAGAATCGCTTGAATCCGGGAGGCAGAGGTTGCAGTGAGCCGAGATCATACTACTATACTCCAGCCTAAGTGACAGAGTGAGACTGTGTCTCAAAAAAAAAAAAAAAAAAAAAAAATTAAATGTAGTAAACATTCATTTCTCATCTGGCCCTTCTAAGAGATACTTAAGATCATGACTCTGATTCAGAAACTAAATCTGTAGCCAAACCTAGTAGTTTAGACAAAGGTCATGAATATCCCACTGCTATAATTATGGGTACTATGATCTAGAAGGTGGTGTTCTTTGTGGAAGAAATGTACAGCAACTGAGTCTTTAAGAAAAGACTGCTGAATATTATATTAAAATCATGTGAACAATTCAAACCATGATTTGCCTAAGATGCTGAGCAAAACAGGATTGAGAAACATGATTTCTGGCAGGAGAAAACAGATTACAAGTGCTACACAAGGAGGCTGGCCCTAAGCCTGGAATTTGATGAGCACTTGAAGGCATCACCTTGATCTTCATCAGCTTATTCATTGTTGTTGAAAATTTACAGTCACTTAATTTATCCATGTTTTGGAAAAAAGAAAAAACAGAACAACATCATAGTAATAACAATCAGCTTGATCTTTTTTTTTTTTTTTTTCTACTTTCTCTTTGAAAAAGTCATTAAGGATCATTCAAGAGCCCATCCTTTATTTCAGATTACATTAATAACGAATATAACTAACTTAATTTTATAAATACCTTGTCAAACAATATTGCCCCCCCAAATGAATATATTACAGTACATGCCAGAACAGAGGAAGGTGAGAGAGAAAAGTGCTAATTTAATTATGCTAATACTGTTCTAGTAAGTATGGAACCAGATGGTACAGCAAACAAACCAGGCAGGAATTTTTTTAAATCAGATATTTTTTAATAAATATTTGTGCTACAAATCTCTACATTATTAACACTGGTGGAATTATCACCCTTTTTTAGGCATGTTATCTACAAGGCTGTTGGGAAGTTTCTCTTGGGGCTCAGAAAACAACACCCAAATGAAAGCTTCAGAAGTAAAGGACTCTTTCTGACCTCCTGCTCTCTTGTCGCTGGCCTCTCCTTCTCCCCCACGGCTAGGCGCAGAAATCAGAATCCTTCTTCCCCAAGGTGAGTCACGGAAACCAGAACCCCCTTTCCCTGAAGCCAGCCATGAGACCTAAATACTACTCTCTTTCCCTCTACCTTTCTGTGTGAAAACTGGCCATAAAGAAGTTCTCTGACCTACCCTGTTTGATTATAGGACTTAAGACCCTCATTCCAAACACAGTCCTGCCTTATACCCAGGAAGAAGAAATGCTGCACAGAGAGGCCAAGAAGAATCGGAACAGAGAGGCCTTGCGGGGTCTCCCCACTCAGTCTATGAGCCTTAGATCAGACCCTTTTTACCCAGTCATTTCTATATGACTATCCATACTTCTTTGTTGAACCTAAGCACACAAACAGATGGTTTCTCTGTATTTTGGGGTCTTCATTCTAGTTTAAATGACTATGGGAACCATGATCAAATACATTTATATGCTTGTTATCTTATTAATCTTCCTTTTCTCAGTTGATTTTCAAACAGTCAGAGGGTGAAGGGGAGGCTTTCCTTTCACCCCTACACTTAGGGGGTATTTGGTATTTCCAGTGATCCCTATCTTCTGCCTGCCATCCATCCAGAAAGGTGTTCACTTCTAAACTGGCTGACCTGAGATATCTGCAGACAGGACATTGCCCATTCTAGGGTGGCCTGTCAAATAACTCATGGTTGTGATATGTGCTTAATAGGCTAAAGCCACAAAGTTATTTTAAAAAACAAAAAAGAAAACCAAAGGTGTTTTTTAATTATGATTTTCCAAGGGGGAGAACATGTAATTTAGTTACCTTATCAACGGTCCTCATTCCTGTTCTGGTGAATTCTAAAAACCTATGTAATTAAGCTTTTCAAATACCAGAGCAGAATTTTGAAGTAGGCAATCCATTCCATGTCTCCCTTTTCCACTTAATGCTTTCTTCTTCCTCTCTCCCTCCATCTCTCTCACAAACACACACGCACACACACACCCCTTTATAACTCTTGAGTGCCTTATTCATACTATGCTGTTAATAACTATAAATATCACCACCAGGTAGAATTTATCTTTTCCTCTTCTGTTCTCTCAGAGTATTTTGTGGAAGTCCTTTGTGGTACATGGTGTTGGGGTGCCTTTGTACCACCCCTTCCTTTTATAGGGTCACTCATTCCCCAGCTGCTATAAGTGTGGCTGCCAACTGTTTACAGCTGTCTCCTTCTCTCAAGAATTACTCTCAGCCTCTGGGAGCCAAGTCTTCTGGAACTGTCTGGGAGGCTATACTAAGTCAATGACGGACTTATCTGGGGTATAAAAGGCCAGCCGCTTTCCTCAACTCCATGGAGAGTTTCTGCTCCAGAGCTCCCCATGGGATCGGACTGAGGCTGTCCTTCCCCTGCCCTGTCCTGTGTCCCTTAGTCTCTCACAGGTTTCACTTGAGAGCACTCCCTCACTACCACACCTGCCCAAGAATCCCATCTTAGGCTCTGCTTACAGAGAATCAGACCCCAAGACACCTCTGTTAAAGCATAGGTACTTGTCACTTTGTGATTTGCATAGCTCTGTAAATCACTGGTTGAAAGAGAATTTCAGTTTATCCTTGCCCTCCCTCCCCACGCCCCCGTCCCTGCTTCCCCATTAGGACATTTGGGATTTTAACCGGTATTAATGCCTTAAGATAAAGTCACGAAAATATGAATAAAGCTTTTTGGCATTGGTAGCCATTGTTTTGTGTATCGGAGGCCATCTGAAGTCATGCCGGTGAGCTGGTACCTCTTTGCCTTAATTCATTCCTAACACCCTGACTTGTATTCTCATTTTCTCATTGTTTCCCTAAATAATTATTCGAGCCAAGAACCTAAAACTACCAAATAGTATAGGTCGATAATTATTAACCCCTCAAAGTCAAGTCACTGTATTTGCACGTTTCCTTATCTAAATGCTTATGTTTAGTTCCTGGTCAAAGGAGTGTGTGATTAACAGAGTGGTTCACAGTGGTTCAAGACCTATTCTGACCAGAGTTCAAATCCCAGCTCTTCCACTTACTAAATTTGGGTGTTGGGAAAGATAAATAAATAGATCCATCTTTATCTTCTCCATGCTTCTGCTTTCTCACCTATAAAATGAGGAAGACAACAAGGTACCAACTTAGGAGGGTGTTGTGTGGATTAAACTTTAATATGGTAAAGGGTTTTCATTAAAGCCTGACACGGGGTAAGTATTTAACAGATTTTAGCTATTTTTATTTTGAAATTTCTCAACACACTTTATGATACAATATTTTAGATAAAATAAGTCACTGTTTCCTAGGCGACTATGTATCAAGGTCCTACTAAGCATTTCTGAGCCTTGCCTGGAAATAGGGGGACAAATGGAAGAGAGGATGTACTAGATCCCAGCTTTACCAGCAATACTTCAAGAAAGCATTAGTCTGTCATGACCTTTCACTTTAAGGGAGTCAGTAATGACAGCTGGCGAAGATGTGAATTAGAGAGGCGAAAAAGCCCTTTCCAGGATTGCCTTCCTCCTGTTTCTCTCAGAAAAGCAACGAAGGTAAAGACACAGAGAAAATATTACAACAGGGAATATCAACATCCTCCTTCAGCTTAAACATGTACAAATGAGCTTTCAATTTTCCAATATCCATGACCTGGGCTGGCATGGAAAAAACAGAAACATCTTCTCCAAGTTTCTAAGCTCCTTAGGAACTTAGGTGCAGGCTATATCAAGTATATTTGGGCATCTTTCTCACAGTGTCCAATAAGTGATAGGCATATCATAGTTTACTGATAAGTTCCTCAAAGAGTGACATGAAGCAAATCTGCACACCAGTAGAGGAAGGGTTATATTTGAATGCAAAAAAAAAAAAAAAGATACAATAAAGGAGAAACAAAGAAATCCATAGCAAATAAACATCAAAGACAAGGCCAATTATATGACAATGAAGACAACATAAACCATGAGAAACCACAGAATAAAGGGTCCTGCCACCTCAAAGACTTGATAATTTTACATAATTATGTCTTACTATGTTAGTTTTATTTACAAAATCTTCTATGTAGAGAGAGCATCTCATAAATTTATAAAGGAAGGAGTCAAAAAGTCTAAGCTGGGGAAGAGATCATGCAGGTCTGTATCCATTAAGAGAGAAAGCAGCCAGTGAGAAGAGCAGGCTCCAAGACTTGTGATCAAAAAGGCAGCAGAAATGTTGTCCTGGGACTGGGCATCCTTGTCCAATGGACAAGAGAAGGGGCTTCAATGACAAGGTCACTGGGAGGTTCAATCACCTGGGGCCAAATTCACATAAGACATACACCTCTTTGGGAAAGTCCCCTATCACAAGGCATTCTGAAACTTAGCAGCTGAAAAAAAATCAAGAAGAATATACTAATTATGTTTTTAATTTTTATGTCATCCTTAGGCATAGAGTAGGAGACAAAATGCAACTTGTTGAATGGACAAGTAGATGCCAAATTCTTCACAACTCTGAGAGGAACTAGAATGAGAATGACTGGCTCTTGACTATGTAGGAATAGAGTGGCCAAGACTCACTTCATCCCAGTATGTGCCAATAGCACTCCTCTGCATGCCCAATGCTGGGCTGCAGGTTTTGTCGGATTAAAACAAATTACACATGCAGATCCCCACCTCAGGAAATCTGTAATACAGTTTAAGGTGGTTACAATCTAGTCAGTGATTTAAATATAAAAAGATAATATTTTAAATTGTTTCAACCTTAAATTCTTTTGAAAATTTTTATTTAGTGAGACAAGCTCCAGAAAATGTGTCAATAAATTCTATTCTACCTTCATGAAGAAGAACATTGGCTTATATTATAAAGGCATATAGAGGAAAAAAGCTTAATTTCATGGTTGAGATTTCATAAGCATTTGGAGTGACTACAAAGTCTTTCAATTCATGCAAACACAGCTCCTCCCTGTTCTTAATTCTCTATTCTACATTTTGATGAGATGACAGAAAGGACACCAGATGTCTACAGTCCTCTCATAAGTCAAGATCCTTAAATGCTGGTGCTGCTACCTCAACAGCATTAAATTTCAAAAATCTTCTATCTGTATATATTCACTAATATATTCTCATTTGTACATTTATGTAGTAAAATTCACACCATAAAATATATAGAAAGTACAATGAGTTGGAAGCAATATCTTCTAGTGTTCTTAATACCCCACGAATAGCCTGACCTTGATATGCCCAGCTTCCCCAAAGTCTTAAAATTATACAATGTGAATTGTGGCATTTAATTTATTTTATTCTATATGCTTTAAAATGCAACCATTGATTTTTAAAAGCCTTTGGGCAATATACAATAGCAGATTTCATAAACTACAGGGTAAAAATGACAAAGCCATAATAACAAATGTCAAGCTGGCAATTACCCATCCCAAACAATTCTTTGCCTTGCTAAGTCAGATATTCCAAATGTGTCTCTTTTGGATAGAAAATGAGAGAGAATTTTTTAAAGCAGTAACTTTCCTAACAGTCCTGTGCATTCAGACCTTTGATATTTATCTCTAAAGCTGATCAATAAGAGCTGTTGACAATACCCAGGACAGGAATGCAAATATCTGTAGTGGCTAGAGTACTAAGGGTCTTTAACATACAAGATTCCATTAACAGTGTTCTATAAAAATATTTGAGATTTCCTTGGGGAGTCTTTAACAAGCTCATCAGACGGGGAGATAAAGGGTCTAGACCTATATTGGCCGTGCATTAGCTGAATGACCTGGATCAAATCACCCTCCAGGAGCCTCAGTTTTCTTATCTCATCTGTAAAATGAGGTGATTGAACCAAGTGTACATAAGGAATATAGTAAAGTATCAGATACAGTAGGCAATAATTAAATTGTATTTAATTTTTAAATATTGCTTTTATTTCATCTGTGTAATTTCCTGAAGCAGTAAAATGGCAACCATATCTGAAATGGCATAATCATCTTTGGCTCAGAGGTGAGGATTCTCATTGATGGGTTATGGTGTGAGACTTGGAACCTACAGATGGGTTCTCTCTTCAATCTGAATTATTATATTTTAGTCTCCTACAAAAAGGATAATTTTGGCTTAGCAATTGATATTTTTCTCAGGTATTCAAACCTGTTGAAATGGTCCTGGGGGTGGTGGTCCACAAATTAAAACATATCCTTTCACTGCTATCATATATAAAAAGGAAGGAAATTGTGCATTTAACTCATCTTTTACATTTTTTAGCCAGTTAGGCCTCTTTAATTTCAGATTAAGTTAAAAGTGAGCTTCAAGAATGGGAAATGCAACGACTTCCTCAAAGAACCTCACACTTTTATAACAATTCCTCAATGTTAGCATCTGAAGCACCAAATTTATCTTAGAGTATAGTCTAAATAAATGTGTATGTATATGCATTTATATATTTTTATTTATAATACATATATAAGTATATAAGTGCATATACATATGTAAGTATATAATATACACCTATCTCTATTTCTTATATAAATATATATTATCTAAAATGTAATTTTCTTTAAAGTGCCATTAATAAAGGAAATCATGGACAGTGATTTTCAAGCTAACCTAATGATAGACTATCAGAAAGCCAGCAGATTTCTTAAGATGCTGATTTAAATATTTCAAGTAAAAATGTAACAAAGAAAGTAACAGAATATAGTAATCAAAAGCTTGGGCCCCAGATCTACATTGCTGACTTATGCATCCTGGCTCTACAATTTACCTTGGGTGAATTACTAATCTCTCTACCTCACTCTTCTCAAGTATAGAAAAATAGTACTTCCCCACTAGTACTGGTGTGAGAATTCGGTAAGTGAATACATGTACAGCCCATAAGACAGAGCCTAATTTATCAAATGTTAGCTTTTACTTTATTTGCTATTACAAAATGAAAAAAATTTTAATGCGTTGCTTTTACCAAATATCACAGAAAAGGTTAAGTTCAAATCCATTAGCATATAATAGATTACGAAATTCATAGGGAGAAAAAATATATTGTAAAAGATGAAGAAAATACGACTCCTTAGAAAATTTTACAGAGTAGTTAAAACTATTATTAAACTGAAAAGTAGTGTCAAGGCCCATGTTTTAAGTCTAGGCTTTATAGTTCTTTGAAGTAATGCCAGAGCAGAGTTCAGTGACAGAGTTTCAGAAGTTAGAAGTGTTAGGATAATTCTGGTACCCAGTTAGGGATGGTCCTTACTGCCACCTTTCCCCTACAGTGCTAGCCAAGAGGCTAGGCTTGGGTGAGTATCTCCTCATCAGAGCAGCTGCCTTGAATTAACACAAGGAACCTTGTTTCAAGAAAGCTACCAAAGAAGAAATGAGTATTCTCAGTAGGTAGTAGTGATGATGGTAGCTAGATACCTACACAGCACTCACTCACTCTGTGCCTGCCTTTCTACTAGGCTCTTTTCCATATTGCCTCAAGAAATATGACCAGTTACTGAGAGAAACTTGTGGAGAGAAACTCTGGGAACTCATGAAGAATAATGGAAGTTGGGACCAGGCTACATAGTGCAGTTGGAGGCCTTAGGTCCTGGGTCTCTGAGGAACTCTCCAAGTGAGGAGACCAAGAGTGCCCTGATGAAGTGGGAGGCAAGAGGTCGGGCTGCCACTGGGGCTGATGGCTGAGAAAAGGAGAGGAAGGAAATGAACATCTGTAGATCACTTTCTATCATTCACATTTATAGTGTGAAAGGATTTGCTAGAAGAAGAAAAAAAGCAACAGCTCAGCAGAGGGAGTTCAAGACGATTTAATCCACTTCCCAATTATCTTTTTGGGATACCCTTCAGACACTAACTGTTCTCATTATATCTACCTCTCCCAGTAAAATCTAGTTAAATCATAGGAGTTAGACTATTAATAATCTAAATAACATCACAGTACACAATATTAAATGGAAGCATTTGGGTTTATTTTCTTTAAAACATCTGTCTTGTCTGGATTATCATTCTCAAATCAGTTAGATTTTCAAATCATTTTAAAAAAAGTCTTATTTTCATTAAGAAAATTAAAATCTTCATTTTGGTTTTCTTGGAATATTTCTTTTATAAATTAAAAGAACTCTTGGAATATTTCCTTTATAAATTAAAAGAATCTTATTGAGTTGATGAATATATAATTTAAAAAACTGTAATAAAATGCCACAAATAACTGTGGAAAAACGAGAATGGGCAATGTTTTACCATTATTAAACATATCCAAGGTAACAATTTTTAACATTCCATCATGATTTGATTGAAATCACTTAAATTGTGTGTCTACCTAATTTCAATGAATCAAGGTGAAAATATGACCTTGCAGGTGCTAGCATGCTGCTCAATCAATCAACTTTATCATGCTCTACATGTAACCCATCTGGTTGTATATAGAACTTGAAGGAAAACTAAAACAATGGGCAAGAAATAGAACTGTATTCGTTACACTTATTTCTTGGCTTATGATGCACAATGTGTCTTTAAAGTTTAACTATGAGACAATCAACACAAAATTAGGCAAAAAGTTTCTCCTGGGATTCTGAGTTTCTAATTACCAGATCTAGAATGATGAAAGCAGAGGCAGAAATACCAACACTATCAGGGTTGCATGCTTGCTGCTTTCTGAAAGAAAGTTGTTAAAAATTGTCCTCTCTATTATATCTTTGGAATACATCAGGCTTAAAACAAAGCGGAGGACAGAGTCATTTTTAAAGCCAATGCTTTTTCTTTCTATCAAGCTACTAGCAGGTAGTTTATTTGAAACTCTAGATGAGCTGTACCTCGTGCTTCATTACCTTTACCAAATACTGCACATTTCCAAAATTTGTCCCCTTGCTCTCAAGGCAAGCACGGACTCCTCATGATCATTGCTAAGCCCAAGAGCCAAGAATTCCTGTAATAAGATAGATATTACCTCTATTTCCTCACATTGCTTTAGGATAAAATGATGTCTGAATTTCAAACTCTATTACGTTAAAATAGAAATAAAACTACCTAACTTCTTACATGGAAAAAGTATATTGGAGGAAAATTACTTTGACACATAAAATTGTTATGTCAAACTTCGTATTACGATGATCTGAAATGTTAACTTGCCCGTTACTTAACAGGTTTAGATTCTGAATACCTAAAAGGGTCAAAATACTACCTCTTAATATTAAACTGAGGAAAATGTTTAAATGCAACATTAAAACTGTGAATAGTATACAAATATAGATATATATATATAAAATATATACATATTACTGGTACAATTGTTTTTCTGAAGAGTTACTGTCTTTTAAATATATGTACAATGGATGTTCATTGCCATAAAGAACTGGAGTTGTTCCAAGTGTCTAGCAGAGTCTAATTTAACCTTTGTCTCCAATTCCTAACACCAATTTGACAATCAGAATAGCTTATACAAGTGCCCAAAGAATCACATTAAGGGGGAAATGAGGTCATTTTTTTTTTTTAAATAAAAGCTTGAAGAACTGATATTTCTTTCAAAAATATTCCATTTGATTAAATTCACTTAAAACAGTATTTTACTGAGAAAATAGGACCAACTTGGGAATAAGGATAAAGAATGCTGCCTACAGAGAATCAACAGACAAACATTCACTGAAGAGGTGGTATTTCACATGGGTTGTTGAAGAATTGCTAGCATCGAAATAAACAGAAGAAAGGAAAGATGGTATTCTAAGTAGGAAGCGAAATATATGCAAAAGTATGAAGCAGGCTGATGACAGGTGTCTGTATTGTTTTCTTCATGCTTAAAAGAGAAACAATACTTTCCACCCTATGAAGACAAAAATGAGTAGGGGATTTCAAAATATTTTGAAAACTCTGAAAGGCTATATAAACATAGGATTATCTTTGTAAGTAATCATGAAATGACTTCATTTTCAACAGGCAAAAATATAGTCATTATAGGTTTCTGGAAAGAAAAATGACCAAAAAGAAGAAATATGTTAGGATTATTAAGCTAAAGTAAGTGTTTATATAGATTGCAAGAGGGACAGAGAAAGAGGTTAAAGAGATTAGATGAATGATTGGTTTGTACAGACAGGAAATGAGGAGGACCAAGACAAAACTGTTATCAGTGAGAAACAGAAGAAAAAATCTAAAATACAGTGTAGATAAAAATATCAGTTGAAAGTTTAGATGTTACAGCAAATGACCTGCTGATCATGATTCTCAAATTTCAAGCCCAGGTGATTGAAAAAGTAGCAGCAGAAAATTGAAGAGGCAATTTACTTAGAAGAAAAGAAAAACTTAATTTGAGTCCCGCTGCATAAAAATGTATGAGTGTATGGTGAGCTTTAGCATAACTCCAGTATAAGACTTGGTTGGACTTGAATGGCTATTGGAGAATAACAGGAGCAAAAATGAATTGTGGCCAAACTTAAGAGAAAAAAAAAGAAAAAGAAAAGGAAAACAAAGAAAGAAAAAAGTTGACCAGGGAGAGAGGCTTTCTTTTGAGAGATGTGTTTAACTCATCTAAGTATATACCAACAAATCATTTCCAGATGTTCAAAAATCTAAGTTTACTCTGTCAAGATACAAACATAAGGATCTAAGAATCTCATTTCGTAACAAAGAAGTAACATTACCCCTTCAGGAAAAGCAGTGGCTGGGATACAGAAACGTGAAAGTCAGACATTAGCCATTGGGAAAAACTTATATGCATGTAAGATGGTCATGCTGTGAAGCTGCCAGGGCCAACAAAATGCCGGCTGCATGCAACAGGCTTTTGGTTGTCAGACCACCTGGCCCATTTGATCCAGCCCCCAATGTTCGTGCATGGAAACTCCCCTGCGATTCTGTTTCCTCCTCTTTTGCTCTGATATCCCACTGAGTGAGTCAATCACATTCATCATTTGATTTCATGGTTAAGATGTTGCTTTCTCCAAAAAAATTAAAAATAAAAAAAGTGTTGCTGCTTATTATTTATTTTCATATTTTAAAATCAATACATAGTTGTGGTCAAACTGGTTTTTATCTGATTATAAAGCTGGCATTTTTAGCATCTGTCACAAGCACCATGTTGTGTCTATAGACAAGGTTTAATGACCTTATTTATTCTTTCTTCCCCATTTCACAGTTTGATTCTTCTCTTTAAAAATAAAATGAACAAAATCTTTTAAAATATGACCTACAATATGTCTCCCCCTCAAAATATTTTTCAGCATTGCCTGTCACCCATTTTTCTTAATATGAATTTCAGGGTTTCTGTGACTATTAAGTGTGATTATACTTTATGCTTGTGTTTTGCTTATTTTATCTGTATAAGAAATAGCTATCAGGAATAAAAAAGAAGCACTTAGAAAATATTTTAAGTGAAATCATACAAGTAAAGACCATATTTCTATTCCATGGGTAAGTGGATGATCTGATGGGTAGTTTAGTTTGTGAATCATTTTATAAACTGGAAAATTAGAAATGGGTGGTCAACGACACATTTTGTTGTAGTCTTCTACAAAGAAAAAAATAAAATGGACAGGAGATAAAAAATCATAGCTGATGTTTTGAAGAGACATAACTAGGAACCATAAAGCTCAAACCCTGAGCCTGGGGGATAAAAGGCAACATTCTCAGCAAACTGATAGAAAATCAGATTCCAGAGTGAAGGCAATTCTTTCCTGAGCATAAAGAGCTACAGATATTTAGCCAGGTGTGGTGGCTCACGGCTGTAATCCCAGTACTTTGGGAGGCTGAGGCTGGCAGATCATGAGGTCAGGAGATGGAGGCCATCCTGGCTAACACGGTGAAACCCATCTCTACTAAAAATACAAAAAATTAGCCAGGCGTTGTGGCGGGCGCCTGTAGTCCCAGCTACTCGGGAGGCTGAGGCAGGAGGATGGTGTGAACCCGGGAGACGGAGCTTGCAGTGAGCCGAGATTGTGCCACTGCACTCCAGCCTGGGCGACAGAGCGAGACTCCATCTCAAAAACAAACAAACAAACAAACAAACAGAGCTGCAGCTACTTATGATAAAAATGAGTATTTTCCTCCATTCAAATAAGACTTAGTTGGAAGATTTATAATGAGAGGTAGAGAAGAAATATGAGGATGACTTATGAAGGACTCAGGCATGACATAAGATGAAATCAACATGCCCTTGTGATCAGATTAGGTCCATTCATACTCACAACATCAAAGCAATTAGCTGCATATATTTCACATCAATGTATGGACAATTCTAATGAACTACTAAAGAATTCTTTTCTTCAGCTTTCCATAGCCCCACCTACATTAGCCTTACCCATTTGGAAAGGACAAAGCTAGTCCTACAACCTAACACTACGTCTGCTTTAAATTGCTACTACTCCCTTAAAAGAACTTGGCACACTATTAAGTTAGGTATTTTAACTTTTTTTTTTTTTTTTTTTTTTTTTTTTTTTAAGACAGTGTCTCCTTTTTTTCTGTTGTTGTTGTTGTTGAGACGGAGTCTCGCTCTGTCACCCAGGCTGGAGTGCAGTGGTGTGATCTCAGCTTAATGCAACCTCCACCGCCCAGGTTCAAGCAATTTGATTCTCCCACCTCAGCCTCCCAAGTAGCTGGGACTACAGGTGTGTGTCACCACACCGAGCTAATTTTCGTATTTTTAGTAGATATGGGGGTTCTACCATGTTGCCTAGGCTGGTCTCAAACTCCTGACCTCAAATGATCCACCCACCTTGGCCTCCCAAAGTGCTGAGATAACAGGTGTGAACAACTGCACCCAGCCTAACTTTCTTAATTTCATAAGTACCTTAGCAGCAAAAATAAAATATTAAGCTTATTGTTCTCAATTACTTTGCTTTGCTACTCTCCAGAAGTGTTAGTCAAAATAAGCTTCATATTTCTGCTGAATTTAGCAAGTTCTATAAAATGTGGTTAAATCTCTTGAGATATAATCTATCACACCACCCAAAAGTGAAATCAAGCCAAGTACAATCCAAAATGATTACTTTATGATTACTGGCGTAAAATATACCCTTGAAATAGTATTGTGGCACTTCTCCTTTGTAATATAATAGAAAAAAAACACATTAAAAGACAAAATGGCACAGTTAGTCTTGGGGGTATGGAAATGAGAGTAACTTTTATCGTCATAAATGATCTTTCCCTGGAGTGACCCGTTAATGGTGAATTGTGGAAAAGAGCCACATTCAGTGGTAACGCACAGAAGATGTTTTGAGGAACTTAAATGTACCTTATACTATTTAATATTTTCAAAAGTGATCTACTCCTATGGCACACTTTATTCTTCATTTGAACAAAAAGCAATTCCATCAGCACACTTGCATGTAGATACAGCTTTCAGTCAAATGGAATAAATTCAACTCCTTAGACTTACTGAATACAGGTTATTCACCAGCAGCTCCATATTTGGGTCTGTTTCAAGGACTAAAGAGCTATTTAAGTGCTATGGTAGGGTAAGGACAGGGAGAAAGGGAACAGAAACTACCAAAGAGGGACTCATTAAGGGAATAAAGCCCCAGGCCTGGAGAACCCTGGAGTCATTATGGTGAAGGCACCAAGAGAAAAGGGTCAGCTGAGACTCCCCTAAGCCTGAGGAAAAGAGATGCAGAAAGACATTGGTGTTGGTGCAGATAGACATACCCACAGATGTGCAACCAGGAAGCCAATGGCATTCGTGTCTGGCACCATCAGTTTCTGGGAGGCGATGGAAGGAGGAAGATCATCTGTTAGGAAGAAAGAGGGGTGGGACGATAGGATTGGGGATACCAGGAAAACAATCGTGTCTGGGAGTGGTGTCCAGTGGGAAGGAAAGTCAGCTAACCAGGAGTATATGAAAGGAACTCCAAGTGGATCCAAGCCACAAGCCAATGTTTGAAACTCAGTCTGAAGAGGGATCTATTTATGAACTCAAGTCTGCTTCCAGACCTCTTTGTCACTGTGCCTTCTAGGGGTCTGCTCTCCTGTCTATAAAATGGGGATGATGTCTAAATGACTGCTGAGAGCCATCCAGGTCTAACTTTCCATATTTTTTTGCTTCACATTTCATTTATTCTTTCAAGGAACAGTGTAAAGTGTGTCGACAATGTTGACATTAAGATTATGCTGGAAAAAAATTAAGCCAAAAGTATTGTGTAATAAACTATTAATAATATATAAGTCTAAAATTATATTGTGTTTGTTTACAATAGAAGGAAATACAGTTAAGATATACATTCAGGTTGAAGGGGAGGAAGTTCTAGCACATTTATGTCCAGGTTTATGTTTTTGTAATGAAATATTATAATGGCCAGTGTAAAACAAAACAAAATCAATCTGTTTTGAAAGGGTCTCCCTGGATTACATTCTAATTCGTCACAAAATTAAGGACAAACTACAATTGATAATACTTGGGGTAGATCTTAAAATCTAATTAGTGAAATTACTAGTAATTCACCATTTCTTAGATTTAAATTGGGTCCTATTACTATTTATAATTTATGGAAACAAAATCAATCAAAATAATTACAATCCAATCCAAATGAGGGAAATTATTTATTTATACTCTCCCTCAAAAGAAAGAAACTTTTTCTGTGATTAAATGCATCACTTATGAAACCAATTTCTATAGTCAAAATGGATAAGGTTTTATTGTTTTTGTTGTTAAGGGATTGAAATCTATTATAAAATATAATGACACATAAACTATTATGCCTTTAAAACTGGTTCTCTTACACGAAACTACAACTTTGGTGGACAGGCTTTACCTAAATCATTTAGGCAAATATTTAGACAAATGCTATATGTTACTTAGAATACAAACCTACAAGTAACTCCCATGGTAATCTATTGGTTCTTATTCTAACAAAACAGGAAATGTGTTTTTATGAGTAATTTTAAATTTAGAAAACTATTCCTCTCTATACTTGAATTTACCTAAACAAATAATTTCTAGCTATCCTTTTAGCCTAAAGAGCAACTCTCTTTGAGGTCATCATTTTTTCTTTACAACTAACAATAACCCACTTTATTGACCTGAACCTTTGTAAACCATGGATATGAGACCCTCTCCTGGTGTGTTAATTGGTCAACCATCAATCCTCAATAAATTCCATCTAATTGCTGGCATCTAGTGAAAGACATCACACAGGACACTGGGGAAGGATGAGACAAAGACCTTAACTGTGAAATTGGTTTTCCAAGACTAAGGCTATACCATCTTCAGAAATCTGCATTTGAAGGTGTTTATCTACAACAGGGTGAGACCAGGTTGAGTCGCCCTACCCCACATTGGATGAGTGAGCTGGCCAAAGTTAAGGACAAAAACTATAATCATGGAGAAGAAAGAAACTAATAGCCCACTTGGCAATTGAGCCTTGGGGAAAAAAATACACTTTAAGTGGTTTCACAGGGTCTTTCCAGCTCAAATAGTCCAGGATTTATAAATACTCTAGTCCGGGTTGATCTGGTTCATATTGTAATTATTATAATTAGTACTAAAATACAGCTATTGAGCATTCATTTCTCTATATATTAGTTTGCAAAAGAGTTGCAAATTAAATGAGAGTGAATAGTTTTACAGATGCTGACATGTTTACAAAGTTTCACCATGCTTAGAAGAATTACCTAAGAACAACACTGGCAGGGTATCTTCTGATTACTAATTTATCTAAACATTCTGCTCATATACTATCCAAATTACTTTCAAAGTAAAGACAAGCCTTAAGCAATTTCAAAACAGTGTTATTTCCGAAGCTCCTATGTTAGCCATCACACGCTAGGGTTGTAAAGAAACATATCTATTACTGAACAACAAGGAAAAGCATACTTCCTATTCATACAAGCTTTTGGCTTGTTTCCAGTTCCAAGTTTTCCTGGCCAACATATCCTTAATACTTTTCCAGAAATAAGAAAAGAAGTAAGACTGGGTCAGTCTGCAACTAGTTTTTGTTTTTTTACAAATTCCTCCAATGTTCCCAGGAACATGATAGCATCTCCTGACATAGTCCATGAATGTATATTTCCATAGATTTTCACTATGACTTATGCCCAAGACTAAGAGTTTTTCTCATACACACATCTGACATTTAAGAACTTTAACCAAGTTACGAGTCACTTCATATTTGATAATTCCTCTAGAATTTTGGCCAATGAAAAATGTGACTGATTCTGCAGCCTGCTCCTTCCTTGCTTTTCCCCTGTTTGCTTAGCTGCCTTTTAGTATTTTTCATAGCTATTGTATTATATAACTTTATAAACGACTTTTATAACTGGTTGCCTCAAAGAGTGATTCTCCTAAAACATTAAGCCATTCTTCAATACATAATTAACTTAATGAGCACCTACTGTGCCAGGCACTACTGTAGGCTTTGAGGATAAGGAGATAAAAGGCTTGAGGAGGGTGAAGTGTGAATAAGCAATAAAAATGTACACAGGCTGATAAGAGTACAAAGGAAGGATCCCTAATCCAAGTCTTAGGAATGAGGATGGGGATTTCAAGAGACCTCACCTGAGTATCCGAATGGACACTGGAAACACAAGTCATCCTGCTCAATAGAGTGCAAAAGAGGTAAGAGAAGGTAGCATTCTCTTTGAACTTCAAGAAATGTGTTAAGGACAGAAGATAAGGTATAAGTTTAGGACAGAAATCCTAAGAGATGGGGCTGGGAAAACAGATAAATTCTAAGTTATAAAAGGCCAAGAAGGACTATGGAAGCTGCTACATGGAAAATTGGAATTGAGGATGGGTAGAAGAGAGGAGAGACTAGAGACTGCATCCTAGGACCACAGTCAGTATTCAACATGAGTCAGATGAGAAAATAATGATAGGTTTAAGTAAAGCACAGAGTATGAGGATGGAGAAGAGCTGATCTAGCCAACTTGAATAAGAAGTGGACTGTGAGGTTAACTTCCCAGTTTATGCTTGGGTAGCTGGGTAGATGGTGATTTCTTCTACTTAGCTAGCCAACATGGGAGGAGAACTAGGTTTTAGATGATACTGAGTTCAGCATCCAACCTTCTGAATTTGAGAAGCCTATGGTAGAACAAGGCAAAATGCACAACAGAGTTGAACATCAAGACTTAGAACTCCAGAAAGAAATCTAAGGTAGGGGTACAGAACTGGTGTGAATAATTAGGTAGTGGGTAAAACCATAGAACAGAATGAGATCACCCAGTCAAGTCATGCCAGAGTAACAGAAACCTGGGAAATGTTTATTTTGAGGACATATGGAGGATATAAAGTCCATTAAGGAACATAATGGGTGACTCATCATGGAAGGCATAAAACCAGGAAAAATGATCATTTGAGCCCAGGAGAGAAAAGTACCAAAAATATATAAGATAGTAAGAAGCAGGGTGAAAAGCGGTAGTGGGCAATCAGAGGAAATGGAACCCAGGAAGCTTGATTACCATTGGGAAATCAGTTGTAATGAACTGCTTCTCATAACGGGAAGGTAATGTACTCCCTAAAGACTGACCTGTGCTCAATAAAAAACACAAGCTTGGGAATCTACTAGATGAGGGTTTTAATTCTGGTTCCTTCAGTTACTAGTTGTGTTTAAACAGAAAAGTTGTTTAATCACTCTGTGCCTCACTTTCCTGTCTCTGAAAAAAGAAAAGAATAACCACATCTTTGGACATGGAGAAAAGGGAACATTTATACACTGTTGAGAATGAAAATTAATTCAGCCTCTATGGAAAACAGCATGAAGACTTCTCAAAAAACCTGAAAACAGAACTACTGTTTGACCCAGCAATTCCACTACTGGGTATCTACCAAAAGGATAATAAATCATTATATAAGAAAGACACTTCCACTTATGTTCACTGCAGTGCTATTTCCAATAGCGAAGTCATGGAACCAACCTAACTGTCCATCAATGGTCGATTGGATAAAGAAAATATGGTACTACATGGCAATAAAAAAGAATGAAATCATGCCCTTTGCAGCAACATGGATGGAGCTACAGGTCATTATCCTGTTTTGAACTAACTCGGAAACATAAAGTCAAATACAGCATGCTCTCACTTATAAATAGGAGCTAAACAATGGGCACACATCAATATAGATAATATAGACTGGGGACTCCAAAAGAAGGGAGGGTGGGAGTGGGGCAAGAGTTGAACAATTACCTATGGGGTACAATTTTCACTACTTGGGTGATGGGTACACTAGAAGTCCAATCCCTGCCAGTATGCAATATAACCATGTAACAAACATGCACACATACCCCTGGATCTAAAATTGTTTTAAAAAATAGATAACTATTTTCAGAAATCAAGTAACATATGTCATAGTAATGAAAAGTAAGGTGAAGATGGCACAACTCTAATAAACTTTAAGACAATATAATCAATAACCAATAATAACCACCACATCATGGGGTTATTTTGCACATTAAGATAACATATATAAAAATACCTACTACACTGTCTAGCACAGGATAGTCACTCAATACTTTAGTTGCCTTCTTAGACACACATATGGATACAAATCAGTCAAACCTAGAGAAGACATCTACCCTGAGTTGAGTCTTCATTCATCTCCCTAATTTGAATATCATTCTATAATGAGCCAAAGCTATAGCTGAATAATTTGCAGACTCACAGGAAATAAAATTGGGTGTCCTAGAAATGCAGTCCTATGGGCTGTAACTGATTCCATGAAAGTCTTCACATACCTCACAAGGATGAGCAAATTGCTAATAGCCACTAAATAAAACACAAAAGCTCATCATGAGGTTGGTTTTTCTGTTGTTGTTGCTGCTGTTTTTAAAGAAACAGAAGTAGATCCTAAACTAATGAGTTTCTCTCTCTCTCTCTCTCTCTCACACACACACACACACGCACCCACCCACCCACCCACGAGAGGTTCAAATACTCATTAAGTAATAAACTTATGTCTTTAATTATGAATCTGGGGCATGAATAAAGAAGTAAACGTAGACAATGAATTGCTATGTGCTTCAACACCAAGGTCTGGAAGAAATTGGGCTAGGTCCCCTCAAAAAAGGAAGAAAGCAGAGGAAAATTTTAAAATTTAAATTTAGAATGCAAGCTAAAGCCCTATAATGGTACCAGACTACTTCATAGAACTACGATTCCATGTGATCAAATAAAACATTATTACAATAATATGAAATTGAAGCAAGGACATAAGGCTTTTGTGATTTAATACCTTTTAAGACTATTTGTTGAATTATAAAGTTTTTTTTCATATTTGTTCTGACAATGTTTTTGTTATGTAACATAGCTGATTTAAAAGTATGCCATCCTCACTTCCAGTAGAAGAAAAAATATTAAATATAGGTAAGTATAAAAAGTAAACAGGCCAGGCACGGTGGCTCAAGTCTGTAATCCCAGCACTTTGGCAGGTGGATCACGAGGTCAGGAGATCGAGACCATCCTGGCTAACACGGTGAAACTCCGTCTCTACTAAAAAAAAAATACAAAAAATTAGCCGGGTGTGGTGGCAGGTGCCTGTAGTCCCAGCTACTGGGGAGGCTGAGAGGAGAATGGCGTGAACCCAGGAGGCAGAGCTTGCAGTGAGCTGAGATCGCACCACTGCACTCCAGCCTGGGCGACAGAGCAAGACTCTGTCTCAAAAAAAAAAAAAAAAAAAAAGGAAACAGTTGGATTAAGGACGCAGATGAATGACACATAAAAAGTTGGAATGATTTCAGGGGAATTGCCTTTTCGTTCACTGGGCTCCAGCCACAGAAAGCAACCCAGTGGCGATAATCACATCGAATGCAGACATCACCACATCACCAGGCAACTCAGTTTATTCAGAAAAATGCCCTCTTAGCCACATTTGACTTCTGTACATGGAGGTACACCCACACAACCCTAAGCAATACATAATTCTGCAAATACATAGCATTAATTTTGTTTTACCCACCTGACCCTTAACTCATTCACAGCCAAACTGAAAGGACACTGAGAAAAATGAAGTTCTGTATAAGAAGAGAAAAAGGAAAAACGGCTAGGAAGAGAATCACACTGAGTAGTATTGATAAGCAAGATTGATGGCTTCAGATTTCTCTTTGTGTTTACTGACAAAAGGCAGCATGCAGTAGCAGGCTCAGCTTGTTCCAGTGAAAAATGAGCAGGGTTCATAGATTGCCTACCTCCAAAAAATGCTTTCTAGAACACCAGCTATCTTTTTCTGGTCTAACATTTTTCCATGCCCAATATATATTGTATTTTACCTTTGGTAATACAGTTAGAATTTATACCCATTTTGAGAAGTATAAATACATTTATTTGTGCATTTGTTTGGTTGTTTCAAGAGTAACAAGACGTTCTGAATAAGGGGAGGTTATTATAAAAGATATTATCCATGGTATTTATGCAACCAAGTATGCACATGAATTTTTGGAGAGGAAAAAATAACCCTACTCAAGTAGTTGGTCTCATTCCTATACTTCAAACAACACCAAAGGCTGAAAAATGAGCAACCATAAAACAAAACAGGAAGAAAAAAAGAGGCTCATTCATAACCACAATCAAGCATGAATAATTACCAATTTTGAATGTAAAGATCATTCAAATAAATGTAACCGATGGATCCTCCACATAGGGTGCAAGTCAAAGTAAACAGACAGTCCACTTTAGAAAGTGTCTAGTGAATTGATTTAACAAGTTTAATGCGAGCATCAGTGTGGGGCTATTACCGATCGTAAGCTTTACTGATGTTATTTGTTCGCTTGGAAAAATACCGCTCTTTGGAATGAGCACATTAAGGCTAAAATTGCAGAGAAAACCCTATTACAACTTTATTGCTGGCAAATTGGAACCAAACCTTGTCTGTATATCAATTACTTAGAGTTACCACAGAGATAAATCCTTTTTTTCCTTTTTTTTTTTTTTTTTTTTTTTGTATGTGTAGGCTCAATCTTGAAGACAGCAATGAGAAACTCCTTATTATACCCTACCAATATCACTAGGTTTTCTTAGCAATTTCAAGAAATTGTCAATTAAGTTCTTTTTATTAGGTTCCAAAAGCTGTTAAAGCAAACACAAATCTATCATAAGGCTTGTAACAGCATGTTATTTAGGCACATTTCAATGCTTCACTCCTTCATTATCTACCTACCCCAATGTAACTGCCAAGTTCCTGTAAAGTAAAGGAGTTTCTTATTGATTATTTGGGTTCACAGAAATTTGGAGTAAGTGGTCACTTGTTTGTAGCAAATGCTCTACCAAACTCCCATTCTTATTGAAAGTGGGGATGGAACAGCAACAATTATATACGTGTATGTAGGTGTGTGTGTGTATGACAGATTTGCTTCCAAACGTGTTACAATAGAGGGACAGTTTGATGCAGTTACCCAGTGTAGTAAGCATTCAAAAAGCATAAACGCAAGGTTTTCAAATAGTGGTACAAATGTGTCCATTATTTGCTGATTTCACTTGTGAACTGTGAGATCATTAAAACGCAACATCCATTCAGCCAGATGGCAACTGATGACAAAACTGCACCGTAAAGCGGTAGGGATTACAGGAGCATGTAAGAGGTTGTCCTTCTTGCTCCCTGACCTAAGAAAGAGTAAATGCTTTGAAAAGACAATCCTGCAGGTCCCCAGGAAGAAGGAAAGAGTTAGTATCCTTGAAAGAGCAAAACAATAGAGGTGCATAGAGGTCAGCCCCAGAGGCAGCTGCTCCTTTGACCTTCTAGACAGACAAATGAGGTTTAATAGGAAAGGGAGACAAAATGGCACATAATTCTAATGAATAAATATGGCCCAATGCTATTCAGGAGTCTTGCACGAAGGCATTCCACGACATTCACATTTCAGATGAGGCTGTTAGGGAAAAAAAAGGAGGGGGCGGAATTAAAATAGAGTAAAGTGGATGAGCACCAACTGAAGAATACTATGTTCTTCAGTTTGACTCTTCAAAGTAATTTTGACTATTGACTTCACTTTGGAAAAAAGGTGAAAAGTAAGAATAAGTAGTGTTTACATAATCTTAAATCCCCTGCCCTACTTACTCAATAAAAATGAGTACTGTTCTAATCTTTGAAAATTTTAACAGTCTCTACAAAGATTTAAATTTTTATTTAACTTATTCCCTAAGACATGTCAGTCAGCAATTTGAGCCTGACTTGTAGGGACTGCAAGCTAGTAGGGTCAATTTACTTCCATGGTATACATTCGAATATAGTCAGTACTTCAAGCCCAATTCTAAACATAACCCAACTCCTGAAACAGGAGTCAAAGAATAACATGAAGAAAGTATGTATGCCACACTGAAAAAGCAACACATTTGCAGAATTCCAAAAGGCATCTACTGTGCTCTCAGATTTTCACTGCTGTGGTTTTGTAAGAATTGTTTTATTGAAATCTGACTTCATACTTAGGTTTTCACAGCATTTTGCTGTAGCCTGACTACTTGGTCACAGGCCAACGACATTTGAAGAGGAAGAAGGTCAAAACTATCATTATGGTGGTGACAACCAATCACAGTGGGAAAAATAAGTTTTATTTATTACTCTTAATACAAGAAACCTTTACTGTGGAATATAATTGCACTGTCACTACACACCAGAGATTTTTAATCCCCAATCATTTCAACATATTTTACAGTTCATTACCTTTCCAGCTAGATATAGCAAGAAGGACTCTCCTGAGCCTATACAAAAGCATTAAAAAATCTACTATTTTTACACTCATATTTTAACCATGCAAAATACTGAATGGGAAATTTGAAGAGGTGAAAAACTTGTATATTTCAAGTGAACAATGGAATAAAAATATATGTTTCATAATCAATTTTAAATCTCTCTGCTAAAGATTAGAACATCCAAAATTATGAATCATGAAAAGAATTGGAAGTTGTTTAACATACTGGTAAGAATTTTAAATTGTTTTTATGACAGCCAACGTGGCAGTGTCCAGACTAAACAAGACAGACTACACACCTAGGCAGCAACATACACAATCCTGCACCTGATACAAAGTTATGTTGCCTTTAGGAAGAGATTATCTGTTATGATTCTCATAAGTTCTAATAAGTGTCACTGTGAAAAGGTAAGCAGTTGTATCACTGTGAATTTGGTTCAGTAAAAATCTATCACTTGCAGTCATTTTTCACACATTGTAGTTCATGCATCTTGCCCTGCGTGGATTGAACTTAGCCTTTATCACAATTTTGCCATGACAGAAGTTGTCTAGTTAGCTAAACTATATCATGAAAATAGAATTCACTTTTTAAACACTCCGGATTCTGCAAACACTGCCCTTCTGGGTTTGGGGTGCTTGCCTTTCCAGGTCTATAATGAATCTGAGAGCAAAGACTAGGGTGAATATATATTCTCTACAGTTTTCATCTAGTAACCCACACTTCACTACTAAGGATGATTTCTACAAAATAAATAAAGTGCTATTAGCAAATAGGTTTTAATTTAAAGTAATTCTATCTTTTCTACATGAGGACTTCTAAAAACAAATTATGGAAGGAATGTTTGAAGTTAAACTGCTTAATTTCCAATCTGAATATGACTTTTTATATGGAAATTGTGACAAATATAAAATAAAATGTGGTCATTTTACCAACTGGTAGTGAATTTTACCAAAAAGTAGAAAGAATTTACAGGAAAAGCCTGCATCAATGCACAATGCCCCGCTGTCCTTGCATATGTACCACCAGGATCATAAAGGGCTTCCACTGTGGCAGTTCTTAAGGCAACCAGTCTCTATTTCAAAATCAGCCCAAAGCCTTCTCCTCATATTCAAGTAAAGTAAAAAGGCAATTCTGAATATTTCTAAAAAATTTCATCAGAAAAAGGTAACATAAAACAAAAAGCAATAACATAAAACAATCAGCTATTTGAGGTACTAAAAGGCTTAGCTGGTTTCCCCAGAGTCAAAATCAGAAAATCTTTTATCTGCAATGGTATTTACAATGCTTAAAAAAAATAAAATGCAAATGATTATATCACATTAACACAGGTAATAATGGGGAGAGTACTTTAGAATGTACATTCTGTCTTAGAATTCTATCTTAGAATGTACATTCTAAAATACTGTAAAGTACATTCTACTTTAGAATGTAAGGAAGTTCGCACAAATACAGCACTAGGAAGTTCTGTCTTTGCCTACTATTTCTTTTTCTTTCTTTCTTTTGTTTGTTTGTTTGTTGAAACAGAGTCTTGCTCTGTCTCCCAGGCTGGAGTGCAATGGCATGGTCTTGGCTCACTGCAACCTCTGCCTCCCGGGTTCAAGCAATTTTCCTGCCTCAGCCTCCCAAGTACCTGGGATTACAGGCACCTACCATCAGGCCCGGCTTTTTTTTCTTTTCTTTTCTTTTTTTTTTTATTTGTAGTTTTAATAGAGATAGGGTTTCGCCATGTTGGCCAGCCTGGTCTTGAACTCCTGACCCTCAGCTGATCCACCAACCTCGGCCTTCCAAAGTGCTGGAATTACAGGCGTGAGCCACCATGCCCAGCCTGCCTACTATTTCATTAGCAAAGCTTAGATGACGAACAACGCATTCTCTTTCAAAGACCAGAACTCTGTCAGACCAAATTCAAAGTAGATACCCTTCTAGTTAGAATCAAAGCTCTGAAGATAGGAAAGGAACAAGCGAGCACTTAGTTCTTAACAGGAGTGGACACTGGGCTGCTGCTCCCACTCAGCTTATCTCATGCTGTCTTCACCATGACCTTATGAGGTGGGCACTAATAGTCTCAGTGACACAGAGACAGAAACTGAGACTCAGGGCATATCATAAACTTACCCGAGGTTACACAGCTGGTTACTGGCAGAGCCAAGCTCTGACCTCAAGTCAGGTGACTTCCAAATCCATGTCCTCACTGCCACCTATAAAGTTGCTGAGAGGAGAAAAAGCAGCAACTAAAAAGTAAGATTTTGTTTGTTTTTAAGGATCGTGGAAATTGGCGAGTCAGCTAAAAAAAAAAAATGCCTATTGCTAACAAAAATTAAAATATGATTTGGTATTGATATTGTACATTGTCCAGAACACTTAAAGTTATGACTCATTTAACTATTTTTTGTTTTTAAATTCACCATAGTGTGAGATAGCTTTGGACTTTTTCACTAATACAGTGTCAGGAAATGTTTGACAGACAATCCCAACAGGTATTAGAGGAAACTGTAATGAGTCCTCACACAGTGTGTTTCACTCTGTGAAATGTTAAATCTGGTTTGGAAATTCTTCTGACTATTGCACTTGAGAACATTTCTTGTGAATAACAGGGTGGACAGAGCATATCCATCTCATATGCTTATTTGGTAATTTACTTCTGGTATAAATATGTATTATCAATCATTTAAAAATAACTTACTTTTTAATAGGCTACTTTAAAGGAATCTGTATCTTGGCAACAGATACTCCCCATTTCAGAACCAGGAAGCACCTATCTGATTGAGGGGAGAAGAGAGAAGTTAGGACAGAACCCTACATCATATAAGTTAAGGGCTTTGGAGCTGGAGATAGATTATCTGGGTTTGAATTGTGGTTCTTCTAACTGGTTAATTCTGTATTGTGAGGATGAGATAATTCATGAAGTGCACTTAATAGAACCTGGCACACAGAAATACTCAGTAGTATTAGTTATCATTGTTATTCTCCAATGAGGTTGATCATCACGACTGTCAAACAGATATTCAATGAATGTTTTGAATCAGGTGGTTTGACTAGAGCATCTATATATTATTTTAATATGATTAAAAATGTGTTTCAATCATATTAAAAAATATGTATCATCTATAGCCCCAGTCATACCACCTGATTTTATGAAAAAGAGTCTATATCCTTCCCATAAAAGCCTTCAGCTACATCAGGAGAACTGCCAGGGTGAGGAACCAATGCCTAGAGCTATGATTTTCAAATAGCCTTCTGTGTATTTGTTTGTGTGTATATTTGTTGTCAAGATAAAATATTATCAGACTAAACGAGAAAAGAAGTTTAAAACCACTGGCCTAGAGGAAAACCATTTGTCCCCAAATCAAGTGCCAAGACAAGGTCAGAAGAAAACAATGCAAGGAAGGCATGTCCATTCAAGTTGACACGTATGGGGTGACCTTCACTCATGCCTTGCTGAGTTGGGGTTTTAGGTTTCGGCATTCCAGGTTGGGCAAGCATAAATAATTAAAAGCTCTGGTAAAGTGGTGTAGTAGAAAGAGTAGAAAACTGATCAAAAGAGTATTATAATACTGACTGTACCACTTAGAGGCCATGTAGTCTCATGTTTAGCCTCTCTTGGCCTGTTTCATCTGTAAAATGAAAATAATATATTTTAGAGTTTGTACGAGACAAAATTAAAAGTAAGCAAGCAGCCAAAAAAAAAAAATTGCAGATAAATATAAGGTTTTTTTTAACTTACATTACACCCATAAGATATAAGGTCCAAGACAGCAGAAGCCACAAGTGTTTATGTACCACTATCATCTTAAGATCGTTATTCCTAGAAGCATCATATAGTTCCAAATGCCGAACTGCTTTCTGAGATAGATCAACTCAAAAGACTGATAAAGTAAATAAGTGCAATTCAATTAAGTAACTACTTAAAAACAGAAAATATTTTGTAAATTTCTAATACATTTATTGGGTACCCTCTATAAGCTTGGAAGAAGTAGAAGATACAAGAATCCATGTAACTGGGAAGTAAAATGCAAATTATAACAATGGGAACCAACCAAAAATGGTGAAAATTCTAATATTGTGCTTTGGTGCATAGTTGTTTTGTTTGTTTTTAACAAATGTAGATATCAATAAAATTGAAAGTTAGATTTTCCAAATAGTAGGCCTAGTGCAAAAGACACCCCAACATGTATAGGAAATCAAACAAACCTCTGTGCACAGAACTGAAGTGAGCTGGGCTGGGAAGCTTCTAGAAAAAGAAGATTTCACATTATTTTATTCCTTTCTAAACATCAACTGGTCAAATTTTTAAAACCAATAGTAATTTTTCCCTTTAGAGAACATTAATGATGTTTTGGAGTAATACTGACACTAAATAAAAATACAAATTGTCACCAAAATACTGTTTTTCCTCCTTCCCTTCCATTTCTTCTGGGAAGCTCTTACTCATCCTTCAGCCTTCAGCTTGCACTTTTTTTTTTTTTTTTAAATTGGTAAAGCTGGCTTATGTGTTTTGCCATAAACGGCCATGGTGCTCTAGGCCAATGCCCAAGGTAGCATCTTTGCTCTTCTTAAATGTCTATGTTCTGTGCTAGCTTCCCCTGGAACAGACCTTCAGCATCCAGGCAGCAGACTCAGATAAGTTCTTAGCCCACAGAGGGGGTTAATAATTGGCTGTTGATAATATGAGTGAATGGTTCTCAGAGTGTTTCCCCAGCAGCAGCAGCATCACCTGGGAACTAGTTAAAATTCTTGGACGCCACCCTAGACTTACTGGATCAGAAACTCTGGAAGAGGGGTCTAGCAATGTTTTACCAAGACCTCCAGCTGATTCTGATGCATGCTGAAGTGTGAGAACCACTGGAGTAGGTATTTAAAAAAAAAAGTCTTGATATACTTTACTTAGGATTAACAAGAAAGAATGGCATTCTCAGACATAGTGATTATAGCTAAAGCGATAGATAGCCCAGCTTGCGTTATTCTCTCCAGAAACTTTCTCTAATGAGGTTTTTCTGCTTCTATTACAAAGTTATTCATTTATTTTTATCCTTTCGGGTCACAATGGTACATAAAACATTATGTGAGTAATAATTTTTGCTAGATATATATTTAAAACAAAAACCAAACAACAGAAAACAATTAAAACTTAACCTTTCTCTATAACTAGAGAAAGTTATAACTAGCATGCATATGGAGGTTACTAGATAAACACTAAGGAAAAATGATTTTTAAAAAACAGTCCCCCTAATTTGTTCCTAGGCCAAAATTTTATTAAAAATTGTGTTTCAGGTTTAAAAGACTTCAAATACAGACTGTAGAGAGGGCAGACTTTTAGGAGTACTCATTTTTATCATTTTTTATTCAAAGAAAATATTTTATGCATTTCCACATCATCTAATGCTACAGCACTGCATGAAGAGCAATACAATGAATTTGTAGCATATTGTCTTAGGTTTATCTTGGAGCAATGTAAACACAAACCGTATTATCTCTGAAGCAGCTACTTGCATTTGGGTCTAATCAAGAGAAGAGAGTGACTATTCATGAAAAATCTTCCCTGAATTGAAAAGCTATCAAGAGATTAGAAAATAATAATACCCAAATCTCTAAGAAAAAGTCACATATGATCTTCATAGTTTGAATAATGTTGACGCATTGGAACCTCTCTTCTCGCTTACCTTCTCTAATCTTTAGCTTACTCTGACTAAGACATTTGAAAAGGCTATGAATGAAAAATGATTCACTAAGCTCATTTCTGTTTTTATAAGCAATCTCTGCAGACTCAGACACCACCATATATTTTCCAGCTAAGTTGTGGAAAGACCATCATTAGAAATTTTATTACAATGGGCACTTACTTATGTACCACTTTCCGGGAAGGGAAAAAACAGGACAGGTGGTCATACAAAAATCTGAAATTCCCATGGCTTCCTGACTTTTATAGGAGAAGGGTACTTGACACGTCTACTGTCAAATGTAGGAAATCTAATTCATCTTGAATTTGAGAAGGTAACTATAAACCAAAATATATCTTGCATTATTTGTTTTTTATTCTCAATACTATTCATTCTCTATTCTTTATTCTGCTCAGTGAGTTTGGCAACTTATTTTTCTTCACCAAAAGGTTGAGCACTGAAGAATCATAAGATAGCCAAAATAAAAATCATAACCTTCTCTGAATTATATCAATTGGAAAACAACATTTTTATAAGGGAGACTTCTAAGTGGCCTGTTATCCGAATTGCTACTTGCAAGGGTTTATTAATGAAGAAGTAAGTTTATCACTTATTATTTAAAACATGAAACTATTTTCATGTTACATCAATATGCATGTCTAGAAGCTTGTTTAAGGAAACTATTCACCATGCAAAGTTTTAAATGCACAGTATCAAAGAATAATTTTTGACATTTTGATTCATACATGCTTATAAAGCTCCAAGACAACATGGTTTAATTATAAAACATATTTCTACTGCCTTAGTCATGCCAATTAAATTTGATTGGATACTTTCTTTATTCAACAAGCTCCTTTCATGTCATTTTAATTTACTGTCAAAGCAGCCTGAATATTGGAAACTAAATTATTTACTACAGCCCATAAGCCAATAATGTTCCATTTGTCTCGTACAGAGGGAGACTAGACTAACAAGATTATTAAGGACATTACTTGTAATAGCGAATGTCCTTCACTTTATTTGAGCTTCATGCTGTGCTTTCAGAGATCATACTTCAAAAGAGCTCCATTTCATTCCGTCACAGAACCTCTGATATAAATTATTCTCCACTCCCTTTGTAATATTCTGATCATAGAATAAGTGGACCCAATATTGTTGGGCTGAAATGGAGGCACACTCTCTTCTAAGACAGCTACATAGTTTGTGTTAAACACCTTTGATGCACTCCGTTGTGCCAATACTGCAAAACAAGAAAAAAAGAGTCGAATTTATCTTATAGTGATAATATCTCACACATTACATTTACAAAAGCTTTTTGTTTTCACTGTCTAGAATGCAAAAAATGCTTTTTAAGATTCTAGGACATCTAAGTAAATCAATAGCCTTAGTTTTCAGAAAATCAGAGTTCACCAGGCATAGTATATCTAGACAGACACTTCACGCAGAGCTTCACTATTGTGAAATACTAGAAAATGAATTAAAACGTCTCAACCAGAAGCACTCTTAAAAGAAGAGAAAATAAATAGAGCTATGGTAAACTCTAATATGCCAATGGTCCAAGGGAATTCTGCTGAGGTTAGCCTCATGCTAAGACTTATTTAACATCTTCATTAGTGGTCTGGAGAGGGAGGAAACACATCAATTATATTCACAAATGGCAATTAATTGGGAAGTATTGTAATTATTAGTATAAAAATGAAAAAGAACACAAAGAAGGCTGCAGAGGCCAAACCTACAGAAAAAACTTCTAAAATGGCAACTGATCAGTAAATTAAAAGGCTATAACAGGGTAGAAATATTAAGTCCCTGAGAGGTGCTTAAAAACTACATTTTAAAGATTACAAAATGATGTCAGACTAGGAACCAGCTGTAAAACAGTTCAAAATAATGGCAATAATGAAAGGGAGTGATGTGGTCTCTCAAGAGAGGAAAAAGCAGAGCATGGGAAACAACAAATGCTCCCTTGACTTCTCCAACAGTGAGTCGGAGTTTATTAAAGAAGAGTACTAACCAGAAAAAAAATGCAAAATAATATATGTTACAATAAATGTTTACTTTAGCTCAATGATGAATTAAACGTTCATAGACAAGGCTATAAACACAAAAAGAAGGCTTTAACTCATGCACTGAAATTAGACAATTCTTTTTATAGGATATAAAAAGAATCCAATTATTATTTAATACAGCTTAGAGGAGTATATGAAATATAAAATTAGAAATGTATTAAAAAGAAAAATAAGAGTAGGGACACAAAAATGGAGCCAAGAATTAGCTTAATACAAACATTTATTTTGGTTTTAAACCAGATATGTTGAGTAGTAAACTATGGCATTCTGTAAGTGAATGATCAGAGTACACTGCAAAGGGCTCCAGCTTTGTAAGTGAACAGAATCCTTTGAATACTATATTCTAGAAATCTTCTATAGTACAAAAGATTACCAAATCATCCTCTCTCTTACGTACATCCTTCCATGCAAGGTAAAACAATTCCACCAAAATAATAGAAAGAATTACATTGTGCAACTGATGTAAAGCACATTTTCTCTAGTAAAGTGGAATAGGCTATTTAGTAGTGCTTTGACCATTAAGCAATCAACCATCTTTTGCTAAAGGAAAATATAGTAGGCCCTTAGCCACATTTGAGGGGTTCTACTCCTATGGTTAAAAGCAGTGCATTCTCTCATAAATTTTTCTTCAGTTACTGCACTGTTTAACTCAATTATGAAAAAAAAAACCTATTTCTAATTTTGTTGAAGTAAATGTATGTGAAGGGAGCAAATTGCACCTTCTAAGCGATAGGTGTCCATTTTGATGCTGGAGAGCACAAGGTGACACTTCTGTACACGGCTCAGATTTATGCAATAATGGGCAAATATTTCAAGGCAAATGCAGCTATAATGTTTATGTTAAAAACAATAGGTTATGACAGCAGTCAGATGTTCTATATCCCTCAAGCGTTGAAAATAAATTGTTTCTTTTTGCACACAAGAGATGGAGATTACCAAGGTGAAACATGACAGAAAATTTGTAGAAAATGATCTTGACTGTGAGCAAGACTTGCTTCCTGGTACTGATGGATAAAAACAGTACCCCACAGGCCACTGTTTGTTGCCTTAATGAGTCAAATGACAATGAATTTTGAACAAAGATCCTTGAAAAACCTGTTTTGCTATCTGTCTTCTACTAAAATTCGATTCACACATAAAATGACAAAATTTTGAGTTCAAATATCGCCTAGTACCAAGTTTGTTTTCTTTCAAGATGGTTATAAGCTTGGCACATATTAGATCCTCAGTAATTATCTGTTGGATGAAGTGGTTTTCTATAAGTACACACTTCTCTTCCACTTGCTTATCCCTTTTTCCCCTGAAACTCCCCTTTATCACTTAACTAAAAGAAAACCAATGTTTCTTAGCACTAACACACTGAGAAGTCCTCTTACCTCCTCCTCTCCCCCTCAGACCTCCAGGTGAACAAACTGGAAGCTAATAAATGTGAGGCCAAATATATGCCATTGAAAAAATGATAAGCAGGCATTGATAAGCAGCAGTGATTTGTTATAACTCTCAGTACCTTGCATGACTTGCAGAAGTGGAGAGTTTGCCTCAACTTGTATACATATTAGTTTCAGCTGACTAAATTACCAGACATTCCACATGAAGCAAGACTTTCCATATTCATTTTATATGGCATTCTATGATTTATCCCTCCATTGGAACATTTGCCTTGGTAAAAGAACTAATTACTAAATTCACTACCACAAATGGGAAGAACTAACTCATTGCACTACCCTACTAGGTGAAAATTACAAGAAGAATTTCCTTACATCCTTGATTCAATTATACTTGGTTTTCATTTTTTTTTTTTTTTTTTTTTTGAGATGGAGTCTTGCTCTGTCACCCAGGCTGGAGTGCAGTGGCCGGATCTCAGCTCACTGCAAACTCCGCCTCGCGGGTTTAGGCCATTCTCCTGCCTCAGCCTCCCGAGTAGCTGGGACTACAGGCGCCCGCCACCTCGCCCGGCTAGTTTTTTGTATTTTTTAGTAGAGACGGGGTTTCACCGTGTTGGCCAGGATGGTCTCGATCTCCTGACCTCGTGATCCGCCCGTCTCGGCCTCCCAAAGTGCTGGGATTACAGGCTTGAGCCACCGCGCCCGGCGGTTTTCATTTCAATAACAGACATCTACAGACAGTATTGTCTTTTGCCATTTTAATTTCTTAAGACTTCTAAAATAACATGCAGCAGAAAATTATATTTTAGGTCATTCAAACTACTCAAATTTGTAAATGTGGTATTTATTTTTCCTCTGTATCAACAATGATTCATCTTCCTGATCCATGATCTACTTAATCTGAAACTTAAACATAACCAGCAATAGTTTATTCAGAAGAGTTTACAACATTTATTTATAGGACTGCAGAGAGAATGGAAATAGAAACCAACTAATTGTAAGGAACAAGGATATGCTTTCAATAAAAATGATCGCATTTTAAAACTCGTTAAATCATTTTCCATTTACATGCATATTAACAGAATTCATTATCCTAGTACTTCCTATTTGAAGATTATCAATATCAGCTCTAACATTTATAATCCTAGAACTGTCTGGGTTCTGCAGGTAATATGTTTACAATCTTAGTGACTTCTTTGGAGTTAATGTCATGTATTTCTTAGCTCCAAATTGAGCATAAACAAAGGTATGCCTCATAGACTTTGAATTTATCAATCATTTGCTTTCCCAAAACATGATAGTCCATTTTGTTCTGAGCCAATCAATGCTTCAATGTTTTTAAATAATTCTTTTTGAAAAATGTGCTACAAATTCCTAAGATAGGGTTCTTTATGCAACAGCGGAAGTGTATACATTTTGCTCGTGAAAATGTACATGAGAAAAACTAAATATATATAAATATATTGTAAATATATTCATTTTAACGTTATCATTATAGCATATGCAAAAATGCATAGTTTATATACTGCATTCAAATATTTTAATATACTTACCTTCTTTATGTAAATACCTGTGCATCAAGTTCTATAAATAAAATTGTAATATAGAGTGAATAACATTTCAACATAGAAAAATATATGTATATGCAAATCTATAGATATATATGTATGCATGTATTTTCCTGACTGAACTTTATATACTACCCTCCATTTTGACTGAAACAGTGAAATAACTAGCATGTTGCCTCTCTGAAGCCGAAAGCAATTTCCTTTTCTAATTTTAGTTATGCAAAGCCTATGGGCATCATCAGCATTTAGTAATTAGTTTTATAATTACTGCTGTTTTGCTCACTGTCATTCAATTTTTCTTACAACATGGTCTGGGATGGAAACATCCCACATCCACAGCTGTGTAAATTGCTATCCATTTATAAGGCAAAAAAAAGTAACATTCCACATACATCATTATTCAGTCAAGAATGTGCTGCTGGTACTTAGGTGATGCCTCGAGTGCATAAGCTGCCCACTAAAGTGCCAAGAAAAATGGCATTCCAAATTCCAGGAAATGCTAGTTAACAAAGATGGAGAAAACATGAGAGCTACAGTAAGATTACATCAATGAGCATGATGAAATATCAGAAATCTAAAGAATCTGACGTCAAGACAAGTCTTTAAAATGTTAAATAACCACACTCCATTTCTGTAGTAAAGATTCAATGAACACATACCTATGTATCCATGGTTGCTCTGTTGTGTTAAAAACATGATGTTTCTTCAAAAAGGCAACCATAGCCTATGAAAGGTTTAATCATAATATATTAAGTTTTTCCTAAAAGCCACTGAAAATGTAAACAAAAATCTCATTATTTAGATAATCCAGTTTGGGTTTTGTAATGAACTGTAAAATCAAAACACTGATTTATCTTTCATAAAGACTGAAAACTTTAAAGCTAAGACAGGTTCAGTATATTGTTGCTGTGGTCAATGTGAACTTAAACAGCTTCTCCAAGAAACTCAGAGCACTGTATGAATGTATCTTTGAATATATGAGTTTTTCCACATTTTCTTAAGACCTGTGGAAAATCGAGACAAAATGATCTTTACTTTGCCATGTCACAGACTAAACTGTCGAAGCCAGACCTGTGAATGTCCATCAACCAAAGTCACGGGGGGCTGACTTCAAAGCCAGCCACAAGTCTCAGGGCCTCTCTGCCTTAGGAAAATGCACTAACATCCTCCAGGCTAGGGTTGTTCTTTAGTTTAATAAGCAGCTCACACTGCACCTCGATGCGCTCACAAATGCTCTCCAGATTTTTTGTATCAGTAAGTCTTGTTTCTACAAATAAATTACAAACGTTTCATGAAGAGAAATGCATTTTCTACTTATTTTCTATCTCCAAGCTCCATGCACACATGTCAGACAGATAATATATACTTTCAATTCTAAATTAATAAATAAAATTACAATGAGGTAATAGAAAGGAGAGCAACTGCTAATAACTTTAAGACTTTCAACTAGACAGCTGCTGTGCAAGTAACACACAGGAGCAGGCCAGAGCTTGAGGTGAAACAAAATGAGGGAACCTGATGGTCAGGTAGAGAGCTTTAGCTTCAATCCACCACTTCTGGACAAGTACAAGCATCTAAAAACAATCCTTTCCTCTTTGATTCTTTTTCAGTAGTGACAGGAGATGAATCCAGAAAGGACAGAAGTCAAACCAGAACCAACCTTGCCATCTTTCTTACTTTGAACCCTGGGGCTGGGGCATACAGAACCTCCTGATTAAGATGAATCAAATAGATGCCAACTATCTTTCAGAATTGTATCAGGTTGTGACCAGCCTGGGCAACATTGCAAGACCCCATGTCTACAAAAAATTAAAACATAATTAGTTGGACTTGGCAATGCACACCTATAGTCCCTGCTACTCAGGAGGCTGAGATGGGAGGGGAAGATTGCTTGAGTCAAGGAGTTCAAGGTTGCCCTGAACTATGATTGTGCCACTGCACTCCAGCCTGGGTGACAGAGCAACACCCTGTCTCAAAAAAAAAAAAAAAAAAAAAAAGAATCGTCTCAGCAGAACTTTTAGTCTTTTGTATGCAAGATGCACTTGCGGTCAAAAGATTCATTCGGTTCTGTGTCTCTGAGAGTGATAAGAAATACAAATTTCAGAGTTCTTATTTCCTCCTGAACAGAATGACAGCAGATTTGGACTAAATATTTCAGTTCAAATATTTCTGTCCAAAACTGTGATTGTATTTGGGTGTATATATGTGCACCTGTATATATTACCTACTTAGAGAGTCTCAAGTACCATTTTCCCCCAGTTTTAACTTTCTCTTTCAAATATATGCCATCAGAGAACACCAAAGAGGATTTGTCAAGGAAGGAATAACAGAGTTCTTGATTTCACTCTTACCACAGTGATTATAATCTACATTACGCTTAACCTGCTAGTTGCAGATTTTTAGCTGGAAAAAAAAAAAAAAAAAAAAAAAAAAGGAAAGCCATAAATCGGACAAAAGCTAAAGAGATCAACCATTATTTCAGTGAACAAAAAGACCACAAATTCTCACTCCTCATTTATACTATCACTTAATTAATGCATGCAGGTAAAAAGAAGCCAAACAAAGAACAAAGAAAAAGAGTGAAAAGATTTCTCTTTAACACATTTACACAGAAATTAATAAAGCTTAAAGGCATCTATGGCAGGATGTGGGTGGGGTGGTAGAGGAATTCATTCATCAAATACAATTGTTTTAAACTTAAGAAATGTGGATAACACTAAATTTATTATTTCCAAAGCTATATTTTCCCCATTAATGCATAGTCCTTCATTTACACATTGAGTTGACAAAATGAATGACTTTCGGTATCTGGTTTTATCTAGTTTGTAGCATACAATTTAAACGTTGTATATTTTTCAAATTTTACTTTGCTATTACAGACATAGCTACAACACCGTATCTATTCAAGTTGTCAGAAAGCATCATGAGCAAAACTTCTTATTATAGCCAAATGCTTACAGACAGTGAGTTGCAACATGAGCAATCAAAAACCAAATGTGGGAATCTAGGAACGGTGATATGAGCTTGAAGTCTACTGGAATTTACTGTTCATAGGTATAGAGTTCTAGGTCCATAAACTTCATAATTTTCTAAAAAGCCAAAACAAAAAAATTATGCAAACTTTTTTGGGGAAATGGGACAAAAGAGAGTCTACACAAAGGATGGCATTTGTGCAAAATGTGCTCTGGTCTAGCCACCACGCGGCCACAGTTTTCTCGCTCACCAACTCTCTCCAATTTCATTTCTAGTTTCATAGAACTGAACTGGCCTGACTTACGAGCTGGAAGAGAAGTCGATTTAGTGAATGGTTAAAATTTGGCTACACCAAACATTAAAAGTGCTAAGGAAAATGGTATTTAATAAAATGCTTCTAGAAGAAATACACGTCTAACCATAGAGGCAACCACAGTTTCTTTATCTTTCAAATCTTAGTACGATAATTTTAATCAACAACTGAATTCCTATTTGCATGCCTAAATCCCTTAGGTCTGCTTATTACTTTCCCATTTCTTGGGTGCAGGCTGATTTAGACAAGAATGATAGAAAGATTCCAGAGAAAATATTTATAACTTTTGATTTATTATACACACTTACCTGAAGAATATCTTGTTTATGTCTAAAAAAAGTAACATTATTTTTTAAAGGGAATTGCCACCGGACAAAATCTTTGTGGAAGAACTGGAGGAAAAATGCTAGCAAACCAAAAAATAGGTTTTCATAACTTTCAAGGACCCTTTTAACACGTATTTTAGTGTTTTACTGTCACTAAGACTTCTCTTCCACTCATGCTTTATCTAATATGCATTTGAATTGACAGCATAGTTGCATACGGTTACAAATTATTTTACATATTAAGAATGCACATTTCAAAGAAAAAGTCTTCATTAGAGAGTCTGAATAGGACTAATACAAAGGAGGCAGACCAACATAGTGTAATTGTTTTTCATTATATTTGATAGCATAGAGTTAATATGCTTAAATGCAAATAACTACAACTCTTTATCCGGATAGATTTCAAATGAATAAACACCTCAAGTATGAATACGGAGTTCCCTTAAGGTAATTTAGGAACAAGAAGGTCACCTGCAAGTCCTTCTACAACTGCTAATTCCCATTAATCCTAACAGCACTAAATATTAAAGGGTTAAAATAAGCATAAATTAGCTTTATTGTCAATCATTACATACAGAAGAATAATTAACTCAGTATGTTTATTTATCTACTTTTGCTACTTGATTAAATGAATGATTGATGACAGGTTCCTTGTTTTCTTTTTTTCCTTGTTGTCAGTATAAATGATCAGTATGTAACTAAACGGTGACATTAAAATGAAATCATTAGCAACCTAAAATGCAGGATGACCTACATGTAAGAGCTTCTGTCTCCTTTGCTACTGAGAAATCTAGTCAGATTCATTTGCAACCAAAACAAACCTATAACATAGTTAAAAGTACCTCCAATCAGGTGCTTTTCCCTCAATTGCCACTTAGTTTGCTATGTCTATAGCTATGCTAAAGGCCATTCATTTATTTTAAAGTCAGTAAATAAAGTTAATTTATAGCATTCTGGGTTCATTGTTTGTGAAATTTATGAACTATGTGACTGTTTAGCATTTGTGGTCTTTACTCAAACTAAGGGAAATATCAAGTCCTTGAGGTAGATTCATTCAAAATTAAAATATCAAATACTTGATCAATCATCATTTAAGTAATTTGATTTGTCATCATTTGATAACATTTGAAAAGGTTATTAGTTCTAGTTCTCTGCAAATCAGATGACTAACATCAGCACAGAGATCCATAGCATACAATTATTTGGGTATAAGGTTTGTTATACATATGGGGTATAAGTGGCATACAATGCAATGGGCAGTTTTCTTCAGCCCCCAAATCCACCATCCAGCACTACATGCCCTAGAAACTGAAGTGAAATTTTAACGTCTCTGAGAAAACTGTTCTTAAATATCTGCTTTAGAGTGGCTGTTCTTCTGTGCATTGCTTAATCATTATTTAAAATGTAACTATTGTTCGACAATTTTGCTCTGCAATTCTTTGAACAAGACCATGAAATGTAGTACCTTATAGGACTCATTTAAATAGGGAACAAATACAGAAAAGGAAAAGAATAGTATTATAGAAGTAGAAGAAAGCTAAGGGAAGTGATTGTAGAACAAAATCTGAGAATTCAGATTTCACTATTTTAACACCCATTAATCACAGGAAAGGTGAGGCTTGCCATAAACATAATTCAAAAGAGAGAGCAATGCAGAAGAAGAGAATGAATTCAGCAAAGAACTAAAGATATTGGGAGATTATAAACCTGACACTAGTTAACACTGGGCAAGGCATCTCACTATTCCATAGTAGAATGTCGACTTATGAAAAACAGATTGAGTGTATTCAGAAAGTATGATCTCATAATACGGTTTCAACATATAAACAACTATGAATGAGTGATTAAGTGTGCAAGTGTAGTTTAGGTACTTGTTAAACAAAGAAAAGCTCTGTTGTGGGGATGAATCCCTCCAAAGCACCCACACTCTTAATCTGAGTCCACGCTGGCCCAGCAACTTAATTACGTCTAGAGAGAAGTTTGTGGACTGGAGCTGAATGTTTTCTTCTTGTGAAGTTTACTCACAAGCTAACAAAAACAATAATACTGACATCAGCTGGATGACAATCTAAGCAATTGTCTTCTTGCTACCGTCACTCAATCTATTTTGGGGGTTCTGGCTAGAATGTGCTGAAATGTAATCATTACCTAATGGTTGATAAGACTACATGGTATTATTATTAAATACATATCAATTCTCTCTATAGGACTATCTACATGAATTGTGATAGAGAAGCATTTATAGAAAATGATTTTTGAGTTTCTCTTGCTTTTTGCATAGAGGCTAGTATGAATGGATTTGAGCTTCTTGAACCATTTGCCTATGTCAAGGGCCAAAGTGAATGCATTTCATTCAGAAAAACTGCTCAATATACAAAGCATCTAAGTTTACTTCAAGAGTCTTTGAACACCCCCACCCCCCCTTTCCCCTTTACTTAGATATCTTTTGCACATAAATAACAGGAATAATTAAAAAAGAGTTCTACATACGAGAAGGAAAAATGATGCTCATCTCATGAGGTTTTATAAGAAATGAAATGTGATGATATGTAGTATCTTTGCATGTTTTACTACCCAATTAATATTAAAATTGCTATAAAGAGCAGCATGTGAATTCTATGATTTTTAGAAATGGTAATGCGTAATGTAAAGAATGATCACAGATCTCCATACTAGAAGTGTAGGCTCTAAACCAAAAAGTGATACCTGGATCAAGCAAAGTCACAGGAATATAATATGAATAATTTTGTGTCTCCAATATTTTCCTGGAATATATAGCTATTAAATACAAATCAACAACCCAAATGTATTATTTATAGATCTTTCATTCCATTACTTTAAGAAAATTAAATGTTAAAAATACGAACATAAAATATATATCTGAGGGGAGTCATCAATGGCTTTAGCAAAATAACTGATTTTACAAAATACAAATTGCTACGGAAATCCTTTACATAGAGAATTTCTCTGATATATAAAAACTGATTTTTATGCACTTATAAAATATTTCATAAACAATGTATATAAACAATTGTCCAGGATTTGTCATTTCACAAAGTGTAATAACTCTGTACTGGCAAGCTTGCACAAGTAAACAGAATTATAATTTGTAGTGTAAATCCTTATTAAACTGAAGGAATATTTGAAGAACACTTGAGTAACAATGAAGTATGATCTAGCAGGTCACCTGAATGACTATTTTTGAAAGTATATCTACATTGGTAGAGTGAAATAACACAATTTTAGCACTTCCCACAATCACAGTTTGTGTTTTTCATTAGTATACATAAAATGTTACAGTTTCAGGGGACAGATAGAATGAACATAAGTGGTTTGCATTTTGACTGGAGCAAAAATACCCCTGGTTTAATACAATATGTAGTCCATTTAATTGAGCATTTTTCACACCTATGCAGAATATGAAAAGAATGGATATTTTAAAAGAAAAATAAGAATAACAAAAGTCTCAACTCAGAATTACAGAAAGCCTTTGATCAAGGCAGTGAACATTCTACAGTTCACTTTATTATGTTCTCTTAAAATACTCCATGGTCGTCTCTGCTCCATGATCACCCTTAAAGAATAAGTCTGTATTAAATATTATGTCATTTTTGAGTATACGATTTCGTATTTTAATAATCTAAAGTAGATGTAATTCTCTCTTATGTAAATATTAGGTGTACTGTTGAATAAAAATAAAAGATGAGGATTCTATCAGATTTTATCCTCTGCTGTTAGTATAAGTTTGAGTGTTCTTTCCCCAGGATCTTTAATTTATGGAAATCATCTTATTTTCTTAACTCCATTCATGGGTTCAAAGCTAGCAGAGTCTGTTGCTGTAGATTTTGGATAACCAGAGCACAGAGGACAGATCTGAAACCAGACCAGGTTTTGATACTAGAAAAACTGCATGATGTCTATGATGTTAAACTACAGAGAATTAACACATATTAGTTTGGCGCTGGTTGTGTAAATGCTTCTGGCATTTCCTTCAGCACTTAAACTCATTTTCAGAGAATGGACTGCTGTAAAAGAATGCAGGCTCATTAAGAGTTTATTTCCTCAAAATGCTGAAGGATAACAAGTTTCTGCTGTGAGGGGATCAGCAAACTGTATTTATCTCTTTAGTTGGGGGGGAATACCCCAAAGCTTTTTGTTTTTCAGCAGGCATCACAGGTCTGAAAATGAAGAATTTCATCTTGTCACACCCTGCCTTACCTCGTTTCAGGGCTGGCTGTGTTTTCTTTCCACAGAATGAAATTTTAGCAGGAGCAGAAGCCAAATGCTTAAAATGAATGATCAACTTACAATTCGTATGAATCTATTCTTTCATGCTGCTCTGCTTAAAAATAGCATCATAAATGCACATCTGCAAAGACTGTGCAACCCCCCTTTCCTGAATTGTACAAATTATTAGAGTCGTTGACAAAAGATTTTTTTGTTTAGGGGTTGGTCTGGGCACTCTCTTTGGCAGACTGCCACTTTTCTAGCAGTAGAAATATTGCTTGCAGAAAGCCACATTGTACAGAACAGCTGTTCTGCTAAAACATTGAGCTAGCAACCCAAGAAATGACTGACTTCACATGTGAAGCAAAATTGTTCCCTCCCTTTGTGCTAATTTAAATGAAATAAAAGTACAAAACATGCTCTTTCGCGCTGTCTAGTCTTCCCTCACAAATACAGGCTTTAGTGAGATGCATATGAGCTGGCGGGTAGGTGGGCATGTGACCCTGAGCACTGCCTCAGTGGTAGGCTTAAACTGTGGCCACTCTACTTCCCAGCTCCCAGAATAGTAGCTACTCTTCTCATCTGATCCTTTCTGTAAGGGATTTTCTACAAATCTACAAACTACATACATTAAGATTTCACAACTTAAAAATATACTTCATTCAAACTTCTCTCTTTCCATCTCTATGAAAAGAAAAGTTATCAGAGAGAAGACACTAAAAGATTATGTTTGATTAAGCTCTTGTTTCTAAGTATGATATGTGATTCATGCCTTTAGTTATTATATTCAGATAACAGAATATGCATGAGTATTCCGTGTTCTACATGGCATTGGGTATCCTGTTTAAAATACTCTTTTGAGAGGAAAATCCTTCATAAGTTTGCCTGACATCTAGAGGGCCACAATTCTCATTAAATGTCATCACATTCATATCTTTAACCATATTTTTGCATAATAAATTCCCCAACACCAATGGATATCTAAAATATAGATGTGGCAAATACTTCAAAGTAGAAGTTCAAAAAATAATTTTCTTGAAAAATAACACAATATTTTATTTTGAAAGTACTGTATACATATTCATTATGATCACCTATTTAAAACTGTAATAAGAACTACCATCTTTCTCTCATTTTGCATTAATCATCCTGGATCCCACAGTACTTTGCTTAACCTCTTTCAACATGAACAATACCCTACTTTATTATTTGGTGAGAATACTACCCTACTTTATTATTTGATGAGAATAATAATAATTAATAATAATATAATCACTCCCTCCCAGATTATAAACTCCTAGAGAAGATGGTTCACTTTTTTCCCCCACTTTGCATCTCCCAGAGAACCTAGTACAGAGTCTTGCAATATAATAAATATTCAAATATTTACAGGATGAATAGGTGAGAAAAATTAAAGGAGAAAATAACCCATTTCTGATCCCTGATAAAAACAAAAAATTGATATCTTAAAACCTACTATAAGATTATATCTATTAAGCCAAAATTCTGAGAAGGGAAATGTCAACTTTATTCACTGTTTGAACAAATTGGCCTTTCATTTCAGATGCAGTATATTTTAAGAATTTTTTTTTTGTTTTCCTAGTAACTCAATGAAATATCTACATTAACAATTTATAAAATCAAATTCTATATGTCTCATTATTTTAAGCATTAAAGTAACAGTAAGCTGCCATAACACACCCAAATCACCCATCATCTAAGAAATGCTTCAAATATCCTCCACTCTATCAAATGATACAAGACTTTCTTACATGCTAGAATGCCCCCAAAAAACTGTGCATGTTGAGCCACCTCTTCCTTCTGATTAATATCATTTTAAAAACATAATCTTAAAAACAAAAACCCTAATTAGAATGCGTACTAAAAATCACAAATGGGAATCCTAATATGCCTTTCAAAGTTCCTATGTTAAAATAAGCCTCCCAACACAATCTCAGCTCACTGCAGTAGAAGGTATAGACAAGCTGGGTTCACAGGTCCAACTATGCCATTTTTTTCAGTCAAGAAAACTGAAGCCAAATATGTGTTTACAGTCACAAAGATCTGAACTCAGGAGTGTTCAATTCCACTGATCAGAAAACCTTGTTACCAATAAGCCATTCTGAAGATACATTAAAATGACTGGGATGATTCATTTTCACTGCATTCCTACAGTTTGCTGGATTCTCCAGCCTGGGATACATGAACTGTATCTTTATTACAGGTTGTTAGAACTCCTTGTGTTACGAACTGAATGTTTGTGTCCCCTCCTAAAATCCTTATGTTGAAAGTCGAAATCTCCATTGTGATGGTATTTGGAGGTGGAACCATTGGGAGGTAATTGTCATAGAGGGCAGAACCCTCATGAAGGAGATTAGAGACACAGAAGACATCATCTTTCTCTCTCTTTCCCTCTTGTATGGATATAACATGAAAATGGCCATGTGAACCAGGAGGACAGCCTTCACAAAGAACCTTACCGTGCTGGTACCTTGATCGTGGATTTGCAGCCTCCAGACTGTGAGAAATTTTTTTTAAATGTTGTTTAAGCAAACCCATCTATACTATTCTGTTATGGCAGTCCAAAGTAAGACACCCTACAAGAGTCCCCTTTTCTAATCTCAGTAAAAGTATTATTTTAGTTTTCCAATTGGAGTTGTTCTATAGCAACAAATTCAGTCACTGACTCACAACAAGGAGGTTGAGTCTGATTGCCTACCAGATGTGAATCACAACATAGCAGAGGCTGAACAACTTGTTACAGATTTTTCTGCAACTTCAGGAGCTCAGTATCCATAGAAGATATAATGAAAAGCACTTTAGGTCAGGTGTCAGCTAAGCAAATATCACTGCACCACTTTACAGACGTCCCTGAGAACATCCAAAATGAGGCTTACCTACATCAACATTCTGCTTCCTTTCGTATGTCTCTAGGACATACTGAATTTTACATATTTTTAAATGCTATCTTCATGCATCTTTTCAAAATGAAAAATAATAGCAATTTTGCTTTTATGCTAAAATTCTTGTAAAAACCTGGATAGTATTCATCTATTTTTATAGAAGAAAGCCAATATTTTAAAGTATTTATATAAAACCCAAACTGTGTACACAGTCTGTTTTCATCATCAGTGCTGATACTCAACACAGTCTTATTTCCCAAACTGTAAAATTATACGTAAGTAATATGCTTTAATTACAAAACATTACTGAAATTTAAGTATCTGTAGTGCTTTAGGAAGTTATTACTATGAATTCACTGAATTGTAGTATCTTCCAAGCACTTATCACAGTAGCCTTCAACCTTGGAGCACTCAGCCAATAGCTGGTGACTGACTGCTCCCAACGGGCAACAGCAGAAGACCACAGGAGCTATTTCCTAGTGACTGTATTTGGTTTCTTGAGTATAAGTTGTGAAAATTATATTATGCTATATAATTTGGTCATATTTATTCATTTTATATAGACATTGGTTTTGGAGGTATGTTAAATTTTACCCACAAAAGACTAGGTTAGATTTACCAATTTTATTCATTGTATTGCTGATAATGCCAATAGATATACAAATCTCAAACATCTTATTTCTAATGATTTTTAATGATGGTTAGAGTCACAACATACTTTAAACCATCAATTGAATCAAAAAGACAACTAATAAATTATGTGGAAAAATAAATCAAAACTATTAATTAGCCTAACTGATCAGTTGTTTGATTAGCTAGGTCAAAATAACCAAACAATAGTCCTGTGTAGACAATGTTTTCATCATGTTTCTCTTCATTAAGATCATGCATTTAAAAAGACTATGTGAAGAGCCTTAGTTTGGATCATTTGCTATATTAAAGTGAGAAAGTTGCCAAAAGTAATAAGCCAAATGATACTACTGATTTAATATGACTTTTCACTTAATTTTTTCAGTGATATACGCAATGCATATACATCTACGGTTAGCTATTGAAACATGCCAACATCACATTCCTGGCTGGTACATAATTTAGTCATGACAGCCATCATAACAAATAGACTTATGTACATACATTAGCACTGAAGATGATTTTGTTAAAAAACATATTACCAGCCATTCATTGTTATTGCGATGTTTTAAACAAATACAAGAATCAACCTTTTATAACTCAAAGTACGCTTTCTACCATAATGGGTTCTAAAATAGATACCTAAGTCCACCTCCAGTTCTAATGGTCTCGACAGGAGTTGGTCACCTATGGAATGCATGCGGGTCTAATCTAGCCTGCCACCCGTTTCTGTACCATCCACAAGCTAAGAATGTATTATCCTTGTTATTTTAATTTTTTAAATAGTTGAAAAAAACTCGTAAGAATAATATTTCATGACATGTCATAATTTGATTTTAATGTCCACAAATAAAGTTTTATTAAAACAGCCAAATGCATTCTGTTACAACTTGTCTATATAGCTACTTTTGCACTATAAAAGTAGGGCTGAGCAGTTGCAGCAGAGACCTTATGGCCCACAACAGCTAAATTATTTACTGTCTGATCCTTTACAGAAAACATTGGCTGACTCCTGTCATAGAACTCTGTAACTAGTTTTTTACCTTGGCTTTCTAACCTTCCTCTTTAGGCACTCTTTGACCAAGATTGGAAGAATAGAAAATGTAATACTAGTCATAACCTTGGCAAGAAAAAGAAGGAGATTAACCAGAGCAGGCATCTGTGCTCATGTATGACTCTTAAATGGAAATAATTTATAAACTTTAAAGAAAACTTATGTATGACTCTCTAGGGCAATAGTTCAGTTATAAAGTTTTAAGCAAACTATGTAAACAGACTAACCAACTTCCTCCCTTCCATTTCCATTGACTGATATTGTAACTGTCAGTTAATCACATTTCCTAATACGATCAGCCATGAAGCACTTTAGAATGTTGAGCATTTGGGGACTCAATATTGACCAGTTAGAAAGGTAGGAAAGTAGGAAAGAACAAGTTTCCATTTGGACAGAGGCTTGTTTTTCTAATGTTTCTATCATCAGAGTGAATTATAGTGATTTTTTTTAAAATAAAACTTGTATTTTGAAACACTTTTAGATTTATAGAGAATTTCCTGTAGTGATGCAAAGACACTACAGAAAGGTACCATCTACGTTTCAGCCAGTTTCCTAATGCCTTCTTAAAATTATTCTTTTCATAGAATCATAACTCCCATGCTTTTCAATGGCTTATGTTTTCTGAAGTTGGGCATTAGAGCAAATGTTATCATTTGCTCTAAAATGGGTCAGTGTCTAACATGAGCTCGATTTGTGGATAAATGTTCACATATAATGTAAATGGGGAAAAGGGATTCCAATCATAAGTGGCTGAACATAGAGAGAAAAGTCTCTTTATTATGGAAGAATATGTTCTAAACTAGGATTACAGAGACCCAAATTCTAGTTCCAACTCTGTAACTGACTTTGTTAACAGACCAGGTGGTCTTTTAACAAAAAAAAAAAAAAAAATTCTATTGGCCTTCCTTTAGAATGCTGAGGTTCTGACGTTTACTAAGACACTATGGACCCAGAAAGAAAGTGAAAAGCTGCAGTCAATCAATATTCAAAGACACATTAGTTTTCACAGGTAGAGGTCACCACATGTTTACTAAGGCAGAGCTAAGACTTATGCACAGTATCTAGAAAGCTGTTTCTGAAAATTAAAGCCACAGTACAATTTCAATCATATAAAGCAGTCAGAGGTGACTCCTTCTTTGCTATACTTATGAAATATTATCATCTGCAGAGCACTGAAACTATATATAGTGCTTTGCAAGAGGTGATAGGGCTAACAAAAACACGTTGAGGAATGCCAGTCCTGAAGAACAGAGCACGTAAAGTTGAAAGTCCTAAATAAGTGAGTACAGTGCAGTATAATGCAAAACCACAAGATGTCGGAACTAAAATATTACATTATCAAGAACTGGTAGACTTTTTAAAATAAGTTGGATGTGATATCGAATACTAAGTGTGTTCCCTAAAGTTTTCTCAAGAGAGTAAATGCAAAGAAAAAGTACATGAAGCGCTAGGTTCTTATTTTATCTTTATCATATATTTTGCATTTAACTTCTTTAAAACTTCATTATGTGCTATCTTATTCTCCTGTCTTATTTATAATGATTACACAAGCTCAAAGATTGATAATAAAAACAAAAATTTTTAAGATAAGAAACAATGCCATATATTTTTGAATACATAGAAGGGAGATATGGTGCCTCCACATACAGGGGAATTAAGTAAAAGAAGAGGAAAATAGAAATATCAGCAAAATATGAAGAGCTAGGGTATGTGGCTTTTGAAATTATTAATAAACAGCTTCAAGAAACGTGATAGTCCAAGGAAGACTATTAGTCTCAAATATTTAAGACAATAATCACTAAATCCTTTCTGAGGAATTGGGACTTTGGATTAGACAGTAAGTAATCATCCAGACCAGAATCACTGACAAAAAGAAAACTGAGGTCTAGACAGGGCTTTATGACACCAATCACAGGGTATATTTAATTTTCTTGAAAGCTGCCCTACCGTTATTTATTGCACATTCGTTTCTCTATGAATTGCAAATATCTCCAAGGCAAACAATTTAGAGGACTGACTTACTAAGAGAAGATACTCAGATATTTGTTGAAGGGACTTGAGTTCGCACACCCAGAATACTCATGGTTTTCTTGAGACTACAGTTTTGTTTTGTCTTTGACATGGAGTCTCACTCTTGTTGTCCAGGCTGGAATGAAGAGGTGCAATCTCGGCTCACTGCAACCCCTGCCTCCCACGTTCAAGCGATTTCTCCTGCCTCAGCTTCTGGAGTAGCTGGGATTACAGGCGCCTGCCACCACGCCTGCCTAATTTTTGTATTTTTTAGTAGAGATGGGGTTTCACCATGTTGGCCAGGCTGGTCTCGAACTCCTGATCTCAGGTGATCCACCTGCTTCAGCCTCCCAAAGTGCTGGAACTGAGACTACAGTTTAACCTGCACCTCCTCTGCATGTACATCCATATGGAGAACTATGTTGACGGCAGAAGCCAACCACAGGGCAGGGACTAGCAGCTCATCCCGGGGGCCACACCTGCTTCTAGCGCCTACTCCATGTCCTGCATAATTTCCCTTTGTTTTCACATTATTCCCATCATTCTCCCTCCATTTTTCTTCTGCTCTTCCTTTTTACTTTTCTTTTGCATCTTCCTAGTTTATGATTTAAACTCACCCATAGTTCTTATCAGTACTATATAACTCTGCTAATAGTAATCCCAAGATATAATTCTATTCTACACAATTTGACTTAAAACATGGTTAAATACTTATTTTCACAGGTATTGTACGAGGTTCTGGAGATATAAAAAGGAATAAGATGACCCAGGCTATTCCCTCAATAAGCTCATAGTCTCAATACAGAGACAAGCATGTAAAGAAACAAATTACAATGTAAGTTGATAACAAACCAACAGAAAAATATAACAATACCCCAAAGAAAGAAATTACTAATGCTCTGGGGAAGCAGAGATTTGCACAAGAGAGTGACATCTCAGCTGGCATGTGAAAGCTGAATAGGAGTTCAAGAAAACCCAACAGAAGGTGTTGGGTCTCAGAATGTGATACTGCGAAGTACGGCACTTTGACAAGCTGAATACTTCGAACTGAAGGAGACTGGAAGGGTATAAAAAGATATTCTCTCTGACCTTCTTTTTCCCTCCTTTCTCCTTCCCCTATTTCTTCCCCAAGGTGCATGATGCACAATAGAACTTCTCTCCCCCTAAAGCAAGCCATAAAATCTAGGAAGACTATCTGACCCTCTCCTCTCCCCCCGAAGACCCTTACATGACAGGTGTCGGGCTCTGTATCCAGAGGAAGGAATGCTACACAGAGAGGCCAAGAAAAATCTGAACAAACAGGACCTGTTGGAATTCCCCTCAAGTTATTATCTTTAGGTCATGCCTTTTTTGTCCAGTCATATTTCTATACAGCTGTCCATTCTTCATCGAACCTAAGCATAAGAATATGTACTTCTCCCTGGGTCTCTGGGTCTTCATTTCTGAAAGCTCCCACATCATGTAAAATTTTGATTAAATAAATTTTTTCTTGATAACCTGTCTTTTGTTATGGAAGTTTCAGCCATAACCCTTGTGATGGGTGAGGAAAAGTTATTATGCTTTTGCCCCTACAAAGGAAAAGAGCAATTCAGTCAGATGATGACATACTCAAAGGCACAAATTGAGGGGTTTTACCACTCAGTGCTGCTAGAGAAAAATGAGATAATAGTGGCGATAGACATTGATTAATCTTGATGTAGAACGCAAAAAGAGCACATTTGCACTCTTTTGCCCACATTTCCAAAGTCTCCACAAAAAATTCCTCATTTCTACTTCTCATTTTTAAAAACTTTTTTAAATTTTATTTATTTATTTATTTTTTTATTTTTTGAGATGGAGTCTCGCTCTGTTGCCCAGGCTGGAGTGCAGTGGCACAATCTCAGCTCACTGCAAGCTCCGCCTCTGGGTTCATGCCCTTCTCCTGCCTCAGCATACCGAGTAGCTGGGATTACAGGCACCCACCACCACGCCTGGCTAATTTTTTGTATTCTTGTTTTGTTTGTTTGTTTGTTTGTTTGTTTAGTAGAGACAGGGTTTCACCGTGTTAGCCAGGATGGTCTCAATCTCCTGACCTTGTGATCCGCCTACCTCGGCCTCCCAAAGTGCTGGGATTACAGGTGTGAGCCATCACACCTGGCCTCTACTTCTCCTTTTAAAAATTCTTTAGAGACAAGCTCTCCCTCTGGGCAGGGGTGCAATCATAGCTCACTGTAACCTCAAACTCCTGGGCTGGAGGAGTCCTCTCACCTCAGCTTCCCAAAGTGCTGGGATTATAGGCATGAGCCACCATGCCTAGCCCACTTCTCATTTTGGGCAAACAAAAACTACAGATTAAAACAATACGCAAGTACTACTCTGGATAAGGTAAATTAAGTTACAGATTCATGTTTTTCATCTTGTATCTGTGAAATTGGCCACGTTTCTTTGCAGTATCTAATAGAGGTGCAATGTGCTTCCCTGCCCCTTGACCTTGGTCTGTGCCATGCAATCTGCTCTGACCCAACGACTGAACAGAAATGACCCCATGACAGTTTTGAGTCACACAATTTAGAGACGTTGCATGTTTTATGTTCACCCTTCTTACAGCTTTGCCTCCATCACCACGAAAGAGCTACTTCCAAATAGCTGGTGCCTTCTAACATGGGACAGAGCTAGGCTGAACCCCCAGCAAGGAGCCAAGCCCAGCCAGAGCTGTGGCCCAAAGCAGAGGCACCCACTGAGCCCAGTCTAGACTTGCCAACTCCCAGCCTAACCACAGCTCCATGAGTAAAAGCTTGTTGTTGTGTGCCACTTAGATGTTGTGAGTGCTTGTTCTCTGGCAATAGCTGAGTAGGACACCTGAATATTCACATATTCTCAGGCATCACTCTCAAAAATATGCTTTCTTCAAGTCACTGTCTGGAGCTGAGGGTAATGCTGAATGCTCCATTGTAGCAGATGCTCTGAAAAACAATAGTGACAAGCCCAACTCTTGAACAGTGGCATGCAGCAAGATACCAGCAATGTTATATATAGTATTTTTCATGCTGAGTTAGATAATAATTCAATGATAAAGGGTTCACCTTTGTAGTCATCAAAGCTTTTCATGAAAAAGTGTAAAACTCCAAAGAATTAGAGTCTCAGAGACATACTCTCTTATCATTTAGCCTGCAATTGTCAGAAAGCCCTTCCTGCCCAGTGTCAAAGATAATAGTCCTGGGGAAATGTGGTGATATAAACATTGCTTGTCTTATCATGATGTAAAATAAAATAACGTAACAGGTTATTTCTTACATGAGCTCCTTTCAGAAGTCATAACTTCATTAGAAAGATACAAAAGTATAACAGCATATAATTTAAAAGACTTCCTGGAAGCATACCTAAGTAAAGGCAACTACATCACACGTCCACGTCCTAGTAAAACCTGGCACTCACTCCCAAAATAAACAACAATGAACAGTGGCAGCTCAGCTTCTGAATGGTTCTGTTTCCATTGGGTACCACCATCTACTATGGATTGGGACAAACGTAAGTAGAGATCAGAGCAGGGAGTCTGTTCCTCAGTCTGCTGAGGATGATGGAGGTAGGAAGAGGATTCAAGCAAGAACTGAGTTACCATCTTTGCCCTACTCATCTAGCCCTATGGGAGGCTCCTGCTAGAAGCTAAGGTGCACAGTCTGGGTTCTTCCTCTTACCCATGTAAAAAGACAAAAGAATGTCATAGGTCGGGTGTACATGGCCACGTACTGATTCTATGAACTTTCATCTCACATGGTTTTTTAGTAATGAGGAATATGACCCTTGCCCCAAAGCATGAATGTCACTTGGTAGAAGTAAATGTATGTCAGTACACAGGAAAATGCCAGAACAGGAACAGGAAAACCCCTGAACTGCTTAGACCAAGATGACCTATCACTCAGTCTTGGAATCTCTACCTTTCTATTGAAACAGAATCCATTTTATAAAATGCTATCTAATTTTGGGGGACAACATTATAGCAGTAGTTTAGTGTCACTGTGAGTATGACCTATACTCAGTTACACTACACTATGATTTAAAATAAATCCATTTAACATCATTGCTTTAGTAAGAGTCTAGTCTTTGTCTAGGGAAAGCTAATATGCTGCTTAAATACAGGCCTGCAAGTCTCTCCTCTCAGAAACATCTACTTAATTCACAATAGATGCCCAAAATAGTGAATGGAACTTCTATGAAAACAGTGAAGTTCTTCCCTAATGTGTTCAGTCAATTTTAATCACCAGTTATCTTGCATATTTTTCAACTGTTCCTTTCCAAAGACTAAGAATTTCTTATACTTTACATATTTTAGCATTGTTGCCTGTCACACACATAGGCAAATTGTTGTTTAAAAGCTGCCACATTTAAATTGAAATAAAACTTATGATTGCAATGGTAAATATTCCTAGATTAATAGAGTTGCGGCAGACGACAGACTCTTAAAATTGACTGAAGTCTGTGATATTAGAAAGACAGAAAATTTATCTAGTTTTAGCAAATGTCAAATCAGTGGCTATTGCTTTAAAGATTAATAAAAGATATAATGGTTTCTAGATAGCCTCTAAATAGAGATTACTATGAATGGAGAAGTGATTTACCAACAGTCACCACAATGAGATTTCTTTAAAGGTTACAATCATCAGTTATTTAGCTGAAACACTGCTGAGAATGCCTGGTCATTTCTTGAATAATGCATAATGTTCATTGTAGATTTGATCTGTATTATAACAATACAGATATTTCTAAAATAATGGAAAATACTATCAGTTACCTTCCAATTGCTTAACATATCATTTCCATGAAGTAATTGACTTGGGACATATTACATACTGTCACCTGAGTGTTCTTTCTGCAAGCATAACTTGTAATAATCTGTATACAATGGGAATCACAAAACAAACTCATCAACCTTTATAGACTGTTAAGAACAGATGTGATGAATACTGCACAGGGCACAGTAAAGGACCTTTCTGAAGCCATAAATTAAAGTGATTAAATTTCTATACAGTTGTGTGGGACAAATTTAAATTTAAGCTTTGAAATTTAATTATTAACATGATCAACTCATCACATTAAAAAAATGCTGCCACCATAATGTAAGTACTTTTCATACAAATTTCCAAATGCCTTTAGGTTTATTCAAGAGACTGCTTGGAGAAGCATGAAGTATAATGTCTATCGTTTTATTGTTGGATTATGAACTGCACTTCACATGATGCTGCAGGCTATTTATATAAGCTTGTTTATCCATATGAATGTCTTCAAGGGCACAACATAGAAGACCTTAATAAATTAAAATGAATTTCTTTTGATGTTATTGTTTCATGAATGTTTGATCAGAATGAATAGCAGTTTTGCATTAAAGAATTAGAGTAAAGCAATAAAATGTACATATATTTTATAGTAGAACCAGTTTATAGAAAGTGCTCCTTATATTTCTAGCTACTTTTGAGAGCCAGGGTAGACAGTTGGGAGTCACTATGTTTACATCTTCATTTCTAACCTATCACCAGTTTACTAATAGTGAAAGTGTACATGTACCAACTTAGATGCTCTGCCATCATCTGGATGGAATTTTAAATATAATAAAATCCGTTATCTCCTTCCAGGTTTCTAACCACACATTTCCACTACCCTGTTTTCTCTCAGTGACACTACCATGCCATTCCAGAAACTGCAACAACGTGGGGACAACAACCACGTTTTATCTTCTTTTTATACATCTTAATCATAATAATAAGTTAAAGAGTTGAATCGAAGGCCACAAAATAAAAATGAAGTATTGTAACAGTCTGAAGCTGAGAAAATTCTCACCTAAAATGTTTGATGATGGTGATATAAAACAAGTATTATCTGTAGGGATGACAAGAAGTGATAGAATACCAGACAGAAAGGCAAGAAAAGTGGATTCTTGCCTTAGATATGCTAACACTGAATTGCAAAGTCGTTTCCACTTTACACTTGCTTCATCTAACTATCCCTCATAAAAGGAGGGAATAATTACATGTGATGTATACATTTGCATGCCTAAAAGGCCATGATTCTGGAAGTAAGCTAGACTATTACATCATAGACAAATGGACAAACAACAGAAGCATCACATTTTTCTACTTTGGTAGCCATTACTGCCAAGAAAGCCTATTGACTACAAACACCTTTAACAATGAAAATAAACAAATAAAAATTTGCTGAGTTATGTTAAATAAATACAGGTCCATTCCATTATTTCATTTGAATAATATATTTTTGAACTTATATAATTGAATAATTATTACATATTTTTCACATGGTATGGTTCCTAACCTGTTACCCTCATCCTTTCATCTTGTATGATTTGGAATAAAGATAGCCTGTGCCTCAAACTAGAGTGAAAAAAATGTGTCTAATGTATATTTACTAAAATTATATTTATATATTTAGCTTGGAAAAATTTGGTACTAGTATCTATAATATGGTTTGGCTCTAAGTCCCCACCCAAATCTTGTCTCTAATTGCATTAATAATCCCACGTGTCAGGAGAGGGACCTTCTGGGAGGTGATTGGATCATAGGGGTCATTTCCCTATGCTGTCTCGTGATAGTGAGTTCTCACGAGATCTGATGGTTTAAAAGTGGCACTTCCCCCTTTGCTGTCTCTTTCTCTCTCTCACCTGCTGCTATGGTTCCTTGCTTCCCCCTCGCCTTCCGCCATAATTGTAAGTTTCCTGAGGCCTCCCCAGCTATGTGGAACTGTGAGTCAATTGTACCTTTTTGTTTATATATTATCCAGTCTCGGGCAGCTTTTTATAGCAATGTGAAAACAGACTAATACAATCTAGAACATGAATTAGTGTGTTACTGAATTGGTATCTAAAAGCTCAAGGGCAGAAGGGATGTAAAAGGACAGATCGAATGTGCCTTGCTTTATTTGTCCTGGGCTACCTTTGACTGACATCCTCTCCTTGAGAGGTACCTCTGTTGTGTGTTCTCCTCAATCTTTAAGTGTCATTCTTACACTCTAGAAAGTGGTCTGCAAACTATATATAGCCTATGGAACTAATTTTGTGGCTGCTGCCTATTTTGTAAATATAGTTTTAACACAGTCACATTGTTTTGTTTACATAGTGTCTATGGCTAATTTTGTGCTACAACAGCAGAATTGAGTAGCCCGTTAAGCCTAAAATATTTACTACATGGCCCTTACAGAAAATGTTTGCCAACTGTTGCTCTAGAAAAAAATAACCTGTTACAATTAAAATTATCATTTTCTACCTCTAATATGCATAACACAATCCCCAAGTAACAAATTTACACTCTCACGGACACATATATGATCACAGCTCTTACCACAAAATTGTAAACAACTGCTTTTGACCCTTCATTTCAATCTGAATCCTACAAAAGATTACAGCTCCCCACTAGTACCCTTTCCTGTTATAGCCAAGAGTACAGGGACTTTTCCAAAGGTAGTTGGCAAGATGTAACAAAAGAAGCTAATTCTTCCCCAGAGAAAGTTGCCTGCAACTCCTCCAAATGCCCAGTTTTATTTAATTCTATCAAGTGTCTAGATATAGAATGCGAACATGAGAATCTGGCAGATTCTTTAGGCCATACACCTTGAATAGAACACCCTTAAAGATAGAAAACCAACGGCCAACACCACATATACATCAATAAATATATGCATGTGTATTTAAATGTCATAAATTATTAGGAATTTCAGGAACACACAAGAAAATACTGTCTTAGGCATCAGAGTGAAAATCACCTAACATTTAAAGATACTAAGTTGTAAGAGTAACTACCTCAAGGATTAGAATAAAAAATATGTTTATAACTTTTAGGTAATATGTATATAGGGAAACTTGAAACACTAATACATAGATTGATTTTTGTTGGTCAATAAAATCTTTAACCTAAAATGCCTGCTAAAGATGGAAGAGCTCTGCTCCCTGCCTTTCTTTCATTACTTAAGGCAGAAAATGTCAGCTCTGTGCTTTAACAAATATGTCCATACTCCACTCATGAAGAATTTGTATGTAATTGTAAAACATAAATTAAACCCAAGAAGCATTTTAATGTGTCATTTCATTTTCATTTCTCTGAAATCTTATATAAAGTGATAGAATTTTAGGCTGATAGACTTTTGAAAATAAAATAGAAAAATAAGAGGTTTATTTCACCTTCACATGGTGTCTTTCTCATGCAGAGTTCAGATTTCCACATTTGTATCCCTTTAAAGGATTTGATATGCAGGAAAAGAAGAAAGGATGATGGTAAACATTTCATCTTACAGACCCCTACAGACCATCATATTCAGACTGAACAGTGGCCTAAAACTTACCTTTTACTGATGTGTTAGGTGGAGGGCCTTCCATTCGCAAGTTCCACGGAGGGTCCCCCTGGTTAGCAAAGTCCCTCATTTTCAGATAGCTAATTGTAAGTCGAATGATGGATGCCTTGTCAAGCTGGCTGGTAATGGCTGCAGGAAGAGGCAACAACTTGGCCAATTCATAGAACTCAAAGTTTTCTTTTCCCCGGCGGGAGCGAGCAGCATCTCGGGATTTCTCCTTTCTCAATGCTTGTAAACTGAAATCAAAGGAGTGAGAAAGTGTGGTTTAGAATATGTGACTTTGTCATCACTCAAATACTGCCTTCTTTGTATTTCCTTTTTTCCCACCAAAATTCTACCAAAAACTATTTCAAAATTAGAGAGTGACAGTAAAATGAGTTCCAGAAAATGTCCGCGAAAGCCATAAACTCTAACTCTGGCCTTACATTTTGCAAACTCAAGGCCAATGAGTAAAAATTGTGTTTTACCTGTTAAGGTTTTTTTCCTCCAATTGTCCATGCATTGAGATGTATTTATTGTTCCTAAGACCTAACAGAAGGTTTACAGGTGTGGCTTGATATTATCAACTATAAGCAATTTATAAATTGGGCTTACATTCATGCATCTATTTCAAACTAATACTTTTGTTCACTTAACTTTCATCAGTATGGGATCTTAATCAAAAGGAACTATTTTGGAAAATTTGTTTCAATTATAATCTTGGGGAGCAGAAGATAAACACAAATACAATTCACCTTGTCAGAATCAACCAATATGCTTCCAGCCCTCAATAAAGATCACAGCACATTCAGTTAGATGAAGAAAACATCATATTTAAAATGAAGATTTCAATGTAATTTCATAAATGTGCTGATAACTGCTGGATAAGAGAATACTTCTTTATTAATGGACATACATTAGTAGATAGATTTTCTAAGATACTAGAGAATAAAATATATTGCCCAAAGAAGTCAAACTTTAGGATAATATAAATTTAATGTTGAAAGATAAAGCTCTGTATGGGTTATTAAAATTCATAAACATTATAGACATATTACTTCCCAGAAGAGGCAACAGGTGGGATCCAGCATTTTCCTTCAACTATTCATGTGCATTTCTGTTTGAAGTTTGCTCACATTGCTGAGGGCAGAATCTGGCACAACTGAAGTTGTGTGTGAGCATCTGACAGGAGAATTCCACCTGCTCTGAATTGCTCTGCTTTGTGTCTGATGAGAAATACATTAAAAAATCAGACCCCAATGATAAGTAGCTAGATAATATTTTCAGTATCAAGGTACCATTAAAATCATTTTTATGTATGCATTTGATTGAATTCTGAAAGCAATGTAAATATTTGAGTCTAGCATTCTTTTTTTTCCATTATGAAATAATAAGAAACAGAGAAACAAGCAAGGAAGGAAGACCATAGGAAGAGATCAAAATTGACTCAGCAGTGAGGCTCCATTCTCTTTTAATATACTATGGAGAATAATATTCCCTATTACATAATAGGATTCCTGACATTGTTTCCTGGTGGAAACACTGTATTTTACTGCAGAAATCACACCTGAAATACCTTACTGAATATCTATGTAATCTAAGTAATGCCATAATGCTCTGGTCAGATACTTGCTAGGCTAATACCCAACCAGTTTTATGTTTGCTCTATTAATAAAATAGTCTACATTACTTAACAAATGTCTTTTGCAGAATTAGACAAGTTAATGTTATCATCTTCAGAGTAGCAGCAGTCTCAGGTGACAAAATCTGTGTCCCTTGATACATCTCAAGCGATAAAGTCAGGCAGAAACATTACTAATTTACAAGGAAAAGACATGTTTTATCACTTATTTCCCAATAACTGGGCCAACCTCCATTCAATTCTACAAGTGCTCAATTTTAGCTGGTTGAAAGCTACATAAGTGAGAGATGTCTTAGAATCTGACGAAGTGTAAGCACAACTAGGATCCAGGTTAACACCTTAGGATACAAGAATAGTTCACATTCCTCCCTTTACAGAATAAAAGTAATTTATCTATCAACATTTAAGTCAGCTATGCCAAAAGAAACTATGTCTCTGGACATATTTTCCCTAACACTTGTACATAGGGGAAGGAGCAGTGGTTCAAGTTCAATGCTTTATTCTTTTTGTGTTCTTGCAATTAAATACTACTCCAGAAGGTGGGCTAAACTTACAACTTTTTTTTTGGTTCAGTAAGTGACTATGATGGGGCTCTAGAGCAGGGGTTACGAACTCAAGGGCTTTCAGGGTTCAGGCAGGGAATGCCAGCGAGTGAAGAGGACTGGTGGGGACTGGGAGGAACTGAAGGACAACTCTGGCCAAGGGGTAGCACAGTTTGAGCCGATGCCGCTTTGGGGAAAGCCACGCCTGGTGTCACCACTTCTAGAGGACAACATCTGAACTTGTATATGACATTTCCCAATTTTGGTATTTTAACAAATTAAAGCTTTAAAAAGTCATGCAAGCCAAATAAAACATGTCATGGTCAAACATGGATCAGGGACTAATTTTACAATTGGGTAATAGTTTGGATAGACAATTACAAAAGTAGCTTCACATGATGTTATATGTAATTTTCCTTTATTCATGTCACTCAGAATGATCACAAATGTATTTATTTGTTACCTATGTAATATACCATAATATTTACATCTGGAATTTATTCAACTGAAGGAAAGTAGAGGATTAAGCAATTATTCTGAAATTGAAATTAATTTATAGGCTTATCAATAATCTAAGGAAAAAATTCATCTTCATATGGGAGACAAAGCCCAAGATCACAGGTATCAACTCAATAGGCTATAAAGGATATATATTAGGGAGATGGCTTTTCTCTATCCATTCGGGGAAGGGGAGTAAGCAGACACTAATGACTTTGGATGCCTTGCCTAACATGTTTTCTGATGTTTTACTACTTTTCTAAAACAGCACTGGTCAGAATTTACTTTATCTCTTCCTATCCTAACTCCTTGTTTTCTCTTCTCCACCTTGTCTTTTTCTTTCTTTCTTTCTTTTTTTTTTTTTTTAACTCTAATGCACACAGTGTCCCCCTATTAAAGTAATCTTCTCGGCAGTAATCTTAATAACAAAGGATTTCCACGACTCCCACATCGCATCATTATGCAGGGACCATAGTTTAGAAGACTTTCAGGGTGATGTCACTGTGTCTGTAATAAGCAGTAATTGGTTCTGTGGGCAACAGCAATAAAGCACAGCCAATGGATTATAAAGGTTGTTGAGATGCTGGTGTAACAGATGAAGACAAAAACCTTAAGACAATGACACTCAGATTGTGCATTAATCTTTCACTTGTTTTTGTAAAGTAGGGCCTAGTTATAAGCAATCCTCAAACTGGATTAAGAACTATATTAAAACCCAAAATAAACTTTGTATGTGCACCTTTTGTTCTAAACAAAAGTATTGTGGTTGTTATGTCTAGAGTACTAAAGATGGAATAGATTAGTTGTACATGAGTAAAATGTTATAGTGCCAATCTCTGCCATCTAAAATCTGATTAAACTTCAGAGCCAAATAGTTACTCCCTGGGCCCAAACTTCCCATTGCTCTAATGTTCTTGCACTTAGATTATGAATAGCAGAAAACAGATTCTTCATGAATCCTCAGCAAATGAAAATTTCATCTCCTTTTGATGACTACATTATCCTCACAAAACATTATTGCCACCAACAAAAACAACATCAATAATTTCAAAACACACATAGATGTATGTGTGTATGTGGATATTATATGCAATATTGTGTGTGCATATAAATAGGTAGATAGATAGGAGAAATAGTAAATGATTTTCAGATTCTCAAAAGGCTAATAATCTAATGTCTATCATTCTGGATTTTTTTTGAGATGGAGTCCCACTCTATCACGCAGGTTGGAGTGCAGTGGTGCAATCTTGGCTCACTGCAACCTCCGCCTCCCAGGTTCAAGTGATTCTCCTGCCTCAGCCTCCCAAGTAGCTGGGACTACAGGCATGCACCACTGTGCTCACCTAATTTTTCATGTTGGCCAGGCTGGTCTCAAACTCCTGACCTCAAGTGATCTGCCCACCTTGGCCTCCCAAATTGCTAGGATTACAGATGTGAGCCAACACGCCCAGCCTAATGTCTATAATTTCTTCTTATAAGAGAATGGATTGTGAAGCTAGCCAGCCTGGGTATAAATCCTGGTTTTGTTATTTACTAATTATGTACATTTGAGGTGACTTCTACTGCCTCACTTTTTCTCATCTGTCAAATGGGATAATACTCTATAAGGTTGCTGTTAGAATTAAGTTAAATGATTCTTTTTTTAATAAGATCTTTACAATGGTGCCTGACACATAGTAATGCTGTATAAGACATGTTAAATGGAAACCTAAGCTCACTTCACATTGGTTGTTCTTTCCTTCTAAGGCCTGCAATGCCCAATAATAATGTGCACTCTCTTCTCACTCATTTCTATTCCTTGGTTCTGACATAATGCATTTTTCCTTTTATTATAGTCCTCATTTTGTCTATGGTCTACTCATTGTATACCATAAGTGTACTTAATCAGTTGTTCAAATAAAAATTATATTTAATAAGGGGATGCTTAAAGATTTATAAAATTTTTTGTGCAGGGTAATAAGGAGCCATTTTTTTTAGTATAATAACATAAAAGGTGACATTCAATTGCAGGACAAGCAATTTTGTTTATATTATAAAATGAACATCTAAACAGCTGTTACAAGAACAGATTACTCAGGAAGGTTGGGAAATGCCTATGGAAGGCTTTTAAATGGCAATGATAATTATTAATCAGGAGTTTTTGTGTACTCCTAGACAAGATGATCTTTCAAAATAGCTGTCAAAAGATCACAAACCTGAAAGTTCTCTTGAAAATCAGGCAAACCCCCAGATCCAGGACCATGGAGAGCTCACCCAGGACAAGTGGTGCCTGGAACTGAGGAAGCTGCACAGCAACTGCCTCCTCAACCTCTATTTTTGGGGGCAAGGTCAAATCATGAAATTCTTTTCAAGCTAGAAGCCAGCAAAATATATCCCCAAAAAAGTTTTTTAAAAAGGGTGCTAATGCTATCAAAAAGCCAATATTATGAAACTGACTCAGAATTTGCAATCTTTGTGAATCTACCATGAAGCTGGATAAGGGGTCAATTGTTTACTGGGCCACTTGTCCACAGTGGGAAAAACAGATAGCTTTGGACTTGATGACTTATTTAATTAAAAGAGGTAAGTTATCCTTTGTGGTTGATCAAATTTAGCTTTGAAAAATTGATTACTTCGGTTTCCCACTTCACAGAGATGGTTATAATGATTATGGAAATCATACAGCTGTACATCCACAGAGGATAACAAATATTAAAAATAGGTAGCCACAGAGTATAGAAGCCAACTTAACCAAATGTTTCTTCCTCTTCAGTGATTTATTCATAGCCATATTTTAATCAACTTTTAAATAATTTATTTTTATGAAGGAGGTTCAGATACTGACCTTATTGACAGATCCACACTATCTCTTATGTAAAAATCCTTCTCCAAGCTGTAGTTTGAACACAAAACACCTTCACGTAAACTTTTAGAATATAATATCTAGTCTTTATAAAAGAACATGGCAGGTTTTAGTTATCTAACTATAGGGTAAAGGAGAAGCAGGGTCAAAACCATTTTAAATTTTACCTTTTTAAAGTACTTCTAAGGAGCCAGACAGACAGGTTTTTATGGATTTTCCTACTTGTTTTGCTTAGGAGAACCCAGCACTACAGACTTCTACTATTTATCAATTAATCTGGCATGCAGCCTCAAAGGAAGAAGGTCGACCTGTATTAAAAATGCAGCCATCAAAAATTCATCAAAGGCTTCAGCATTTTAACTCATGAACCTTTGAACACCTGCATACTTGTCAGATCTCTGGTCGTAGTTAACGGTGAAATCTATAGTTACTCCAGTACCTACACTTGCCCTGACATGAGCCGAATGAGGAGCCTTCCCAGGGAAAAAGTACAGTAAAGATTCTATAAGCAATGCTTGTTCTTTCTTCATTACTTTTAGTAGAACAGCCCACCCCACAATGACATTACATAGAGCTCAAAGTCAATCCAATCAGCCTACTTCAAAGGAAAAAAATTCTTCCAAGAATATTTCTTTTGGCATAGTTGTAAATATCAACTTTCTTACAAGGTAATGGTAATGTAATTGAGAAATGCACAAACAACTATTATCTGGTAGGATATGCACAACAAAGCTCACAAATTGAAGTAGTTTAATGCTCTCCAAAAAAGATAATAATTTCAGAAATCTTCTTTAATGTGTAAAGAAAGCTGGATAGTATACACTGGAAGTTAAAAGTGGAACCTTCAAGTTCAAGGTAAGAACTCTGCTGCTTAACTAATGCACTGCTCATAGCTGTCATCATTAATTTATGTTAGCCTCTGTAAACATCAAGAGTATAATAGGCCAATTTCACAACTAAATATAGATGCACATTTTGCCCTTATATAAATGGCAGATTGCTGCTGTAGATCATCACTGCAGAAACACGTCAGTAAAGATGCACTGTTTGATGGTCTGATGCTCACACAATATATAAAACCAGTTGTAATGGTTGTTTGGAAGCAAAATGTAACATAGCAGCAAAATTTCATTTGTTCCACAAACTCAGGATATATTAAGCTTGGCTGACAAAGACTGTTTGATGTGCTAAATCAGTCTGACCTTCATTCTTGCTTTATTTTTCTCATTTAACATGTGAAATGACCATTATTTTTCCACATGTAGGAAAATATGAAATTGATTGCTTAAAAAATATGTCAAAAAACATCTGCAACTGCTAACATTTGATAAAGTATCAAAATCAAGATGTATACTTACAGTTTTTAAACTAAGATATATTCTGATGGGATAATCCTGACCCATTTGACTTGTGGTAAAATAGATCAAAAGAGTAATTAAAGCCATTCAACTGAATGCCTTCCCTCATCTTCAGAAAATGCCTTGTGTATGTTTGAACTTAATAATTAAATTAATTGGTTTTAGCCAATGAGCATTTTCATTCTTAACACTTTAAATAAGAGGATTTAATTCCAGAATGAGTCATTAGAATAGTAATAAAGAACGCTGAGAGGTCTGCACAGTCCTTTTCAACTGATGTTCACCTTGATTCAAATAACCCTTGAATAAACCACAGCAAGACCAAACTATTCATTGTATGCTTTGGTGTCTGCCAAAAACCTCATGAATCAAAGTGTTTTGTTCTTCATTTTCCCCCAAGAACTTTGAGCTATATAACTGGCAGTTCCATAATAATGGAAAAAAAAACACAGTTTTATCAAGTAATTTCTTTCCACCCAATAAATTGCACTTTACCTTGGAGCAACTTGTATATTTCACACCTTAAATTTCTATTTACCAAATCAGCTAATCACTTCACAATTGAACTCAGAACAAAAAAAAAAAATTATCAATTAAAGTGGTTGAAACTCCTGCAAATTATCATTTAGGAATGAAGTAATTGCTTTCATCAGGGCAGAAAAGCCCGCCAGAACAGAAATGTCACTTTAGATTAGTGTTCTCACTCCTGAAGCTATGGATGACACAGCTGATATAAGACTAAATGCCAAGACCAATCAATTGCTTTTGTGGCTCTGCTCTGAGCTGCTGTAAAAGGGGCCATTTTCTAGGATCTACTCTTCATTATAGTAAATGCTATCTCCTTGGTAACATAATTCCATTTCTCATAAATTCTGTCTGAGAGCATTGTCCTAACAATGGATGTTTGTGGAAAAGAATGCTGTTGGTTTAATGCACAGAATTAAGTGTGAATGGCTGTCAAACTGCTATAGTTTACTAGTTCTTAAACATAAATTGAAGTCTTATACATTAAAAAGAATTCTTGAGGATAAATGAATGTCCTGAACAAGGGTAAAATATTGTATTTGAAGGTTCTGTGCCACTGGTTTACAATTTGGACTATTCTAGTATTTGTCCTGTACATCAAATCAATCAGTTCACACTCAGAGATGGGTGAACACTTCACTTACTTTCTCAGCAGTGCAGTCGGCAAATGTGAAAACTCAGAAGCAAATATGGACTCATTAGGCAACTGCATGCGATTTGTGAATAGCCACAACTGTGTGTGTGTGTATGTGTGTGTGTGTGTGTGTGTAATGTTCTTTCAGCTGAGAACTTCCTGGAAAGCATCCAGATCTTAATCGGTATTGTTCATCCCCCTGAAGTTACAAGAATCTGGGTTGCAGTCTCCAATTAAAAGGAAATTGAAGAAGCTAATATAGTGAGAAAGCAGCAATTCCCTGCACTGCTCTCTTCAGGTCGGAAGTTTAGAAAGAGATTCAGGATCACGGGTCTTTGCCCGACATGGGATAAAGGCTTTCTCATCCTGGTGAGCACACATGTGTAACTTCCATTAACAGTAACAGGAGTCGTGAGCACACATTGAGAGGAAAGTCCACAGCTAAATATTTGAAAGGGTCAGAGCATCTCTGCAGAAAGGAAAAATGAGAGGGAACTGTGGGCACCCTTTGACGGCAGGACATTTCACTGACCATGCAAAGGGCAATTGCTGGAATTTCTACCACTCACTCCAAAGAACTACAGTACTATTTTTCATAATATGAATAACAGGAAAGAATACATGCTCTTTCTGCTTTTTTAACAGTATACAGCACCATCAAAGAACATTATGGAACTTAATATAATGATAAACATGAATATGTTTGAATGCTTACTATATTTCAGTCAAGGTCCAAGTGTTTTCAACATCATCTAATTCATGGTTGCAGTATCAGCGATGAAGGGGAAAACTGGTAACAGTGACTATGGAAGGTAGTAGTCTAAGCTGGATATGACTGATGCTAAAAACAGCATTGTTTTCAGCCACTACTGGCAGGGGGAGCACTGTATGAGTTTTTTTTTTTTTTTTCCCTCCAGCTTTCCATACCCATCCCCCAAAACTGGGAGTTTTCTTGTTTCAGAGAGGGCTTTCTCTGGATGCTGGATTTTAGGTGCTAAAAACAGGACATTCCTGGGCAAACCAGGATCCTTGGTCCTCCCAGAAGTCTTATTGCCCCACAAGAAAATTCAAACAGAGAGAGGAAAAGTAACTTACCTAAGGCCAATGATGGTTGCAGATGTCATTTGAACCTTGGCAAGATAACTCAAGTCCTTATCACTAATGTGCAATATTGCCACTATAGGAATAAAATCCTGATTCCCTTTTTTCTATTATGTTTATATGACAATTAGGTCACTGATAAAATTTTATTTAATTTGTAATCACCCTTATAAATTTCATAATAATTGCTATGAAAACTTAATTCCTTAATGAAATATCCAATAAAACCCCTATTTTCAGGCTTATAAACACCTATTGCAATTTGGAGTAGATAGATTTGCTGTTAATTGCTATAAGTCCCAAACTAAATTGCTTTGGAATTCAAATTCAAATGACCTTTCTAGAGGGAAAATTCATTTTTTCTTTTAATTTTCTTTAAGTGTGATTTCAAACACTTCTGAAAGCACAACTAAGTGGAAGAAAGCTTCTGAAGACTTTCAAGCTTGATACAACACATTTGGAAGGGAAAAAGTATGCTTTGACAAGTTTAAAGATCTTTAGGTACAAAAAATTTAAGTTATGGTCAAGTGGATACTAGCAAACATAGCATATGCTTTACTTGACACCAGTGAACACACCATTATACTTTATCCACGTTCCTTTGTGAAATAGAGATCACTAAGTAAAATGGTCCCTCTCTTTAAACACTACAACTGAGAATACAAGTTCATCAGCCTCAAGAAACTGTACACTCCTTCTCTCACTTATCTGTTTTTTTAAGACACATATTGTTATTTCACCTTTCATCCAGATTCCAAAAGCACATGTATGGTTGCCAGGAGCCTAAATTATTACAATTTCTGGAAAACGCTTTAGCAACTACATATCCAAAGGCTTACAAATTTGTCCACTTTAGGCCCATGCTAACTTATAGAAAACCTTAAGAAAAAATAACCAAGTATGTAAACAAACATATAGCCAAAAAGGATATTTACTGCGTTTTTTAATAAGCTTTAAAGTATGGGATATTCTCAAGATACCGAACAAGGATCTTGAAAAATATTCAATGGCTTAGAAATACTTTACAATACGTTCAATAATAACTGGCAGTTTCTAAAGCAGCATTTGTTGAGATCATATAATTATAGCTATATATCTTTAAAGATATGGAGATAATATATATCCATATCTGAATGAGCTGCTAGATATCAAAATATTAAGATTGTTTATTTCTTTTTTTTTTTTTTTTTTTTTGAGACGGAGTCTGTTTATTTCTATATGGCAAGACCATTTCTTTTGCATATAGGGTGGAGCCTAACTATTTGCTGGACTTTCTTCAGTAAACTTTTTAATATAAAAATTACTTTCTGAAAAAATGAAAATATAATTTACTGGATCCATATTGAGCATGAGAAGTGCCTTGATACTTAAAGGCATTTTTTTTTTCCAATAAATGATTGGCCAAATAGTGCTATCAAATGCCATCCTTTCCCTACTTTTTGCAATTGTAGGGCCTGAGAAGTATTTGGAGAAAATGCTAGGCTTGGTCACGCCTCTAAAAGAGAGTTGGAACTGGAATGGCTGGGAGAAGTCTTCATCCCTTCTCAAGTTATCCCACAAGGGTCTTAACCAGACGATTGAGTCCGTTAGCATGCAGCCAGGGTCTCCATGTCCTTTATGGCCCCCTTGGAATCCCAAAGCAGTGCTTTGTTCAGTGTATAATTTGCCAGCTGCTGGTTGGGGATGGAATGTGATTCCATTCAGTGATTGACTTTTTCCATGTGTCACACCCTTGAAAACCTGATGGCAGCTACAGGTTCTTACGGAGGAGAAAACGTATACAAATCAACACACAACATATTGCACAGACAGTGCTTCCTGAACTACGTTCTCAGATCCTGTCCCAAGTCTGGGTTAAGAAGCTGCCACAGTTGATGGTATCTTGGGGTCTCTACCAAGCTTTGTAACACAGACCTAACTACTGTAATTAGAATCATTCTTTGCTTTTTAATTGACTACTGTACTTCCCATCTCTAATAGGTTTGGCCCTTGTTGGCAGGGTAGCTCTATGGCATAAGACTACATATATAAGGAGCCTAAATGTTTTATGTGGCAGGGATTACCATGTAAGATTTAATTTGAAGAGCCATGATATTTCACATAGAAGCATTTAAAGTGAGACAACATAGGAAATGCCTGTTTCTAGGCTTCCATTACTCAGGAACCAAGTCTTCCCTGGACCCTACACGCATTTTTAAAAAGTGCTCAGTCCTCTGATAAGCTGCTTAGGTGCTTAGTCCTCTCATAAAAATTTGCCTTTGAGGAGCTAAAAATTAGTTATTCTAACCAAGTCTACTTAAGTAACAGGATGACAAATCTTGGTAACTTTTTTTTTTTTTTTTTTTAGACAGGGTCTTACTGTGTCACCCAGGCTACAGTGCAGTGATGCTCTCTCGGCTCACTGCAACCTCCACCTCCCAGATTCAAGCAATTCTCCCACCTCAGTCTCCCAGGTAGCTGGGACTCTAGGTGTGCACCACCACACCTGGCTAATTTTTGTGTTTTTCAGTAGAGATGGGGTTTGGCCATGTTGGTCAGGCTGGTCTCAAATTCCTGACCTCAAGTGATCTGCCCACCCCGGCCTTTCAGAGTGCTGGGATTATAGGCCTGAGCCAACACACCAGGCCCAGTAACATTTCTATGTAGAAAACAAATGTTTAAAATATGTAACATAAAAATAAAATAATTAGGCACATTTAAAAATTTATTGCATGAGCTTGCAAGTTGCTCATGGAAAAACAAAAGATTGTATCATAATATAAGTACATATAAAACTGAAAAGTTTCAGTTATCTTAATTGAAAGTCAGCACTGAATTTCTGGATTTTGAACAAATCATTAATGTAACATTAATAGTAACATTAATCCCAACTGTTGAGAGTTCTCAGATGGAGGAAAGCACATGATTTGGAAGCTGATGTAGAGACTACTTAATTGAAATGGGGCAATGAAAGCCAGCAATTTTCTCAATGTGCCCCCATCACAAAGCCTCCACAAATAACTTTAGTATCAGAACCTATAATCCACTGAATAATTGGTTGAAATACACAAAATGTGTACTACATGATTGAGCACTTCCCCCTGAACTGACAGCTCAACACGATCCTTGACCAAGGCGGATATCCTGTTGCCTGCCTGTCACAGGACGCTTTACATGAGCCCTTTCTTAAATATACCTGTCTTCTCTCTGCATTTTATTTGGTTTTGTTTGGGCTGAGATATTCATCTCAAAAGTGTCCTTTTGAGTTATCAGGCAACAAAATATCACTAAGTCTTCAGCTTCACTTCTGAAAACTGCAGTGATTCCCAACGGCATCTTTACAAAGACAGTGTGGACTTCAATGAACCACCAAGGGTAATGGGGCAACATGGCCATGTTCCCATGGTTGTAGAAATGAGTCACTTTTCAAACACACAAACACAAACACACACACACACCCCATTGTTAGGAGAGTGAATTTTATATACAGCTGCCTCTAGCTATAACTTCACCAATTACTCAACACTTCCAAACTTCTTAGAGGTAGTATTTGAGCTTTACTAGCATTAGATAAAGTTGGCGTTCTATTAAGTGTCCCAGGATGGTCCTTCAAATGCCTTCTGTCTTTCTCATTTTCTTCTATTTGATTTCGTCTCAGAATCATTCATTTGGATTAGTCATATCTCTTTTCATAAAATTCATACATGTAAGAAGAGTGGTATAGTTTGGATTTTGTTCGTTTTCTGAAATGGTTAGACTATTGTATTGTAAATGGAATTAAAGTAAGGGTCACAAAAACTCAAATACCTGCAGGATCAAAGAAAATTATGCAAATGAGCAACGATGACTAGGTGAAAGAAAGCAGTGCAAGCATGATGATTAGTGGAAACTGGATCTCACTGCTGAATAGTAACAGGGAATGGTGGGTCCTGTGGAAAACTGGAAAGCACTTGCCCAGCACACAGGGGATATTCATTATTCATGAAAACATTTGTTACTAGATTGGAATGTGGCCCCAAAGTTGCCAGATCTTCCTTTCAGAAAGAAGACTAAAATCCAGATTTTTAAATATAACATCTTCCAGTTTTTGAAAGCACTGGCACCTTATTTTAAAAATGAAACTCTTTGTAGGCCTGTTGTGATTCTCATTTGGCCTGTGGCAATTAGCAACCTGTGGTTTAGTGCCATTAATAACCTTCCCTGGGCGTAGGATTTAATTATGGGGCACATAAAGGCATAGGTATGAAGATTTTCAGCAAAGCCAGGTGACATTAAAGACAGGGCAAAGAGACATAAAATGGAGGAAAACGAAGAAAGCTGAACTTAAAAGAAAAGAAACCATAATTATTAACAGTAGTTTCCTCCGAGTGGTAGAGTTTCTGCTTTTACTTTTCTGTTTTATAAATTTACTATAGGCCAGGCGCGGTGGCTCAAGCCTGTAATCCCAGCACTTTGGGAGGCCGAGACAGGCAGATCACGAGGTCAGGAGATCGAGACCATCCTGGCTAACACAGTGAAACCCCATCTCTACTAAAAAATACAAAAAACTAGCCGGGTGAGGTGGCGGGCGCCTGTAGTCCCAGCTACTCGGGAGGCTGAGGCAGAAGAATGGCGTAAACCCGGGAGGCAGAGCTGAGATCTGGCCACTGCACTCCAGCCTGGGTGACAGAGCGAGACTCTGTCTCAAAATAAATAAATAAATAAATAATAAATTAATTAATTAATTAATTTACTATAAACTATCAAAGTTAGATAAAGTTACTATTTCATGGGACTTAGTCTATTATTAAAAGTAGCCCAGAGAATGGAAAATAATTATATGTATATGTTTAGGTTGGTGCAAAAGTAATTGCAGTTTTCCCAATTGAAAGCAATGGTAAAAAGCGCAATTACTTTTGCACCAAACTAATACATAGCTCCATTTACCATATTTAAGCCACACAGTTTTACTGAACATTTAATCATACCAAAAGTTCAATCAGCTCACTATGGTGACATCCTGTATAAAGAATCTTTTATTAAAAATTAAAATAGCCCTTTAACAATGAGTCAAAGTGTAGTCCCCTCAAAATGAGTGATTAACAATATCTTAAATGTACATGCTAAACAAGGCTTTGTTTTTATTAGTGCAATAATAATGTTGAGAGACAATGTCTTGCATATATAGTATGTCTTCAATAAGTATGTGTTGAAAGATGATTATGCTGCTGCTGATCTGAATGTCCTTAAAAGTCGTGATTCAAAATAGTAAACAACACAGCCAGTAGCAGTGCTACTGAAATTAAACCTACTGTAAATTAGTCCTTGAAATGGTATTACAGTGAAAGAAGGGAAGGAAGGGAGGGAAAGAAGGAGGGGAAGAGGAAGAGAAGGGAAGAAGAAGGGAGAAAAGGGCAGGGGGTAAAGAGAAGGAAAAGGAAAAGAGAGGAAGGTAAGGAGGAGAGGAAGGAAAGAGAAAAGAAACACAGATACATTCATAAATTTTTCCTGTCAGAAATATTTAAATTCTCAAAACAGTCTCCTCCCCTTTCTACACTCCTGAGGTGGTGCTAGTGAGCACCAAACTGAGGTAAACTGAGGAAAGCAGCAGCAGCCAAGAGCCTGTCTAGCCTGTCTTTATAATCATACACAGTAACATTCAGAACACCAAGTCACTGAAAATCCTGCCTACCAGGAAGAACCATACAATAGAGACAGGTGGAAATTTTTGTAAAAGAGAATTCTAGACCTTCACATTTGCCAGATCTGTGTGTCTATGTGTAATCAGAAATTTTTCAAAAAGTAGACACAGGCAGTTGCTCCAAAGAGAACACATAAGAGATTACAGAGGAAGGATTCAAGATGGCAGGATACCTCCAAATCACTTAAGGTGAAATGTTAAATCTCTCCAAGATTCAGAATGACTGAATACGGCAACTATCTAGAGATGTCTTCTGCAATTTACAGAAGAGTTTTGGAACCATTGTTTTCCTATAGCTGAATCTCTTCTGCTTCAGGGTTTGTGTTTTGACCTTCTAGCTTTATTTTTTAAATATGGCTTTAACATTTGCTTCCATTACAGGAGTATCTGTGGCCTTCTCAATTTTTTTTTTTTTTTTCTGGCAATATGCTCCTGGTCTCTGGCAGTATACCTTTCCCTCTGCGATGGAAGCTTACAGCTCAGGTGGAGGGGGACTGCCATGATGTCTATGTGCATTGTCTGATGCTTGATGAAATTGATCAGAATGGCACCATTCTAGTCAATTTCACTCACAGCAGGTGGGAGCAAGAGACACACTCCTATGTAAGACTCAGGCACTGCTCTTCATCTGTAGCTTCCAGGACTGATTGTACAGTGGATCTCAATTGAAAAAGAAGACACACACACACACACACACACACACACAGCCTGCTGGAGTGCATCCCAGAGCAGATATGCTACAATTTGCTTCCCTTCACCCCTGTATATGCAATACAGTAAGGAATGGTGTATGTTCAACTGTAGGCTATAATTTTATTGATAGACTCTGATGACATTATAAAATCCATAAGGGCAAAGGGCAAGTGATTTGCTCATGTCACTAGAAATCCAATACAAAATTACAGCCTTCATTTAGAAGCCTTTTTGGAACTTTTTTTTTAAATCAGTCATGATGCATGGTTATCAATACCCGTATTTGGACCATGATGACAAGGGAGAAGAAAAAATATCAAACCAATTCTTACAGAGAAAATAAACCCAAATTATTGAATTGCACAAGGATACCTGATTTGGCAAATCTATACAAATTGTGAGAGATTCTATACAAATTGTGAGAGAAATGACAAGCAGGAAATGAGAGCACATTTGACTCATTTCATAAGGATTTCTATAAGCATTCATCTATATGTTACTGTGTGCTAAATGTAAACATGTAAAATCAAGTTTGGGTCTATTATATTGCACATTACAAATGAGCTCTTGAACAATCTGTACATGAAAGGCAGGAATAAGGAAAATAATGCCTCCTTATTCCATGTCAATGTGCTCAACTTTCACATGAGCTCAACAGCTACTGTGTGTCCTTATTTGTGTAGCACGGATTTGGGTGACGAGGGTCATATCCCGCTGGAGAGCCACCCATCTATGCATTTTCAAGGCACCAATCTAACAGATCCTCATATGAGCCAGAAGGCATATGGAAACATGTCAGTGACAAGCAAACTCTACTACTCAAAAGGGAGAGATGTCCTGTTGAAAAGTAGAGTTTACTTCCCCTCTGTGGTCAGGATACTTACATCCTTGTCATGAGGAAGCTAACTGAACTATCCAAGACAGGTCCATCTTTGCAGTTCATGCTATCAGTGGGTGGTCCCAGATGCAACTAATGTATGTATAAAAGTGATTTGTAAGCAGACCTAGAATAAAGCAATTGAAAGATCATCTGGAAAATAAGTACAGTTAATTGGGTAGGTACAGATGGTACACAAAAGGAGGTTATTCAATATAAGGAAAAATGTGATGGAGAAAACTCACAGTTATTCATTATAATCGAATATGATCTATAAGCCATAGGACCTCAGTGCTGGCCGAGCTCTGCCAGTAATAGCTGTGTGACTTCAAGACATTTAATTTCTCTGACTCTGTGTTTCTTCACCTTAAAACAAAAGGATTAATCTCTAGGACATCTTTCCATTTGATGATCCTATTTTCATTTGTGTTTTTGTCATACAACATTAGTGGAACTACTGGTCATGTGTCTGGCATACATTAAAGTTACTTCCCATTTACCTACAGCTTTAGGGTGGTGTGTGAACCCCCCCCCCCCCCCCATTGTTCAGCCTTCAAAAAGTAAACATTCAACCTGACTTTCATTCAGGATCCAGTGAGTGTGCATGGTTATTAAATTCACAAACAACACATGAAAACTGGCTTAACCAAAATCACTGTTCAATAACAATAATATAATTTCAGCTCTATGCTTTGAAAGGAAAGCCTAGAACTGATAAGGCAGAGCACAAAACAGTTACTCTTAGTTAATAACAAACATCAGCTATGTCAGCTGAAAGAAGAATGTGGTTTACATAAGGGTTACAGCTCTGTTTTAAATATTAAATTAAAACTTTTGTTTTGGCAGGGCAAGGTGGCTCATGCCTATAATCACAGCATTTTTGGGAGGCCGAAGCGGGTGGATCACAAGGTCAGGAGTTCAAGACCAGTCTGGCCAACATGTGAAATGCCGTCTGTACTAAAAATTACAAAAATTGGCCGGGCGTGGTGGTGCATGCCTGTAATCCCAGTTACTCAGGAGGCTGAGGCAGGAGAACTGCTTGAACCCAGGAGGTGGAGGCTGCAGTGAGCCAAGACTGCACCATGGCATACCAGACTGGGTGACAGAGCAAGACTCCATCTTGAAAAACAAAAAAAAAAACAAAAAAACAACTTTTTTTTTTTTTTTTTGAGCTCGTGGGTGGGAGAGGTTCAAATGATGGCAAAGCTTGCATTTTTAAAGTATGCCTGTTTACTCTCTATGTACAGTATAATGTCTTGGGACATTCCTACAGAACGTCAAACATCTGAAGCAATCAACAAACATATGTTGGTTGCTGTATGACATCAAGCTAAATCCAAATCCATCAATTATCTATATCTAGTGCACACCAGTACTTCTGACCCTGGGTAGATACAAATGTAACACTCCTATTTGTTCCTAAGGTAAGTCATATTTGCAAAGCTGATCCATACTTGTTCCTAAATGCTATAGGCTTAGATCCCATGGGATGGTTCAGCCTCTAACTGACCAGAAAGCAACGGCTGTATCACCTCCAACCTCTATTTTAGTCATTGAAAACCTCAGTGGCCAATGTAGTGACATGACCATCCACATTTTCACCAAGTGACTCATGCCTTTTTTACTTATTCAGAGATATATGACTACTGGAATCATATCAGATAACATTATTCCTCTCATTGACATGTAAATTGAATTTTTTGTTACTAATAATACTTAATAAAACCACAAACAACATAAGCAGGTACCAGTGTATAATATCTGAAATTACTATAAGCACTAAAAAAAAGGCAATAAACCATGTGGACTACATGTTAAAAATGAAATCTCCTTCCAACTGAAATGTGTAGAGAATTTTTAATAGTACAAACAGTGTTTACATTAATTTCACTTGATCTTCTGTAGACTGAGGCAGCATATTTTGAGTAGCTTACGGTCTTGATTTGTTAGTGAATAATATCATGCTCAAAGTTCCAAAAGGCCCAAACTCTAAGTATTCTAAGTTTGGGTAAATGAAAGTAGAAGCTTAGATGGAAAAGAGTACAATAGAAAAGGAAGCACCTTTACAAAGAGCTATTATACCTGTTAGGCTCCATGCAAGACAGTTGAAATGTGAGCTTCAGTATTCAAAATAGAAAGGATACAATCATATGTCTGGTTAACTTACAGGAAATAGTTCCAGAGACAATTTTACACTAACTACAGTGATTTGGGCAATTTTTAAAAATAATACCAGCCAATTTCTCTCCATTATACTCTGCTGGCAGAAAATAAAACATTTTTCTTTGAAATGATTGCCTTTGGTTTTGTTAAATCATGCATTCTGTCAACATGTGGTCACCATTTTTACATGATCTTTCTGCTTCCCTAGAAAAGAATGAATTCACAGTCTGAACCCTGATATAAATATGTAATCTTACAACTGTTAAGGCTTCTTCTATTACTGCAAAATGAAGAGATAAGAAATAGAAGTGATATCAAAAGAAATGAAACAAAAAAAAGAAGGTGATGATGACCAAATAAGTTTAAAGCTCAGCTTCTTGCATCCACTCCACAGCCAGATGAAGAAAATGCTCATGTTAATCATTTTTCTTACTGTAACAGAGATGGTGTGAAATTCATTTCAAAACATTAATATTTGAAAATACATTTGAGAGCCCTATTTGTGACAAGAAATATGTTCTAGCAACTTTCTGCAGCTAGCAAAAAGTTAGAGGAGCAGAGGTTATAAAATAATCTTAAAATAAGTAGGACATTATCTTGCCTTTAAATAAAGACTTTTCAGATAGAATTGTAAAATGTCTGAGCTTTCACTGCTTCTACTCACTATGTCATCCTCTAGGATGCAGATCCTCATCTCCATCTTCCAGCCTGTACATATTTTAAAGCTAAATTATTTTGCAATTGATAAGTGTAGATACTTGTTTTGTTGCTGCCCCCATCTGAGTGTGTGTTTACTGATATGGCCAAAAAGTACTTATTTCTAAGATAATCACTGCAATATTGACTCCCCTGTGGCTGGGATTTCCCAAAGTGGGCACTCAGAAAGCATTCTTGACTATGTTGGTTTTCCTTTACTCAATTGCCTGAGCATATATTGCATCTCAAACCAATCTATAGTAAAATAAATAAATAAATACAATGTTAAGCCTTAAAAAAAAAAAAAAAAAAAAAACAACTGAGACACTTCAAATTAGTAAAGAAGAAAACTCCAGATGAATCTTTAACTGGATAAAAATATAAAAAGCCAAAACAAAGCAAGAACTTTTATGTACAAAAGACATAGAAAAGCAACAAATTGCTTTCACTGATTAGGTCTTCCGCTAGGGTGATCCTAGAGATTCTACCATCCAGAAAACAAGTAATAACAATCTGATTATACTTTGAATGTATGTTTTGAGGGTATAGGTATAGGGGATAGTCATTTGTTCCCATCTCTCATATAGTTAACAAGTAAGCTAAAATGTAAAACACAGAAGGTGCCACTTAAAAGGGAGTTCCTACCACTGAGTAGCAAATGGGCCAAAACTTTAGATAAGATTTCAATTTAGGTAACACTGTGCTTGTGATAGAATTGTCTACATCTCGACAGCGCAATCACCATGCAGAGGGAAGAGCAATTAATTCAATTTCTCTATCAAGTTAAAAACTCAAGTTACTAGAACACAAGTAGAAGTTTCAACTAACCAGAATCACTTCTGTACTCGTGACTTCTTTTAAGTTCCTTTTGTTTTCCCCCATACGAAGGTAAGATGCCTTATTTTCCAATCTGATATGTAATGACGATGCCATGTCATAAAAATATCAGCATCACCACTCACTCCACAAGACGAAGGGCTTCCAAGGCCAAGTTGGTATTCAGCCAACACACACTGGCAAGACTCACCTTCCACCATCCACTCTGGTGTCAGTGCCTGGGCTATTCCAGCTGTTTGAACTCATACCCACACCTCAAGCTTCAACAGAATGCTTCTTAGTCATTACACATCTGCTTCAACAGAATGCTTCTTAGTCATTACATCAGCTGTTTTTTAAAACATGTACAAGACTTAAAGAACCCATGGTTTCTTCCTTTTACTGTCATTTAGCCAACGTTAAAAAAAGAAAAAAAGATGTAATTGAAGACTTAATATTCTTGGTATTGTGCTAATTAATTGCTTCATATTGTCTTTCTCATTGAATCTTCAAACAATCTTATGGTTATGTATCTACAGGTGAGGGCAAGGAGGTTTAAGTGATCACATAATTTGCCTAAGGTCTCCTAGTTAGTCACTTCAGAGCTGGAGTTCAACGCTCAAAAGTATCCGACTACAAAGTTCTCATGCTCAACTACCATGGACAATACCTGGCAGATGAGCTGACAGACTGGGAAGAAAGGATGTGTAAGTTCTAACCATTGTGGGCACCGGAAAGTTACTTTTAATCACATGAATGAATTACTATTTTTAAAAAAACACACACACATCAGCAAATTTAAAGGACTTTTTATGATCTCAAGATTTGATCTGGGGACCTAGGCTTGTTGTGGTAAATTTGAGAAGTCTTATTTTTAAAAATTTATGAGTTCAGTTTACATAAATTTGGAAATAAAATAACATGGTTGCTTTGTGTGGCCATCTGCCACTCTCATAAGTATCTCTAGCTACAAAATTGAGAACACTGGTAGTTTTGCTATGGAGTTAATTGAAGCCTTCCTAAGAATAATTTTAATTCAGTATTGAGAGCCAAATTCTGCTTTATGATCCACATTTCACATAGTATTTCTGAAAATTAGAGCAATCCAGGGTTCTGATTGGCATTTTGAAATCTTTCATATTAAAACATGATCCAGCTATTTTCTGCTATTCATCTAGTGCTGATCCCAAGATCCACAGAAGAGCAGTGGTTTTCCAGGTGCAATGTGGGAATGACCTATGACTCTGAACAGAACGAATGGCCCCTAAGAATTTAGACCTTCTATTTTTATTGCTATCCTATACTGTCATCTAATTATAATTATTTAGTTGCTTCTACTTTTATTTATATAATAAAAATGACTAAATGCTCAAATTTACAAGGTTTAACACTTGGTTACAAAATACAAAAGTATACTATATATAGCTTTAAATTAATATTTCTTCCCAGCAGTTTCTTCCACCAAAATTATAATACTTTATGATTTCTATTGATAAATGCCTTTTTATTCTAAGTGTTCCCCCAGATAGAACTCACCTTTGGGTTAAAGGCAGCAATTCTCTTTAGACACAGTAAGAGCACACATCTGAGAGAGTTCATCTGTTACTGTTCTCTGTACATCTTAATTCAGCCCTCATCTCTGAAAAGCATCACTTGCTTTGACAAAATTTCATTTTGACCATTTACAAAACAAGAGGTAGAAGATTCACCAAAATTCTGAATATATCATGTGACTTACGGAAAGACAATAAAGAATTGTGGGGGGGAATCCATAAGCATCTATTATCTTCATAACAAAAATAGCACTGTTATCTATTAGAAAAAGAGGAGTGGGAAGTGAACAAAAGTAATTATCCAACCTGTAATTTGGCCTTGACAACGGAGTCAGGCCTCTTCAGACTAAGAAAAGGCTTCATATCGACAGGTGCTAAAGGACAGCACGACACATATCACGTTGGCAGTGAGGAGGGGGAGCGCCAAAACAACATCCCAACTGCAGAAGCCGCAGCACCCCACATGCAGCAGAGACATACAGTCCCACAGATGTGTCTTCTGGTATGACTAGGAAGGCCTGTGGAGTGTGTAGCAGTTAATTCTGCCACAGGCAAAATTAAAAGACATACTTTGTTCATTTTCTTCTTTTGACTCACTTGTTAACAGAATGGCACCCAATGTGACCTAAAGATTCAATTCAGAATATTTCACTTCTAAATTAATCTAAACTATTTTTTGTGAAATTAATTTTTAAATTTAAACAAGATAGAGGAATATAAAGGAAAAAACAAAATCACCCTAGCCTCTAAAAGCTCTCTATCCCCAGAAGCGAATATTGTGGATTGTTTCTTCTGTACCTTCCCAAAAGGGATGTAATATACTCAAAAGTGCAAACTACATATAAACCTCACCTTATTTACATGAATAAAGTCATCTTCTAGATACTGTTCTGAAACTTACAAATACATGTCTTGAACTTCAGGCATCATTAGCACATACAGATCTAACTCAATCTGTTTAAGCATTAGACAGTACTTCATTGGATGAATATTGTAATTTATTTGTCCAGTTGTCTAGGGCAAAGTATTTTCAGCTGTTTTTAAACTTTTAATAGTAAAATAATACTGAAATAAGTATTTCTACACATTTTCTTGATGTATTATAGGACTTTGTCAGTAGAGATGGAATTAAAGGGTAGAAGAATATACACATTAAAAAACAATTAATCCCAAGTAGCATCAACTTTTAGCTCAAAGGAGGCAAATTCCTCATCCAATTGTGAGAAGAAAATGTTTGGGTTTGGCTATTTGACAATGACCAAAACAATATAGACTCATGAACACACTTATATGTATTGATAATGAAAAATCTGCATTTGTATTCCTTTTTTGCTTATCTTTATAACAGAATTCTACACGTTAATTCCAATGTTTGAGGAATTAACATGGATTTATAATACTCCTCCAAGTATTTAGATCTATCAACTAATTAATATGAACGTTACAAATAGTATGGCATATTTTAAAATGTTTAAAAGTTTACCACATATGACAGAATCCTGCTATACTCTAATGGCTTTAGGCTTTTTGTCACTAACATGACTTCTTATCTCAGATATTGTGCCTATTGTGCCTACAGTCCAAAAGGTCATTGCACTTAGTGAAATATCCTTTGTTTGTGTTCTAAGGTATTTAAATTCTGAAGCTACACAACAACAGTTAATTTCCATTCCACTTAGTGCTCCCTCTTGGGCCTTACTCAGTCCATACTCCGGGTAACAAAGGCCACCACGGAGCTTTCTGAGCAGCCCAATCAAGGTGAAACACGCACTATATCCCCAAGCGCTTAGTACACAATGCATGATTTTGTGAGCCTCTCACCTATAGTGTATGAACAAGTCTCTGAAAACAGAGTGTGAAATTCAAACACCTTTGTCCTTAAAACAAGCTATGTCTGCCAAAAATGCTCTCTTCTGTGAACTTTTGGCACCAATAAGGCAGAACACAATATCCTTTGCATTCAGCTGCCAAAGACAGGAAACTAGGTCCAAAAGGAAGAAGCCAGGTAAATTGTTTAGGCCTATGACCTAACATTCTCCTTGGCATAAAAAAATTCACTCTTCAGCCTCCCAATAAGTGTAGCCAATTGGAAAGGCGATAAAGTCATTATTCTGCAACACTGTGAATAATTCAGATAAACAACTTCCAATACTTAAAATCCTGTTTTCTCATTCTTTAGTTTTTAAGGCTAGCAAATAAAGGCTATTGAGGAACAATCTCTCACAAACTCTCTGAAAAAGTACCACTAACTTATTTAAATTTTATCTTAAATACAAATTAAACCAGAAAAAGGCAAAGTAAGCCCAAATATCTACATTTTTCAATTGAGTGTGATGACTGTTTTTATCATAACCCACAGTAAGTCTCTAAAGATATATAGGAATATTCATTTTATAGCTTCCTGAAGATTGGGAAATGATAGCATCTCAACGTAAAAAGGTTTTATGATGTTAAAAAAAAATCTGCAGATATAATCATCTCCTATAACAATACTAAGTCCTGAACTGAGCTGAAGCACTAGGGCGATTCAAGAGTCAATAGGTCTGACATGTACTGACTGTCTTCTTTACAATGAAAATCTGATAGGTACTGGGGATGCAATGTCACATGTGTAGGAAGTTTATAATCTGGTAAGGAAATAAAAGACAATTACACAAATAAATATTACAACACACAACACTTTCAGTGCTATAAGAGAGGCACAAAGCAATCACTCAAGATGGACATTTGTGTCTTTAAATAATGGGACTCCAATTCTCTTTAATAGTCCCTCTCTTCATTCAAGCATTCATTTATTCATTCAAAAAACACTTATTACCCAGGTCAGTGCTAAGAAAAACTCATACAGTGAGAAGCAAAAGAGACAGAGGCTGTGACCTTCTGAAATCTTCCTTTCTGTGGAAGAGACAGCATTAAATAATGACACAATAAGAGAAATAATAAAGATACTAATAATAATCATAAATGACATTTGTTCAGTGCTTGCTATATGTCAATGAGCTAACATGCTTGATGCATTATCTCAGTAATCCTCACAGCGACATTAGGATGCAGGGAGGCACTGAATTGAAGTTGATATGGTCCATGGCATCAGACTGCCTGGATTTCAGTCCTGACACCATCACTTGTTTAGCTATGTAATCATAGGCAAGTTACCTAACCTCTCTGTGCCTCAGCTTTTCCATTCACAAAATGGAATTAGTATCATGTTCTCCCGAATGTAAGATGCCATTGAAAGTAAGGAATCCTAATTTCAGAGATGTTAGAGAAAATATATCTTAGATTCTACTAAATAAGGTAACAATAAGTAACAACATCCATCATATATAGTTGCTGTGATGATTAAAAGTATCTAAAGCACCTAGAAAACTGCCTGGCATAAATATTTAACAAATATTAATTTAATAATCTCTTAATTTAATAAATACTAATTAAAATTATTTTAAAATATCCACTCCTTCCCTTCAACAGGTTCTCACTATATTGCCCAGGTTGCAGTGCAGTGGCTATTCACAGGTGCAGTCACTGCACACTACAGTCTCAAACTCCAGACTTCAAGCAATCAACCTGTATCAGTCTCCTGAGTATCTGGGACTACAGGGAGGCATCACTAGACCTGGCAGAATTATCTGAATTTTTAAAAAGGGAAAAAAGTATACAACAAACCTACATAATTTTCTTAAGTCCATAGCCAAGAGAATTTGCATTAGAAGATTAATCTAGAGCAGGGTTCAAAAAGCACTCCTCATGCACAATAATCTTCCAGTTATAACTAAAGAATGATCAAGAGAAACTACCTAGATAAAGGTATAAAGAAGAGCATTTCAGGTAAAGGGAGTGTGTACAAAAGTCCATGGGCATGAAGAATAAGGTACAGACAAAGATGAAAACGAAGCCAATACAGCTGTGGAACGGAGAAAGTCAGAAAGCAACAAGATTGATTGACATTGGAAAAGTGGCCACAGGCAAGACCCCATATGGCCTTACAGACCATTCTGAGAAAGGATGCTGTTTATCTTAATAGTAGTAAGAAGCCCCAAAGGGCACAGAAGCTGGATTTGCATTGTTCAAGTACTAGGTGGAGGAAGATCAGTCCAAAGGGTGTTGTGGTAACTCAGGAATAAGGAAATCCAGGATGCTGGTTTAGACCAGAGCAGGAGTTCTCAATCTTGGCTCACTTGACATATTAGGCTGTTTAACTCTGTTGTGGGAGCATTTCTGTGTATTGGAAGATGTTTAGCAGTATCCCAGGCTTCTACCCACTAGATGCCAGTAGCAATTCCCCAGTTGTAGCAGCCAAATTGGCTCCAGAGATTACTAAATACTCCCTAGGGACAAAACCCTCCCTAGCTAGGAAACACCACACTAGAGTGATCTCAGGGGAGTTGCAGAACAGGAGACAGATTCTGGACACACTAAAGGAAAAAAAATCAACAGGGCTTGCTGATGAATTAGGTGTGGGATAAGGGAGTGAACAGTAGCAAGGATATAGCCCTACCCAGGATTTCCGATTATACAGCTGAACAAGTGGTGATGCCATGCACTGAGACAGAAAACAATGGAGGTAGATCAGACTTGAGGGAAAATCATGCGTTCAGATTGAAACCGGCAGAACTTGAGCTATCCTCATGACATGGCAGTGGTCCTGATGTCAGGGGATCACTTGGATATTCAAACTAAAGCTCAGAAATGAAATCTGTTGACAGGGTGAAATAATTGAGTCACCAGCATAGAGATGATAATTGAGTGTATCTATGCAAAAAGATTCATTTTTAAAAAAATACTTAAGTTGTATTATTCTACTGTTGGTGACCAGAACATCTCTACAATAAAATCATTATAGCCCTCAACACTATAAGATAATGTCTTACAAAATTATTTCAGTATTTTCAACCAAACAGATCTCCAAGTGCACAGGCACAACCAGAGTGTACTTATACTGCAGAGACAGAGTTAAACAAAATGTAACTTAAAAGTATGCATGGTTCACCTCAATCAAGGATGCTTTTTTAAAGGCTTAATTTGCAAAGCAAAGTTAAAAATGAAGATCAAGAGTGACTTGTGGGGTGGGGGTGGGGGGGTGTCTACTTGTCTTTTTGCAGAAATCAGTGATCTCCTAACCCAGCATCTTGAATTATATTCTGATTGCAACTACCTTGACTGAGACCCAAGCATTTCTCATCAGAGCTCAGATTCACTTGATTTCTTCCCTTGTGGTATATGATAAACATAAGAAAGTTCAATTCTTAATCACTTCAGGTCTCTAGAATTTTTGAAGACAGAGTCCATGACCTTGGGGATTGCTTACTGGTAGGGGAAAAAAAGCCTAGTCAGTTGTATTATTTAGCTCTCGAAGTCTTAACCTGGACTCACAGGTTCCCTTACTGACAAAGGAACCAAAAAGAATATCTGCAGTTCCCGAGTGCAGTTCCCGAGTGGCTCTCTTCTGAAGACTTTCCTTGGCCAGTATTACAATAAGGTCCACTAAACTCCTTACATGAGAGTGAGTGTAAGGAGTCTGTGTGTGTGTGTTCCTGTGATTTTCCAAGAAATTCTCCATTTATTCAAGAACACATTTGCTAAATTTGAGGCAACGTTATTTTGCAAGAACAACAAGAATCCTTACCACCATTCCTACATAATACCTAGGGATGATGCCAGATTAACTCCAAACTGAATATAAATATAGGAGGAAATGATATTTGATAGGATCCACTTTGGAAAGCATGATTTGGTTTCTCATTATGTGGTAAGTGTACCCTGCAGAAATTTGAACTACTTAGACTTTAAAACTATAGCCATTTTTCATTATCTGAACATTAGCATGGATAACACAAAATAGGATCTGACTCTCTATGTGAGACCTTCATTAAAATCACAAACATCCTGAATCTCAAGGAGAAAAAAGGCAGATAACGCCACAAATATGGGATAAGAAAATATATATTCATACTGAGGAGGAAAATGGTCCTTACATTTTTTTCTGTATTTTAGAATGTACTTTTGTTTCTGGTTCTTCCACTGTACTAGAAGCATTCATGATAAGAATTCTGAAAAGGCTAGCAGAATAATCTTGATTGGGTAAATGATCCAAATATAGCCCTTTGAGGACAAGAGTGGATAGGATGGATCACCCTAGGGAGTATTCCTGTTTCATTCATTCATTCATTCATTCATTGAAATAGTTCTTAAAGCCAACTGGGTAACAGTCACAAGACATTTGAGGATGAATAAGACATGATTAAAAAAAAGAAGATAGGCAGATAAGACCTTCTTCTAGGTTTCAGGCTGCCTATTGGCCTTCCCTATGTTCATGTTACACAGGAACCTGAAGCACCTAACAGATCTCCATCTTCCTGAGAAAGCTTGGCTCTCCCCAGTGGTGCCTATTCTTGTTAAATGGCACCACCCACTGTCCACATCAGAACACTGGGCAGTATCCTGTGTTTCTTCTTCCCCTAACATCCTCAGATATCCAGTTACTTACAAGTTATCTTATCCCTCCTAAGAATTTCTAGAACCCGATTTCTTCCAACTGTGCGACTATCTAATCTCAGCCACTATCATCTTTTCTGAACTACTGCAATAACCCCCTAACTCCTTTGTCACCCCATTTCACTGGCCTCCCTCTAATCTTGTCTCTTCACTGTAATCAGAGAGATCTGTCTACAGTATAACCTTTCAAAGTCTTTCTCCTACTCAGAAACGCATATGGCTTCCCATTGCCTTTACCATAAGCTCGAAACTCATCAACATGTTGTAAAGGCCTCATATAACCAGCTCCTGCTCCCTTCTCCATTACCTTCCCCGAACTGACACTTGAGGCACACCTAAGGAGATTGATCAGCCCTTCTCTCACTCTCTTCTCCAGAGCCTCTCCTGCCAGTGTCATCTCCTTCTGCCACTTCCCCCTTTCTAAAATAAGACCTGCCTATCCTTAAAATCTCCCCTTAGCAGTCACTTTCTCTGGAGTCTGCATCCTGTGTTCTCCTAAGAGGCTCTGTGGCATCGTGCCCCTCCCTATTCAAGGACCAATCACAGAAAGCTCAAAGTGCTTGTTTGACTTCGTTCCTGACCACAGTATAAACTAGCACAGATGGCAGGAACTATAGCTCAGGATGCTGTCATGCTACGAAGGAGAAATTATGGACAATCTTACCTCAGGTCAGATCAAGGAAGGTTTCACTAGATAAGTGGTCCTTCAGACAAGTCATTACAGATGAGAGTTTTCAGGGATACTGGCTGTCATAAGTTGGGTGTCTTGGAACAAAAGGATCATCATGAGGAAAATGAGAAGCCATTAAGCAGTATGGCAACCTATGGGGCACATGAATATGTCTTGCAGATGGGAAGAGTGGAGAAAAGCAAATGAGGGTGGAGAGTTCAGCAAGGATCAGACAATGAAATTCCCTTAAACCTCATCCAACAGATTTGGCCTTCATATTTAGACAATGACAGGTCTTGAAAGGATCATAAGCAATGGAGAGATAGGACTTTAGAAGATCACTCTGAATTCCATGAAGACTACAATTACAAGGTTACCAGGGAAGTGGAAAAGAGGGAAGGACCAGGACACTATGCAACCTTTTGGTCGGGAGATGTGGGTCTGTCTAGGGAGACACAGGCACGATGGAGAAGAGTACCTGCACAGTAGAGCCTTTAAGCCCTGGGCTTAGACGAACCGGCACAGAGAGAACACAGAGCAAGACACAAAAAATCCAAGAA